>NC_141875.1:691097846-691419577 GCF_056163025.1 Triticum urartu | reverse complement strand
GTGATTTTAGCACCCAAACATTCTGAGCACATGCTCACTAGTTGAGCTATTCTCCTCCATCTTGTTGGCAAAAGAACTTGTCAGAGGTCTCATACCTCTCAATACGGGCATGAGCCTGAAATCCCAATTTTAGCTCTTGGAACATCTCATATTTCTTATGGCATTCAAAACGTCATTGGAATCCCGATTCTAAGCTGTATAGTATGGTCCACTAAACTATCAAGTAGTCATCAGGATGTGTCTGTCAGGTGTTCACAACATCCATAGACGATGTTGTAGGGGTTTGCACATTGAGCGGTGCATCAAAGACGTAAGCCTTCTGTGTAGCAGTGAGGACACTCCTCGGACTACGGACCCAGTCCGCATCATTGTTTAAAATATCTTTCAACTTGGTCTTTCTCTAGGAACGTATTGAAACAGGGAGCTACAACGTGAGCTATCTATCTACAACATATTTGCAAATACAATTTAGACTATGTTCATGATAATTAAGTTCATCTAATCAAATTATTTAATGAACTCCCACTCAGATAGACATCCCTATAGTCATCTAAGTGAAACATGATCCGAGTCAACTAGGCCGTGTCCGATCATCACGTGAGACGGACTAGTCAACACCGGTGAAAATCTTCATGTTGATCGTATCTTCTATACGACTCATGCTCGACCTTTCGGTCTTCCGTGTTCCGAGGCCATGTCTGTACATGCTAGGCTCGTCAAGTCAACCTAAGTGTATTACGTGTGTAAATCTGGCTTACACCCGTTGTATTCGAACGTTAGAATCTATCACACCCGATCATCACGTGGTGCTTCGAAACAACGAACCTTCGCAACGGTGCACAGTTAGGGAGAACACTTTCTTGAAATTATTGCGAGGGATCATCTTATTTAAGCTACCATCGTTCTAAGCAAATAAGATGTAAAACATGATAAACATCACATGCAATCAAATAGTGACATGATATGGCCAATATCATTTTGCTCCTTTTGATCTCCATCTTTGGGGCTCCATGATCATCGTTGTCACCGGCATGACACCATGATCTCCATCATCATGATCTCCATCATCGTGTCTTCTTGAAGTTGTCTCGTCATCTATTACTTCTACTACTATGGCTAACGCTTTAGCAATAAAGTAAAGTAATTACATGACGTTTATGTTGACACGCAGGTCATAAATAAATTAAGACAACTCCTATGGCTCCTGCCGGTTGTCATACTCATCGACATGCAAGTCGTGATTCCTATTACAAGAACATGATCAATCTCATACATCACATATATCATTCATCACATCCTTTTGGCCATATCACATCACAAGGCATATGCTGCAAAAACAAGTTAGACATCCTCTAATTGTTGTTGCAAGTTTTTACGTGGCTGCTATAGGTTTCTAGCAAGAATTTCTTACCTACGCCAAAACCACAACGTGACATGCCAATTTCTATTTACCCTTCATAAGGACCCTTTTCATCGAATCCGATCCGACTAAAGCGGGAGAGACAGACACCCGCTAGCCACCTTATGCAACTAGTGCATGTCAGTCGGTGGAACCAGTCTCACGTAAGAGTACGTGTAAGGTCGGTCCGGGCCGCTTCATTCCACGATGCCGCCGAATCAAGATAAGACTAGTAACGGCAAGTAAATTGATAAAATCGACGCCCACAACAACTTATGTTCTACTCGTGCATAGAAAATACGCATAGACCTAGCTCATGATGCCACTGTTGGGGATCGTAGCAGAAATTTAAAATTTTCTACGCATCACCAAGATCAATCTATGAAATAATCTAGCAACGAGGGGAAGGAGAGTGCATCTACATACCCTTGTAGATCGCTAAGCGGAAGCGTTGCAAGAACACGGATGAAGGAGTCGTACTCGTAGCGATTCAGATCGCGGTTGATTCCGATCTAAGTGCCGAACAACGGCGCCTCCGCGTTCAACACACGTGCAGCCCGGTGACGTCTCCTACGGGAGACGAGGAGGGAGAGGTTGGGGAAGACTCCGTCTAGCAGCAGCACGACGGGATGACGGTGGTGGAGGAGCGCGAGACTCCAGCAGGGCTTCGCCAAGCACTACGGGAGACGAGGAGGGAGAGGGGTAGGGCGGCACCAAGAGAGAGATTGAATCGTGTGTTGGGCAGCCCCCATACCTCAAGTATATATAGGGGGAGGGGAGGGGGCTGTGCCCCCTCTAGGGTTCCCACCCCAAGGGGTGCGGCAGCCCTAGATCCCATCTAGGGTGGCGGCCACAAGGGGGAGAGGGGGAGGCGCACCTGGGGTGGGCCTTAGGGCCCATCTGCCCTAGGGTTTGCCCCCTTCCCCTCTTGGAGGCGCCTTGGGCTTTGGTGGGAGGCGCCCCAGCCCACCTAGGGGCCGGTCCCTTCCCACTATTGGCTCGTGTAGGCCTCCGGGGCCAGTGGCCCCTCCAGGTGGACCCCCGGACCCCTCCGGTGGTCCCGGTACACTACCGGTGATGCCCGGAACACTCCCGGTGGCCAAAACCATACTTCCTATATATCAATCTTTACCTCCGGACCATTCCGAAACTCGTCATGATGTTTGGGATCTCATTTGGGACTCCTAACAACATTCGGTAACCGCGTACATGCTTTCCCTATAACCCTAGCGTCATCGAACCTTAAGTGTGTAGACCCTACGGGTTCGGGAATCATGCAGACATGGCCGAGACAACTCTCCGGTCAATAACCAACAGCGGGATCTGGATACCCATGTTGGCTCCCACATGCTCCATGATGATCTCATCGGATGAACCACGATGTCAAGGATTCAATCAATCCCGTATACAATTCCCTTTGTCAATCGATACGTTACTTGCCCGAGACTCGATCGTCGGTATACCAATACCTAGTTCAATCTCGTTACCGGCAAGTCACTTTACTCATGCCGTAATGCATGATCCCGTGATCAACCACTTGGTCACATTGAGCTCATTATGATGATGCATTACCGAGTGGGCCCAGAGATACCTCTCCGTCATACGGAGTGACAAATCCCAGTCTCGATTCGTGCCAACCCAACAGACACTTTCGGAGATACCCGTAGTGCACCTTTATAGCCACCCAGTTACGTTGTGACGTTTGGCACACCCAAAGCACTCCTACAGTATCCGGGAGTTGCACAATCTCATGGTCTAAGGAAATTATACTTGACATTAGAAAAGCTTTAGCATACGAACTACACGATCTTGTGCTAGCCTTAGGATTGGGTCTTGTCCATCACATCATTCTCCTAATCATGTGATCCCGTTATCAACGACATCCAATGTCCATGGTCAGGATACCGTAACCATCTATTGATCAACGAGCTAGTCAACTAGAGGCTTACTAGGGACATGGTGTTGTCTATGTATCCACACATGTATCTGAGTTTCCTATCAATACAATTCTAGCATGGATAATAAACGATTATCATGAACAAGGAAATATAATAATAACCAATTTATTATTGCCTCTAGGGCATATTTCCAACAGATGCTTGATACGTCTCCAACGCATCTATAATTTCTGATTGCTCCATATTATATTATCTACTGTTTTAGACATTATTGGGCTTTATTATCCACTTTATATTATTTTGGGGACTAACCTATTAACCAGAGGCCCAGCCCAGAATTGCTGTTTTTTGCCTGTTTTAGGGTTTCGAAGAAAAGGAATATCAAACGGAGTCCAAACGGAATGAAACCTTCGGAAACGTGATTTTCTCATCAGATAAGATCCAGGAGACTCGGACCCTCCGTCAAGAAAGCCACGAGGTGGTCACGAGGGTGGAGGGCACGCCCCCTGCCCCGTGGGCCCCTCGAAGCTCCACCGACGTACTTTTTCCTACCATATATATCCACGTATCCCCAAACGATCAGATACGGAGCGAAAAACCTAATTCCACCGCCGCAACTTTCTGTATCCACAAGATCCCATCTTGGGGCCTGTTCCGGAGCTCCGCCGGAGGAGGTATCGATCACAGAGGGCTTCTACATCATCATCCAAGCCCCTCCGATGAAGTGTGAGTAGTTTACTTCATACCTACGGGTCCATAGTTAGTAGCTAGATGGCTTCTTCTCTCTTTTTGGATCTCAATACAATGTTCTCCCCCTCTCTCGTGGAGATCTATTCGATGTAATCTTCTTTTTGCGGTGTGTTTGTTGAGACCGATGAATTGTGGGTTTATGATCCAGTCTATCTATGAATAATATTTGAATCTTCTCTGAATTCTTTTATGTATGATTGGTCATCTTTGCAAGTCTCTTCGAATTATCAGTTTGGTTTGGCCTACTAGATTGGTTATTCTTGCCATGGGAGAAGTGCTTAGCTTTGGGTTCAATCTTGCGGTGTCCTTTTCCAGTGACAGAAGGGGAAGCAAGGCACGTATTGTATTGTTGCCATCGAGGATAACAAGATGTGCTTTTTATCATATTGCATGAAACTATACCTCTACATCATGTCATCTTGCTTAAGGCGTTACTCTGTTTTTAACTTAATACACTAGGTGCATGCTGGATAGCGGTCGATGAGTCGAATAACACTATGTTACCTCAATGGAGATATGCACATCCCCAATAATAAGAATATCATATTTCTTCTTGACCGTAGGAAGAGGAAATTCAAAATCTCCAAATATAATCGATGGCATTTTTCCAATAGAGTTGATACTGTGAACTTGAAGTTGTTTCCTCGGAAAGTGTACCGTATGCTCATTACCATTAACATGAAAAGTGGCATTGCCTTTAGTGCAATCAATAACAGCCCCTGCAGTATTCAAAAAGGGTCTTCCAAGAATAATAGACATACTATCGTCCTCGGGAATATCAAGAATAACAAAGTCCGTTAAAATAGTAACGTTTGCAACTACAACAGGCACATCCTCACAAATACCGACAGGTATAGCAGTTGATTTATTAGCCATTTGCAAAGATATTTCAGTAGGTGTCAACTTATTCAAATCAAGTATACGATATAAAGAGAGAGGCATAACACTAACACCGGCTCCAAGATCACATAAAGCAGTTTTAACATAATTTCTTTTAATAGAGCATGGTATAGTGGGTACTCCTGGATCTCCAAGTTTCTTTGGTATTCCACCCTTAAAAGTATAATTAGCAAGCATGGTGGAAATTTCAGCTTCCGGTATCTTTCTTTTATTTGTAATTATATCTTTCATGTACTTAGCATAAGGATTGGTTTTGAGCATATCAGTTAATTGCATACACAAAAATATAGGTCTAATCATTTCAGCAAAGCGCTCAAAATCCTCATCATCCTTTTTCTTGGATGGTTTGGGAGGAAAAGGCATGGGTTTCTGAACCCAAGGCTCTCTTTCTTTACCATGTTTCCTAGCAACAAAATCTTTCTTATCATAACGTTGATTCTTTGATTGTGGGTTATCAAGATCAAGAGTAGGTTCAATTTCTACATCATTATCATTACTAAGTTGAGCATCATCACGAACATTATTATTAACATTATCACTAGTTTCAGGTTCATTACCAGATTGTGTTTCAGCATCAGAAATAGAAATATCATTTGGATTCTCAGGTGTTTCAGTAATAGGTTCACTAGAAGCATGCAAAGTCCTATCATTTTTCTTTTTCTTCCTTTTAGAAGAAATGGGTACATCTATATTATTTCTCTGAGAATCTTTCTCAATTCTCTTAGGGTGGCCTTCAGGATACAAATGTTTCTGAGTCATTCTACCAGTTCTAGTAGCCACTCTAACAGCATTATCATTATCTTTACTATTCAATTCATTGAGCAAATCATTTTGAGCTTTAAGTACTTGTTCTACTTGAGTGGTAACCATAGAAGCATGTTTACTAATAAGTTTAATTTCACCTTTGACATTAGCCATATAATCACCCAAGTGTTCAAGCATATTTGAATTGTATTTCAATTGTCTACCAAAATAAGCATTAAAGTCTTCTTGCTTAGCCATAAATTTATCAAACTCATCTATGCATGGGCTAGCAAATTTAGTAAATGGGATTTCAGCTTTATCATATCTATGGAGAGAATTTACCTTTACTACCTGTGTCGGGTTATCAAGACCATGAGTTTCTTCAATAGGTAATGGATTAAGATTATATGTTTCTTCAACAGGCGGTAAATTAAGACCATGTATTTTGTGCAAATTGCAGCGGTTATCGCCTCCTGAGCTGCAGCGTGGCGGCAAGCTGCCTCCGCCCTCCTCTCGTACTCATCTGCCTCCTCTCTGGTAATAATATATCTTCCTTTTGCCTGATAATCAAAGAAGGCAGGAGCAGGGAGAGTAATACGGACAACACGCTGTTTGTCAAAGATTAGTCGATACTGGAGAGGTCATTCATTCCTCTCGACAAATTGGTGGTAGACCATAGAATTAAAATCTAAATAAGTAGGAGGCAACTCCATATCATCCTCACGAACATCCACATCAAGAAAATCAGCTAAGCGGGTTGCATAAATTCCTCCAAAGAAATCTTCATTAAATCTATTATGATGCTACCTACGTGCAACAATGGCTCCCAAATTATAAGATTGGTCTCCCAACACAGCACTCCTAAGAACACTGAGATCAGGCACACACATATGATATGCTTCATCTTTACCATTTGCGCACCTACCTATGAAGAGAGCAAAATAATGTATAGCAGGAAAGTGAATGCTCCCTATGGTAGCTTGTGCTATATCTCTAGATTCCCCTACAGTTATACTAGCAAGAAAGTCTCTAAATTTAGATTTACGGGGATCACTAACACTACCCCATTGTGGGAGTTTGCAACCAGAAGTAAAATCCTCTAAGTCCATGGTATAAGATTTTTCATAAAGATCAAAACATGACTGTTGGAGAATTACGTGAAGATGAAAATTCAAACCTCCTCACAAATGAACTAGTGAGATGATGGTACTGCGGGCATTTGTCTGCCTCAAAGCTCACAAGATCGGCGTTATGCAAATATGTGTTAAATTCCTCTTTGATTCCCGCTCGATCCATAAAATTTTCTGAAGGCCACTCACAAGGTTGCACTGGGGCGTCTCTTGGTGGCTCCTCATCAGCGTCACGCATTGCAAGCCTGGGGCCTTGCTTCCTTGAAGAACCACCTTGGAACATTTTCCTAAACATATTTCTTCCTCTGAAAAATTTCTGAAATTTTTAGTAACTTCAAACAAAAGTGAACCAAGCTCAACAAAAATTGATAGCAACTACTCCTATAAGTGCCTAGAAACTATATCAAGCATTAGAACTACTTGGGACCATATAAATTTGACATGCAAGCTCAAGAACATGGTCACTTAGGCAGCACAAATTTGTAATAAATAAAGCTCTAGAACAAAAACTAATTGGACCAATGGAGGAGTCACATACCAAGGAACAATCTCCCCAAGCAGTTTTGTGAGAGGTGCTTTTGAGCAAGGAGATCAAAAATCACAGCAAAGTGAGCTAGAACTCGTGCTTGAGCTAGATATTCATGTTTGTGGGAGGAAGAAGAACTATATGGATGCAGGAATAAGTGGAGGAGGGCCACCGTGGGCCCACAAGGCAGGGGGGCGCGCCCTCTACCCTCGTGCCCAGGTGGTTGACCCCCTGCTGTGTTCTCAATTCCATAAATCCTCAAATATTCTAGAAAATATCATATTTCATTTTCAGAGCATTTGGAGAACTTTTATTTTCGGGGTATTTTTATATTACACGGATAAATCAGAAAACAGACAGAAAAATACTATTTTACTTTATTTCATCTAAATAACAGAAAGTAGAGAGAGGGTACAGAAGGTTGTGCCTTCTAGTTTCATCCATCTCATGCTCATCAAAAGGAATCCATTAAAAAGGTTGATCAAATCTTGTTAACAAACTCATTCCGAATAACATGGAACCGGAGAAATTTTGAATGACACTATGTTACCTCAACGGGGATATGCACATCCCCAATAATAAGAATATCATATTTCTTCTTGACATTAGGAAGAGGAAATTCAAAACCTCCAAATATAATCGATGGAATTTTCCAATAGAGTTGATACTATGAACTTGAGGTTGTTTCCTCGGAAAGTGTACCGTATGCTAATTACCATTAACATGAAAAGTGACATTGCCTTTGTTGCAATCGATAACAGCCCCTGCAGTATTCAGAAAATGTCTTCCAAGAATAATAGACATACTATCGTCTTCGGGAATATCAAGAATAACAAAGTCCGTTAAAATAGTAATGTTTGCAACCACAACAGGCACATCCTCACAAATACCGACATGTATAGCAGTTGATTTATCAGCCATTTGCAAAGATATTTTAGTAGGTGTCAACTTATTCAAGTCAAGTCTACGATATAAAGAGAGGGGCATAACACTAACACCGGCTCCAAGGTCACATAAAGCAGTTTTAACATAGTTTCTTTTAATAGAGCATGGTATAGTGGTACTCCTGGATCTCCAAGTTTCTTTGGTATTCCACCCTTAAAAGTATAATTAGCAAGCATGGTGGAAATCTCACCTTCCGGTATCTTTCTTTTATTAGTGACAATATCTTTCATATATTTAGCATAAGGATTCATTTTGAGCATATCAGTCAATCGCATACGTAAAAAGATAGGTCTAATCATTTCAGCAAAGCGCTCAAAATCCTCATCATCCTTTTTCTTGGATGGTTTGGGAGGAAAAGGCATGGGTTTCTGAACCCATGGTTCCCTTTCTTTACCATGTTTCCTAGCAACAAAGTCTCTCTTATCATAACGTTGATTCTTTGAATGTGGGTTATCAAGGTCAACAGCAGGTTCAATTTCTACATCATTATCATTACTAGGTTGAGCATCATCATGAACATCATCATTAGCATTTTCATTAGGTTCATGTTCATTACCAGATTGTGTTTCCGCATCAGACATAGAGATATCATTGGCATTATCAGGTGGTTCAGCAATAGGTTCACTAGAAGCATGCAAAGTCGTATCATTTTTCTTTTTCTTCCTTTTAGAAGAACTAGGTACATCAATATTATTTCTCTGGGAATCTTGCTCAATTCTCTTAGGGTGGCCTTCAGGATACAAAGGTTCTTGAGTCATTCTACCAGTTCTAGTAGCCACTCTAACAACATAATCATTTTTCTTACTATTTTAATTCATTAAGCAAATCATTTTGAGCTTCAAGTACTTGCTCTACCTGGGTGGTAACCATAGAAGCATGTTTGCTAACGAGTATAAGTTCACCTCTACTATTAGCCATATAATCACCCAAGTGTTTAATCATATAAGCATTTTGTTTTAATTGTCTACCAAAATAAGCATTAAAATTTTCTTGTTTGACAATAAAATTATAAAACTCTTCTAAGCATTGTCTAGCAGACTTATAGTGAGGAATATCACCTTCATCAAATCTATAGAGAGAATTTACCTTTACTACCTGTCTAGGGTTATCAAGACCAGGAGGTTCTTCAATAGGTAATGGATTAAGATCATGTGTTCCTTCAACAGGCGGTAGATTAAGACCATGTATTTCTTCAATAGGAGGTAAATTCTTAACGTCTTCAGCCTTAATACATTTTTGTTTCATAGATTTCTTTGCCTCTTTCATATCTTCAGGACTGAGAAATAGAATACCCCTCTTCTTCGGAGTTGGTTTAGGAATAGGCTCAGGAATTGGCTCCGGAGGTGTCCAATTATTTTAATTTGTCAACATATTATTCAATAGAATTTCAGCTTCATCCGGTGTTCTTTCCCTGAAAACAGAACCAGCACAACTATCCAGGTAACCTCTGGAGGCATCAGTTAGTCCATTATAAAAGATATCAAGTATTTCATTTTTCTTAAGAGGATGATCAGGAAAAGCATTAAGTAACTTGAGAAGCCTCCCCCAAGCTTGTGGGAGACTCTCTTCTTCAATTTGCACAAAATTATATATATATATATATATATATATATATATATATATATATATCCCTTAAAGCAGCTTGTTTCTTATGAGCAGGGAAATATTTAGCAGAGAAGTAATAAATCATATCCTGGGGACTACGCACAAAACCAGGATCAAGAGAATTAAACCATATCTTAGCATCACCCTTTAATGAGAACGAAAATATTTTAAGGATGTAAAAGTAACGAGTTCTCTCATCTTTAGTAAATAGGGTAGCTCTATCATTTAATTTAGTAAATAGGGTGCCACAACAGTTTCAGATTCATAACCATGAAAAGGATCAGATTCAACCAAAGTAGTTATATCAAGATCAACAAAGAATTTATAGTCCTTATCAGTAACAAAGATAGGTGAAGTGGCAAAAGCAGGGTCAGGTTTCATTCTAGCATTTAGAGATTGCTTACTCCATTTAGCTAATAATCTTTTGAGTTCGGTTCTATTTTGGCAAACTAAAATAGCTAAAGAAGCTTCTTGATTAAAGACATAACCCTTAGGAATAACAAGTGATTCTTCATTATCACTTTCATTAGTATCATCAGATTCAATATTTTTAATTTCTCTAGCCCTAGCAAGTTGTTCATCAAGAAAATCACTAAGTGGCATAGTAGTATCAGGCATAGAGGTTGTTTCATCATAAGTATCATGCATAGAAGAAGTGGCATTATCAATAACATGTGACATATCAGAACGAATAGCAGAAGCAGGTGTAGGTGTAGCAAACTTACTCATAACAGAAGGTGAATCAAGTGAAGAGCTAGATGGCAGTTCCTTACCTCCCCCTTGTAGTTGAGGGATAGATCTTGGTTTTTGGATCTCTCAAGTTCTTCATAATGATAAGCAGATATATATCCCAAGTGAGTCAAAGAATAGAGCTATGCTCCCCGGCAACGGCGCCAGAAAATAGTCTTGATAGCCCACAAGTATAGGGGATCGCAACCGTTTTCGAGGGTAAAGTATTCAACCCAAATTTATTGATTCGACACAAGGGGAGCCAAAGAATATTCTCAAGTATTAGCAGCTAAGTTGTCAATTCAACCACACCTGGAAACTTAATATCTGCAGCAAAGTATTTAGTAGCAAAGTAATATGATAGTGGTGGTAACAGTAGTAAAAGCAATGTTTTTGGTATTTTGTAGTGATGATAGCAATAGCAACGGGAAAGTAAATAAGCGAAGAACAATATATGAAAAGCTCGTAGGCAATGGATCGGTGATGGAGAATTATGCCAGATGCGGTTCATCATGTAACAGTCATAACGTAGGGTGACACAGAACAAGCTCCAGTTCATTGATATAATGTAGGCATGTATTCCGAATATAGTCATACGTGCTTATGGAAAAGAACTTGCATGACATCTTTTGTCCTACCCTCCCGTGGCAGCGTGGTCCTTACGGAAACTAAGGGATATTAAGGCCTCCTTTTAATAGAGAACCGGAACAAAGCATTAACACATAGTGAATACATGAACTCCTCAAACTACGGTCATCACCGGTAAGTATCCCGATTATTGTCACTTCGGGCTTAACGGATCATAACACATAATAGGTGACTATAGACTTGCAAGATAGGATCAAGAACACTCATATATTGATGAGAATATAATAGGTTCAGATCTGAAATCATGGCACTCGGGCCCTAGTGACAAGCATTAAGCATAGCAAAGTCATAGCAACATCAATCTCAGAACATAGTGGACACTAGGGATCAAACCCTAACAAAACTAACTCGATTACATGATAGATCTCATCCAACCCATCACCGTCCAGCAAGCCTATGATGGAATTACTCACGCACGGCGGTGAGCATCATGAAATTGGTGATGGAGGATGGTTGATGATGATGATGGCAACGGATTCCCCTCTCCGGAGCCCCGAACGGACTCCAGATCAGCCCTCCCGAGAGGTTTTAGGGCTTGGCGGCGGCTCCGTATCGTAAAACGCAATGATTTCTTCTCTCTGATTTTTTTTCTCCCCGAAACTCAACATATGGAGTTGGAGTCGGAGACGCAATAGGGGGCCCACGAGGTAGGGGGCGCGCCCCCCACCCTCGTGGAGAGACGGTGGGCCCCTGGCCTTCATCTTGAGTAGGTATTTTTATTATTTTCTGAAAAGTGGCTCCGTGAAGTTTCAGGTCATTCAGAGAACGTTTGCTCCTGCACATAAATAACACCATGGTAATTCTGCTGAAAACAGTGTCAGTCCGAGTTAGTTCCATTCAAATCATGCAAGTTAGAGTCCAAAACAAGGGTAAAAGTGTTTGGAAAAGTAGATACATTGGAGACGTATCAGTGATCAGCTAGAAATAAGGCAGTGGACCAGTGTTGTCTTCTTTACGGCCACTTCATGTAAGAAAATTACGACCTTTCTAACCAAAATGGTCGCTATGGTTTAGGGTTTAGAGCCCCCCGAACAACTATGACCAATTGGTCTGAAATGGTCGTTGTTTTACGACCATTTCTTCCAGCGTCACTAATAGATGGTCACAAGTTGAGATATTTCTTGTAGTGGTCGGCGGCGACACCAGCTCCTCCTTCACCATGGTGTCTGGTCTGGATGTGGCTCCGGTTGCGTGCCCGGGGGAGGAGGGTCCTCCTGGACGCAGCGTCCTATCTGGACACCGTCTCAGTTGCTTGCGGGGGAGGGGACACCTGCGCCACTTCACACGGCGGCGAGGTTGGCGGTGGGGCCCATCTGACGAATGAATTCCCCGTCCATCAATGCGGCCTCTGTGAGGAGGCGCGGGTACTCCTAGAGTAGATGCCAATCTCCTCCATGCTGGGGGAGCCGACCACCATGGATACAGAGGGGTCCAGAGAGCGAGGGAGACGACGCCATGAGCCACCACCGCCTGTAGGGCGGATAACCATGACTTCGGCATCGCCGGAGTTGGAGATACTCGGGAAGAGGAGGGGCTCGGCGAGGATAAAGTGTGGATGTGCATCGCCCAAACAATGCTTAAATAGCCGGAGCCAGGCCATGCGAAGCGCCAGCCAACCCGCTTTAATGCAGTGTAGAGGCCAAAGTTGGTTTCTCAGGATGCGGTGTCTGCATTGAAGCGGCGACACTTGAGAGGTCGTGTCCGTCAGTGCCGCCCTCCGTTCCGGTCACGTTGCTCGACATCAATGCCAGTCGATGCATGCTCTGCGCCGGCATGAATGCGGCACGAAAGCGGTGCATTCGTTGGATGGAAAGTATAGGAGAGGCGGGAGGAGTTTTGGGTGGGCCATGGTTGCCATACGCTGCGTGGCAGAGGTTTGGATGCCCGCAAAGCCCCCAGCCAATTTAATTTTTTTTTGGTTTACGAAAAACATGTTCGGATCAGTTGACAGTTTAATACAGGATTGCATTGAATGACAATAGATATGCACTTTTATTTACTTGTCGAATTGCTGTTGATCCATATTTACATTAATATATAAAACGGTAACTGATGGTTTGAGGGTTAACGTTCAAGATGGCTTTATATAAATGTGCACTTTTATTTGCTCGTCAAATTGCTATTGGTCAACATTTACACTACTTATATATGTGAATGGGCTACACCCGAGAGAAAATTTTAGACACGACGGCTAAATGATTTCGTATTCATGTTCGCGGACGCTTCCGGATAGCGAGTCCATTTTATGGCACACGGTTGAGTATATGGCAGCAGCAAGGGACGGACGATCCTAGTACGGAGTAATTCCGACCGATCGACGTGTGTACGTCACGGAACACGATCTCATGACGCTACACCACGCATCATGCATGGCGTCTCGTGGAGACCGACGTGACGATCGACGGCGCCTCGATGGTGGCAGAGATTATTAGAAAATTAGGGTTTTGCCGTCTATCCTTAATTCTTCTGCGCTTATCTGTGCTGCCGCTCACAATTCGTATATCTGAGACTTGGAGGTAGGGACCTTCTTATACTGTCTTTCCAAAGAGTACATCTCTTATACAGATAAGATTTCTATTCTTTTCAACTAGTTTTCCGGGATAGACTCCAGACCAAATTACCAACCATGATCAAATTTGTCTGTTAACGGATTCTGCCCGTTGTGTCCCCGGAGCACGCGCTTGTGAGCCACGCGCCATAATAGAGTGAAAATTTCCTCTAATTATGTAGATCAACATCAGGGCTGTAATCTAATTATACGATCTAGCTTCTTCCAATTATCAGTGTACCCGGGTACTCTTTCCAATATATGTAGCATATTGTATTCCACTAATAATCGATCAGCTTCCTTAAGCATATAACTTAAGTACGTTCCAACAAGTGATAATTTCATGATAATCATGTAAAGTAATTCCATGCATAAATACATGTATAATTCCATAACAAGGTATTCCGAATATTAGTAATTCCTAGTAATTTGAATATAGTTGCAGGACACATAATTCCAACAGAGATCACCACCGGTCATCCTCGGTCATTCCCACTACTCCCTCCATCACACTTTAAAGGGCGTATCTTCAAAATCAATTTTTTTCACAATTAGAGGGAAATAGGGCGCAGGTCATTAATTAGCCCGCTGAAATTACTCCTTCCGCTTGCCTTCCTGGTGCGCAAGCATGATGTGAACTGAAACTTTAGGTGGAGGTGTGAATCGGTTTTGTTTGCATGCATGGCTGTGCGAGGCCTTTTATTGGACGGGAAGATTACTATGCGTTTGTTTAGCGATTAATTAGGCACATATCCTTAACTACCGCAGCTCCAGCGCATCATTTATTCCTGCCAATCGCTAGCGATCTTAGGCCCAGAAAGATGTGAGATACGCCCTTTAAACTGTGATGGAGGGAGTAGCTAGTATCCAGCATTAATCAATCGCACCTACTGGCCAATGTTTCTTCTTAGCCGATGCACGTACGTACGAAAGGGACCGACGGGAGCGAGGAGGGTAGTTAATTGCAAGAAAACAGCGGTCAATCGCGAATGTCACAGCGACCGATCCGGGGAGCCGTCGACCTCGACGTCGACGTGATATGATCCGTGGAAAATGAAACTAGAAGGACAACGACGGATTGTGGCCGAGGCGGCCCTCCACGATGGACGTAAGACACACGCGTTGTGTAGCCTGGTGATCGGTCGGTCTGATAGATGGGGACGCCTGAGGAAAAGATACGCCTTTTGCTTTGCTTTTCGTTCATGCAGCAGCCATGCAACTTGCTCCGTCAGATCGCTGGCGGCTTGATGGGCCTGTCTAGGAAGGTGGAGGAGTGGAGTGACGGTACGTTTTTTTTAAGAGTGGAGTGGCGGTACGTGTGTCTGAGAGGGCAGCCAGCGAGCGAGCGGCGCGACGCCGCAGGTCGTGCCGGAAACGTGGTCCACGTGTCTCAGTGTCACACCATGCCGCCGACCATCTTTTTTGAGCGATCTTCCATTATTTTGAGCAATCTTCCATTATTTTGTTTCGACTATTGACGGAGACTGGAGGTACATTTTTTTCTTCTTTCAAATATACTGAGTTGTTTTATATATGAACTAAAATAGAAAACATTGCTTTTACAAATCTTGCAAGGTCACGCTCAACACAAAGGTTAGCACAGTCACTTGCATAACATCATCAGCAACTCTCTACGCCCAAACTGAGCAAGACTATGAGGGAAACTATTGATCCTTCTATCTTCTTTGGACACTTTTACTTCTGTGTCTCCATGCTTGATAGCTTGAAAATTCCTTCGCAATCACTCCAATTTCCGACACAACCACGCATGAGGGGTTGAGTGTCTTTGCCACCGAGCTACTATCCGTCTCAATAACTAAAGGGAGATCAGTACCCGACATCGCTTTCCATACGTAGTCCTTCTAAACAAGCAGTAGCATCCACAAAGTCTGCTCCTTTCCATTGCGAAATATAGTACCACGCAGATAAATAATTCTCACATCATGATCTCGAACCACAGTTCTCCACGCTCCACTGCTAGTCTCCTCCAAGAAACTGCCGTTAACATTGACCTTGGCACACCCCACATCAGGCTTCTGCCAATCTTTTTCCTTAGTATTATCATGTTGTTTCAATCTGGGCAACCATAGGGCTTTTCCCACTACGATCGATCTCTCAATTTTCGTTCGCAGTCATGTGAAGGTTGGCAAGGTAGTCTTGCAAAAACCAAGCGGAACAGGAAATTTTTACTTTACCTTTTCGAAGATCGCATCATTCCTATGATGCCAAAAACGCCACCAAAATAGTATAAATTTATGTCTTACTTCTTCACTAACTTTATCTAGCGGGGCAAGAACCCAATCACTTTTTTAATGAGAGAAGAACCCGATCACTTTATGTGTAGTTTATTTCGTGCTTAGGAGGAATGTTCCACGCGACCCTATAACTCATGCCATAGGGCCCTTGCACACATACAACGGTGTGCAACATGGAAGCCCGCTTCGTCGAACATTACCAATCGGAGTGACGCTCGGGGTATGTCGAAACCTGTTAGTTTGAACCGCAAGGGATTCGGTTGCTAGTCTCCACGTAAAAATACACAGTTTCTGGGGGACATTTCTTTTCCAGATAGTATTCCAAACACTATGATCGCTCCAAATATTATGGATGGATCCAATCATTTTAGTTTTTTTTTCATCCATGGCTAGCCTATACGCGCTACTCATCCAATCATTCGATAAAGGAACAGAAAGGATTTTTGTCTTTTTTTCCCAGAGATGACCCAGAGTTATCGAACCTACGAGAGGATTGCACTTTCAAAGACAAGGGTTTTTACCAAGCTTTTGCAAAGATTATTAATTTCAGTTTTTGATCTGATTATAATCAAGTTGAAACTATGAACACTTATAATAAAAATAGGCATGGGTATAACGACTTGAATCTTGCAACCACGACTGGCTCGCGACCACGTGAGACTAGTCGCGGTCACAGCGCCGGTCGTGCGTGGGGCCCGATTCGGGCTTGTATGAGTCGGTGGGCACGTGGGACCAGTCCACATCAGCACGTCGTGCCAGCATGCAATGGGGAGGCAATGTGGTATCTCCCATCTCCATAAAACGGGTGTCAGTGTCAAAACCGGCAGGTCTCGGGGTAGGGGGTCCCGAGCTGTGGATTTAGGATCAATGGTAACAGGACCGATGAACACGGTGTTTTCACCCAGGTTCGGGCCCTCTCAATGGAGGTAAAACCCTACGTCCTGCTCTTGTTTATATCAATGGAGTATCAAGTACATCGTTTGTCCGAAGTGGCCCATGAGTATACGACCACGGGGGTCCTCGGCCCAATCTAACTGATCGGGAGACGACGTGGTGAGTACCCCCTAGTCCAGGACACCGTCAGTAGCCCCCTGAACTGGTCTTCAAGTTGGGGACGCTCCTCGATTCTTCTGAACTATTCTTCATCTTCGGTCGTCGGTCTTGAAAACTGGTTCAACAAATCATCTCATCTTCGATCTTGAGGATTGCCGAAGTGAATCCGGAGAGTTTACACGTCGGGTATCCGAGGAGCCCCTTTAAGTTATCGGCCTTTATCAATGCCTTGATATTTTTTATGCCACACCTCGGGTTCGAAGTTTTTCCCGTGAAGCGGTGTCCTCTTGCATCCGAGCTCCAACGTTGGACCGCATTCGAGATATCTTTTGTAGCCGAGCTCCAACGCCGGACTGTATCCGAGCTCCAACGCCGGACTGTATCCGAGCTCCAACGCCGGACATTATCCGAGGTGTCATAGATCACCTTGGTTTGAAGAAGTTTGAAGGAGGTTATCCGAGTTTAACGCCGAAAAGTTCTCTATGGAACGAGCCACTCGAATCCAAGCTTTATGCCGGACCACTTCCGAGCTCCAACGATGGTCAGCGTCCGAGGTGTCGTAAACTACCTCGGTCTTTTAAAAGATTGAATGAATTCAGCCGAGCATAATGCCGGAAATGCCCTCTATGGAGCCAGCCACTGGTGGCCGAGATTTATGCCGGACTGCTTCCGAGGTGGTGCACCACCCCGACTGTGGGCTATTTTTTGTGAATATTTTTTATTGGTGCAATTTATTCTCTGTCGAGATATATAGCCAGTATATGTATAACCAGTAGCCCTAAAGGTGTGTGTCGGTCTAAAACCCAAGATGCACCAGAAGGAAAACATAAAACTGTTGATCCTAGTAGCCCCTGAGACTCACGTCGAGTTGTGAAATCGTCTTGAGGATCAACTCCTAGCTCGGCAGCATACGTAGGAATAGAAACGCAGTGTAATATATTAGAAATAGTGATCGGCGGACAGGCCCGTGAGAAAGGGTTGTGAAAAGTCGCCGTGATATATTAGCTTGATGCCGGATAAGTCCCAGATGGTACTTATTGTTGTCCGAAGACGCACTTGCCCATAGTTCGGTCATGCTGAACACTGAACAATTTGAATTCTCTGCATTGAATAAGCAATGCAGTAGCCCCCGAGACACTGGTCGGGTGGCAACACCAGATCAGGGGATCGATGTGCCCCTTTAATACTTGTAAATAATAAGCCAGAAGCCCAGTAGCCCCCGGGCCTTAATGCGGGCACTGGTGGCCGAATTAAGGATCGATATCCATCACAAATTATGTGTAATGACTCTATGTATCCAAGTACTTTACATCATTAATACTCGGATCCGCATTGTACAAAACTTTGTTGACCGACCATCGGCTTCAACATCTTCGGCCAGTAGCCGAGGAGTGTTTCCCTACTTTATAAAGCTGTTATAAGGGCAAAGATTTATGGAAAATAAGGCAATTCGGCCATACGGCTTTATAAACAAAGATACACGGAGAGATATGTTATATTACGTTTTAACGTAAGAAATATCTTCCAAAGAAAATAGTCCCGCTATCGGTTCCTTTTTTTGGGTCATCATGCTTATCATGATCACGAAACCTCACCTCCGATCAATGTGGGAGGAAAATATTGAGGATTTAGTTCGGGTAAAGTTCCCGAACTCTATGGTATTAATGAACCAAAATTTTCACTTCCGTCGTTGCCGACCAATGTGATCCTTTAAGATTGCTAGCTTTCGGCTTCACCCAGTCTGAGGTACTTACACAGATGATCCGGTAGTAACAATCACAGAGGTGCTTCCTTTACCGCCTAGCCGAACAATCGGGAACGTAGGGGTAAGCACAGGAGCCAGGCAACCTAGCTTGGCCAAAATCTTAAGTCAAATTGATGCATATTTATGGCTTTATAACGATAATTACAGAAGGCAACGCTCGTATAATGAATACAAATGCTGATGATATATGTTTATTTGACTCCGTTATGACCGTTTATCATTTGAAAGTGGCCCATCGCCGGCTTCTACCCCTTTGTAGATGCTACGTAGGGTGCTTCCGCAATAACAAAACAACCCTTAGCCGATGTCTCGGTGCCTGAAGGCGATTGTGTTAGCGGAAATGAGGCAATGAGATATGCGGGCTTTATAACTTTCACTTAGACATAGGAGCTTAAAGTTTGGAGGCCAGTTACTAGCCTCCAGTTAGTGTTCGGCGACAGTCCAGGTCAAGCCGTAAATACTTCGGCCAATGTTATGAAAGTTAGTGTTCGGCGACAGTCGAGGTCAAGCCGTAAATACTTCGGCCAATGTTATGAACGGACTGTCATTTAACATGGGGTGACCTCTATCGATCTTATAATTTAACACAGTCATTGGATCACTGACCAGTTTACACTTATTGTGACAGTCAGTTTTTGGCTTTCTCCGCTGAGGCGCTTAACCATGCAAGCTGGAAGCACAATCGCAGTGGTTCTCCCTTTGCACACCTAGCCGAACAAAGCAGAACATAGGAGGCAAGCACAAGAGCCGGGCAACCCAACTATTGACGAAAGACACAATTCGAAACCGATGCATATAAAGCAATACCCGATAATGTTTTACCGAATCTCTAAAGGTGTCCGACTTTGCACTGCGAGACTTATGATGGAAACACACAAATAGTTTAAAAGTGCCATAGGCTTGGAAGACCAAAAACTTCAGTAAAAACTTGACGTTCGAACTAGATCAAGTGTTCGGTACCAATCCGAAAATTGGTCGAAGAAGAAAAAAATTATGCTTCTCTCGTGCTTTAACACGACACATCCTATCTCAAGACTTAAAGCGGGTCAACCTACGTCTTCAACCTCCTATCCCGATGGCGGAGTATTTCTCGCTAGGCCGGTTTAGCCAAGTAGACTCTAGCGGCTTTGGGAGAGAAATTAGGCTCCCCGGCTATTGACCACACACTCGCATCGAAAAAAGAAGTGATTGAAATAGACTTTGCAACGACTAAGAAGAAGAACACTTATTATAAAACAACTCACATAAATTTAAGAGCTCCCAAGTGACTTGAGAAAAAGAAGTTTATGTATAATGATTGTATGTACCGAAGTACTTATATCATCTATGTGTTCACCCAAACTTTAAACGCGTCTTAACCGACCGTCGGCTTCTCCCTCTTCTGTCAAGGGTCGAAAAGTGTTATGTACTCCACCTGTCGAGAATATCGACGGTGTTTCCGATAACCAGGCAATCAGGCCATAAGGCTGTAACAGACAAAGCGCGTTCATGGAACTTATGCTATATTACTGACAAAGTGTAAAAAGTTTCTTTGAAGAAAATAGTACCCCCACCGATACCTTTCGTCGGTTGCTCATTGCTACTATGAGACTTGTGCAATAGATTTTTTATACTCATGAGTTCCATTGTGTGCCGATCATGATTGAAAACAATAAGAGCGCTAGCTTTCGGCTTCACCCAGTCTGAGGTCCGAACTCAGATGACCCGACCGTGACAAGCGCAGAGGTGCTCCCTTTATTCCCTAGCCGAACAATCGGGAAGGTAGGGCAAACACAGGAGCAAGGCAACCCAGCTTGCGGAACACTTAAGTCATATGGTGCATATTGTGGCGCAATACACGAACAAGGAACGAAGTCATACAAGTATAATCATATGTAAGAGGAAAGGCATCATAAAGGAAGCCCCCATGTAAATGGGGTATTTCAATTTGTGTGTCACAAACAAAGTTTTGACAAGGAAGTTTTTCACAAATAATTTTTTTGCCAAAAAAGTATAATGCTTGGTTGAACCAAACAAAATTTAAAAATGAAAGTTCTTGAGCATGAAAGCGACTTAGCTGGTTAATGTGCTTGGTGTTGATGACGCGGTCCGAGCTTGATGAGGGACAAGGTCCCAGCCCCCAAGCCGGTCCAGATGTGGCGGAGCGAAGAGCCCGGCACTGTGAAATGGCGACGTAGCATGGCCAATGTGGCGAGGTGGAACCCCCAGTCCGACCGAGGCGACGAAGCAGGACCGCAGTGTGACGCCGAAGTCCCCGATGTGGGTTAATGAAGTGATGACGAAGCCCCCCGTCCATCCGAGGTGACGTGGTATGTCAGTATGCCGAGGTGACAACACTGCCCGACCCGGATCATTTACCTGTGCACAAAAAATAGTGCAAAGCGGAGATAATAGTAATAATGAAAAAATAGTTGCATAATTAATAATTTATGCAAAGTGAGTAATAAAATAAATATGCCCGTGTGCCGAACACCTGATGAGGTCGAGCTCTCTCAACGATGCCGAAGTCCCCGAGGCAATCGAACACGTCGGTATGGCAACACGACCAACAAGGTGATCACGCGAGACAATTTACGTCGATTGGGACGACGGCGTCGGCTTGCCGAAGAGACCACGTGACATAGTCGAAGTCCATTACCTGCACATGTAAAATAGTGCAGGCGAAGAACAATAACATCAAAAAATCCTCGCGTGATTAATTTATGTAAGACAATTCATTTAAAGATATGTGGCCTGGCGCCGAAGTCAATGTCGATGCAAGGCGTCAGCGTGATGCGGTAAAGGCGTGGCAAAGCCTGACTTCACTGGTCGGTCCGAGTTCCGGATGCGGCGTTCGACGAACTATGTACGGAAATTGATCGAACCACCATGTGACCGTCGTTAATGCGGCCATCATTTGATAGAACTATGTGTATATGATGGAACAAACCAGAGTAATAATTCATTGGAAAAAAATAAACCCAAACAAGAAAAAAATACTAGGATAAATAGCACCTGGTTTATTTGCTGTAGCAATCCGAAGAAAAGTGACTCCCAAAATTGGGACTCGATCCGCACACCCATTGCCTGATAGGCGATAAAGCGAGACAAAGCACAAAGGTTGGCTTGCTGAGACAAAGCCCTCGGTCCAGCTAACATGACGAAGCTGGTCGGCCGGTGACGCCGAAGTCACCGGAGTATGTTGATGAAGAAATAGCCAAGTCCTCGGTCTAGCTGAGGTGACGGAACAGGTCGGTGAGGAGACGTTGCAGCTGCCATGTCAGCCGAGATGTTGAAGCATTTCGGCGTGATGGACATCGGCTTGAAGAAGCAACAGTGCGGCCATGCCGACGCAGGTCGTGACTTGTGACGTGGTCAATGCCAGCTTGATGAAGTGACCATGCGGCGATGCCGGTGTGCCCGCTCCGTGTAATCCGTGGGGTAGCGATGTTGGTGGTGATTTGTCCTTCGCGATGCCGGACTCTTGTTCGGCTTGCCGAGATGATGATCTGAAGAAGTTGAGCTCGGCTCAACAAAGCGGCGACATGTCTAGCGCAGGTCGGCAGCCATGGATCAATATTGCCGGACTGGTTTGACACCAGCGGGATGATGAAGATTACCTTGGAGGAGGCTTAAAATTTTATGGGTATGTGTTTGAAAACAACGCACAATACCCTAGAAAAAAAATTCCTTCAAAAGGGTTGTCCAATATCCCGTTCATGAAGAAACATGAACTCAGGACGGATTCGTATTCGCGCAGAAAACAGATCCGAAAATTGGTCCACTCATCGGAAGGTTCCCGGAGTTTTAACCGTCGGATCAGCTGCAATTTGGAGGAGTGGTGGATATGGGAATTACACAGCAGATGAACGGTTGGATCTTCCAAAGAACCTCCGAGCTGGACTCTGGAGACTACGCCCTAAACTTGTCCAGATTCCCGTCGAGATTTATAGGGCTCCGGTATATCGTAGATTGCCCGTGATTTCTCCATCGAAACTCGACAAAATTTTGCATGGTTGTTGTAGATTTAATTCCGCACAATTCTAATGAAGGAATCGCCAACGCGATGCTCGAGAAGATGGTGGGAGCGGATACAAGTTTGTTGTCCGGAAAAACAGCATGGTCGCCCGAGGGCAATGTTGACGTCGAGCCCCCGAGCTCCGTGGATGATTCCTCCATGATTTTGATAGAGATCTGAGTTGGTGTCGATGAAGGCCCTCGTCCGAACATGATGATTGGAGGTAGGGCACAGTCCTCGGTCAAGCCAAGATGATCAGTCGAGGCGGCGACGAAGACATCGACGTGGCAGTTGATCCGTAGGTGAGCCATTGATCCTTTTGCCGATCACACAGCAGAACTCTCAATGAAAGCACCATTGTCAGTGTCAAAACCGGCAGATCTCAGGGTAGGGGGTCCTGAGCTGTGGATTTAGGATCATTGGTAACAAGGACAATGAACACGGTGTTTTTACACAGGTTCGGGCCCTCTCTACGGAGGTAAAACCCTACGTCCTGCTCTTCTTTATATCAATGGAGTATCAACTACAGAGTTGATCTACCTCGAGATCATATATTGTGGTCTAAACCCTAGAGGAATGATGAGTCATGCCATAATGATCTAGCCTATCTATCAACTAGCCTAGTCTCGGTTGTATAATGCACCAGAGGCCTAGGATAACAAGAGTCCTAGTCGAATACGCATGTGGGGAGGAGTCCTTGTCTTGATCACCAAGTCTTGTGGAATCTTCCTCGTGTATACATCGGTTGTCCGAACTGGCCCATGAGTATACGGCCATGGGGGTCCTCGGCCCAATCTAACTGATCGGGAGACGACGTGGTGAGTACCCCTAGTCCAGGACACCGTCAACGGGGTCATCTTCATCCGCGCGAGGTGTGGCGTACTATAAAATTGGACTCCACCCATTACTGTTCATCCACTATCGACTTTCTTCAGTCTCCACCGGGTACTGTTGATCCGCTGTCAACTTCTTCCTCCAGCCGCCATGAGTTCTTGTTCATCCTCCGCCAACCGGCTGGGGTGTGGCGTACGACAACACGGCCTCCTCGGGGTCATCTTCATCCAGCGCCAACCGCCTACTATCACGGAGTCATGTTCCTCCACCCCTCCCCCACTGGCTGGGGTGGGGCGTACGAGTGGATGGCAGGAACGGGAACTGTTCATCCACCGGCTGGGTCAACTCACCACGTCTCGTGCAAGGGCTCGATCGATGCAAGTCTTGACTCGTTCTACGTATGTCTCGTGCAGCAACGGACACTCCTGATCGACAGGTAACCCACAACTGACTAGCTCAACTCACGTATGTCTCGTGCGGGAGCTCGATTCAACGCACCGATCGGTCGAGTGTTATCAGTAGTGAGAAGGGATCGATTGGGTTCAGTTAGCAGCGAAAGAATCGCTCGAGTTCAATTAGCAGCGAAGGGATCGATCTCAGCTTCAGTATGTAGCAATGGGATTGATCGCTCATGTTCAGTACATAAAGGGATCGATCGATCGGGTTCAGTAAGCGAATGCCTCGCTTTGCTTCCGTTAGCGAACACCTCACTTACACACGTATGAGAGAAACACGCAAACCACAATGCTTTGCTCCGCGCTGACCACCCATCGATTGCCCGCCGTAACCGGGAACTCCACGAATATTTCCTCGCCCTAACTTCTACCATGATTTTGTACGTATGAACGGACTAAAGAATGTCATGCAGGTTCGTCTGCGACACGTCCTGAACGAAAAGCTCATTTTCTATCATATTTTTTTTTCATAGAAATAGGAGCGCACCACATATATGATGATACATGTTTTTGTCATAAGTATTGTCATAGAAGTGTCACATCCATGACAGAAAAAGTTTTCGTTCGGACTATAATGTCACGAATGTGTTTTTTTTTCTAGTGAGAAGGTCCACCTGACCAAGAGTTGTGAAAGGAGCAACGCCAGATTCTCAACAGGGAGAACCCGATTTGCTAAACAGTCTATGATAACCATCTACCAACCCTAGCCGCCGTCATTTTCCATCTCATCTCCATATCTATCATCACCACCATCACCTCAGTTATCCATATCCAAGTTAGTCATACTAGTAATCGGTGCATCGCATCCGTAACTATTGTAAGCCATATTACCAATCAATCATCCATCTTTATGTCGTCTTCAATGTCCGACTAATTCGATAAAGCAATGGGTTGAGGCACCACCTTGCAACCTGATGTATTTGTGGAAGGGAACATTGGTATTACTTCGTGTCTCTTGTCTTGTTCTTGGTCTAAGGCCCCGCCTGTACTGAGGGTTCCATAGCTCGATCAACAAGAAGGTAAAGTGTGAGGAGGACATGAAATGTTATCCCGACCAGCAGTGAGAGAAATGATTAGTATAGTAGCGAAAAGCAATTCCTTACGGACAAATGAGATGTAGTCATGAAACACACAATGTTTTCCTCTGAATATTTATTCTTAATAACCGAGGTAACCCGGTGTGACGGTAAGGATATAGGTCTGACAACTGACTCTTGACGTAGTGCGCAACGTATTTTTATGTGAATTTTTATGTATATTATGTTTACCTGTGCGGCAAGGAAAGAAACTCGAGTGTCATGATGTGATTGTTCGTACAACAATAGTAATCCCTCTGTTTTCAAAATATAGTGACCATAAATTTAACCAACGATAAACTTTTGCTCTAGCCGCAGTCGGTCTCGTTGGTTAAATTTATGGTCAAAGTTGAATCTCGAAAAGCACGAACGCACTATATTTTAAAATGGAGGGAGTAAGTTTAAGGCGATATTTTTCCCGATGCATTTATAAGCACATGCTTGTGATTTACAATGACCTTGTTTGTCAGTCTCTCTGTACATAAGCTCGTTGTGTTATAGCTGGGCATTAAACTAGTTTTCATGGAAGTCGTGTTGCACATGTTGTCACAAATGTTAGCGAGAAAGGTGAGCAAGTGATAGCTAAGGAGCGTGTTTATACTAAAATCTTGATAGTGATCCAGGCATACACAAATTTTGCCCGTGGCATTAAAAAATGAATTTGCTCGTTAACCAAATCGCGTAACATGTATCTATAAGAGACAGGGCTCTAAGAGTAGTCTAAAATTTTGCCCAGGGCTCTAAGGGTATCTACAGCCGGACTGAACAAATTTGGCCCCTCAAACACCGGCGGACGCACCCGGTCAGTGTCCGATGTGTCCGCTTTTCCTATTTTTTCGTTCACGCAATCATGTCTCTCACTTTTTCCTTATACGTCCAGTTACATGTATGCAATTGGTGTAGAAAAAAAAGATAGAAAGAAAAGAAATAATAAGTACACTTGTGATTGGTCACATGCATATGTCTCCCAATCCTATGTGGCAGGACCATTGACCGGGCACGTCCGACCATTCCTCATACTCATCTCATATATGAGATGAATATGAGGTTTGTCGGACAACCCGGACATTTAAGGAGGCTTCGAGGGGTCCGGTTGTGTCAATTTTTTTATTCTCTCTCTTGTCTGGTCAGTGGTTTCCGTATCTGCCCGATCATTTCAGGAGTCCGGCTATGGATGCTCTAAGATGACGCATTTTCCCTTTTTATATATGCATATGTTAAAACATAGATTAAATAAAATTTTGAAAATCATAAGTACACACATCACATCTACCTGTGCATGCTAGTTTCTTCAGTTTTTTTTTGCATGTATACTGCTTGTGCATTTGGTCATAATCGTGGGAGAGTATATAGAACAGGATGCATCACTAGCAGCACGATTCGCTGGATGGGTGGTGATGCGAGTGTCAGCAAGCATTGACGCCGGGTCTATGTCCACAGTCAACCATCGGGCCGTCGCGCGGATTGGGCCGCTGCTCCAGAGACTATAAAACCGGAAATTTGAAACCGGAAAGCCACGCTCCACCCCCACCAACTCGTGCCATATGGCCGCCCCGCCCACCTCGAGCTACAAAACCACCAAAGAAGTCCCACATGCGCGCGGGCGTGGCGACCGGGAGTCCGCTGGACTGGAGGCGCGGCAAACATGCAACAAGGCCTCCACCAAACGCACGAATCCATTTTACTTCCTCCGTTCTAAAATAGATGACCTAAAATTGTACTAACTTTGTACCAAAACTAGTATGAAGTTAGATCATCTACTTTGAAACGGAGGGAGTAGCTCGGAGGTGTGCTTTCAGGAGTGGAGATACCCCGAACGACAGACCCCAGCTCTCTGTCGAGCCAGCCTGCCTGCCTAGTGGTGGGTGGGGACGTGGGGTGCAAAAAAGGGGAGCACTCAAGGGCAAAATCGATAAATTTGACATCAAAGCGAAAATATTTCACAAAACAAACTATTTTTGGAAGTATTTTACATTGCCAACCCTTTTGTGCAGTCTCGATAGCAAGGCGTTGCACAATATAGTGTGACGTCTTGTTATCAGCTCGATGAAGTACTTTAAAAACAGTTTAGTTTGTGAGATACTTTTGCCTTGAGGTTAAATTTATCCATTTCACCGCGCCCGACCGAATTGCGAATATGGGCCCAGAGGCGGTGCGGTGCGGGTTTGACTTGTATCGGGGGCGACGATGATGGCGAGGCCCGGACATTTCTGAGTTGGGTTGGGTTGGGTTGGTGCATGCTCGGGTTGGGCGGCGCGGCCGCTGCCTGCTGGGGGTTTGGCCGAGTACCCGACCTACGTACGTCGCCGATCCGCCCTCTGGATCCCTCGCCGGCCAGCGAGTGCCAGTGCCCACTCTAGCTCTCCTGCGCGCACGTCAAACAGACCGATCGATCGGTCACCAAACAAACCGATTGAGCCCCACGTAGCCAGCTGTCCCCAGCTCGCACCCACGCCCCCACTTGCCCCCACGCCTCATCCCCTCCCATGCTGCTTTTTTCTTCTTCTCCACGCCAGAAGCAGATCCAACAGAAATCGCCCCCAACCCTTCTTCCTCCTCCTACACAGCCGCCATGGGAGCCCCAAAGTAGAAGGAGCTGCTTCAAGATTTAAAGGGCAGGGTGGTCAGAGGCATACCAGGCAGTAAGATCAAGCAGGTAAGCCCCCTCCGCACCTCTTCACTTCCCCCTTTCTTCTACTGCATAGGCATATGTAAATCCCCTTCTCCATGGATCCATGTAGAATCTGCTTCAAAAAAGAGGTGAATCTGGCACATCACACCAGCCTACTTGATGTTACTGCTGGATGTGTTAAACATGCCAAAAACTACTTGATGCATGCCAGACAAGTTTCTACCACCTGGATGTGTTAAACAAGCCAACTAAAAACAAGTTCTCTGGCCAATTAAAACATGATTAAAGCCAACTCAACAAAGCATTGTAGCCAAAAACTAAACATGCATTCTACCAACTTGTAGTTATTGTTTGCAAAATGAAAAAAAAATTGACTGCCCAATAGATATGTGCAACGAAAAATTCATAAATGTGCAACTGAACATGCATCCCAGCCAACTGAACCTATATTCTGGCAACTCGGCATGCATGCTAGCCAAAACTAAAACATGCATTGTACCCCACCTGTTATCTGGCCAACTAAAAAACATGTATCCTGGCCAACTAAACATGTATCCTGGCCAAGTAAACATGTATATTTCGCAATACATGTTTGTGAGTGAACACTTTGGGAAAAGTGTAGTATATGTGCAAATAAAAAACATGTTTTCTGGCCAACTAGACATGCATGTTGGCAAAAAACTGAGAAAATGTATCCTGGCCAATTGAGACATCTATTCTAGCCAACTGAATGCATTAACTGTCCAACTGAACATGCATGTTGGTCAAAAACTGAAATAAATGCAACCTGGCCAGCTGAGACATCTATTCTAGCCAAGTAAAAACATTGAATGTCCAACTGGATATGTATGCTGGCCAAGTGCAAAGATGCATCCTGGCAATTGAGATGTCTATTCTAGCGAAAACCAGAAATCTGTAGTGCAACAGGAAAAGCACAAGAACTTTTGTCCATGGCTAATGAAGCCACAAACCATATTAACATATTCACACATATAATCTTGTCCCACGCATATATTCTAGTCCCACACCTATTGCAAAACATATTAATATGTTCAAATATACCAGAATTAGAAACATAAACGATGATGAAAAACATATAACTATAATCTGTCCTCCAATTCTTCTTTCTTCTTTCACCTGGATTTTCCTTCTCAAATGTAGCATCCAATTATGTGCAGAAAAATCTGAAAAGAGCTCCTTGTGAAACGGAAACCTACAGATCATTACAACAAAACAAAAAAGAGGGAAAGTCAGAAAAACTCTGTAGCAAAAAGAAGTCATGCTTTTGCCAGTTATTTACTGCAAACTGTGCAACTAACATAACAAATATGTGCAAACAAAAAATTTCATAACTGTTATAATAAAAGATTATGCTACGGTCATGTTGTTTTTGGAACTAAGATTATCACAAAATGGTGTGCAACTGCCTATTTACTAAGTTTTTAGGTTGTTTGAAACACTCTTTTTCTGTGGTTACCAACTGATGACATCAATTTCTTCTTTTTATATATGTGCAGGGAGTGTGTCGCAGCATCCAAGAACAAGGAAAAAAATGCTTGATCTCAATGAGTTGCCTCCAGATCTCAATGAGCTTCCTCGTGATATGGATCAGCAGCAACCCAGCATACAACAAGGAAATTGGACAGAAAATGGTCGATCTATTTACTACACGCAGGCAAGTCGTGATGGTAACCCTACGGGCCATGACAATGTGGCAGGCCAGTCATCAGCCTGTGGTGCCCCTGTAGTGGTGTCTTTGCAGTCAGAGAGCCATACTCTTGATGACACGGGAACCAAGGCAAATGTTCCTGGTCCAACCAGGACTGAGCTAGAAGTTGGGGCTGTTGACAGAGCTGTGCAAGTAGAAGAAGGAGAGGATGAGGCTGGTTCTCAACCTATGGAACCCTATGTTGGCATGAGGTTTGACAGCCTTCAAATTGCTAAGGATCACTACAACAGCTACGCACTACGGATGGGTTTCTCTATCAAGATGAACACCTCTAGACGGACAGCCTGCACCAATGAATTGATAAAACAACAGTTTTGCTGCAACAAGTTCAAGAAGTCCAAAGCTGATGATGGAGGACCTGAGGCTCCTCCTGTCCTGGACCCTATTCCAGATCCAAAATCTGTTAACAGTGATGAGGAGATGGAAGAAGAACCTCCAATATTTGCTGAAGAGGAGGCTGGTACTAGTAAGAAGAAGAAGAAGAAGCGCAAACGCGAGACAATAAAGCAGACTGAATGCTAGGCGAAAATGTTGGTGAAGCTGATAGATGGGCGATGGGAGGTGACACACTTTGTTCGTGACCCCAATCATCCGCTTGTGAACAAACCGTTATTGTCCAAATACTTGAGATCCCACCAAGGAATCTCACCTGATGAAAAGGAGTTTCTGCGCATCTTGTATAACTGCAACTTGACTACAGGTGTGGTGTTTTTCTATATCCCTTGAAGAATTAAGTTTCCCTCTAGGAAGTTCAGTGTGCAACTGTTATGGTACTACTGTGCAACTGAAATGGCTTAACTGTGCAACTGGTGTCCAACTTCCCATGCTTTTTGTATATCACTTTTGGTGCTTCTTGTGCACCTAGATTGTCTTTACTGTGCAACTACACAATGTCCTGTATGCAAAAACTGCAAAGTGTTTTTAAAAAGGTGCAGCTAGGTGTCCATTTCCTGCGATTATCTGTGCCAACACGTGTCCTATTACTGTGCAGCTGGATGTGCCATTTGTGCAACTAAAAAAGGATATACTGTTTGTTTTTGTATTATGCAGGACGAATGATGCATGTAATGGCAGAGTTCTATGGATCTGAGATGATGGTGTCGTTCGGACCAAAGGCAATAACAAATCTTTGTACAAGTTTCCGTAGAGATGACACAAAGGAGGGTGATCTGATTGAGACAATTGCACACTTCAAGGATATACAAAAAACCGATCCAGACTTCTTCTATAAGGTGAAATATGATGAAGAGGACAAAGTTGTCAACATATTTTGGGTGGACGGCTTAGCTCAAAAAGCTTATGCGGAGGCATACCAGGATTGCATATCGTTTGACACCACCTACATGACCAACTTGTACAATATGTTGTTCGCGCCCTTCATAGGAATAAACCGACATGGCCAATCTTTCATGCTGGGTTGCGCGTTTGTGAGGCAGGAGTTGGCATCGAGCTTTGATTGGGTCTTTGGAGCATTCCTAGAGGCTATGGATGGCAAACCTCCTGACAACTTCATCACCGATCAGGATGGTGCGATGAGGCAGTCAATACAGAACATCTTTCCAACCACCATGCACCGCTGTTGTCGATGGCACGTCATGAAAAAGGCTCAGGAAAAGGTTGGTTGGCTGCTGTGCCGGAATCCAGGACTCTCTGATGATTTCAACAAGTGTGTTGACTTCAGCTTCACTATATACGAGTTGAGCAGAATTGGGCTGGGTTAATGATGAAGTATGAGGCTATGACACACACGCACTTTGAGAAGTTGTACGAATACAGATCAACTTGGGTGCCGTGCTACTTCAAACATAGGTTCTTCCCCTTCCTCTAGTCTACACAGCGTAGTGAGGGGTTCAACGCCGTCCTGAAAAGATATGTGAACCCACACAACTCAATGCTGAACTTCGTCAAGCAATATGAAAAAATCCAGAACCACATCCCTGCCAAGGAAGGCTGCAATGATTACAGGACAGAACACCTTGAGATTGAGTTGTGGTCCAACTTCCCAATAGAGAAGCAAGCTTACAAAACATATACTAGAAACCTTTACCGCAAGTTCAGAGAAGAGTTTGAGTTGATTGGACGTTATAATGCATTCCAAGTTGGTGTTGATGTGTTTGAGCTCAGACCGAACCAGGAATTTGTTGCGAAATATGGTTCTCGAAACTACTTGGTGCAGGCAAGGGTGGAGGAGGGTTCCTATTTGTGTGAGTGCTGTAAAATGGACAAGGACGGCATCCTCTGTTGCCACATCCTCAAGGTGTTCACCCATGTTAGCTTTGATGTCATACCGGAAAGGTACCTGCTAAGACAGTGGACACCTACTGTTGTACCTAGTGCGCCAGGGACTGGTTATGAGCAACCGATGAAATGCCTCCTCAATCAAAGAAGCAGATAAGGGAGAGGAACATGATATACGATTTTCGATAACTAGCAAAGTTTGCGAGTGGTTCTTATCCAGCACAAGCTATTGTATACAAGCATATGCGTGCAGCACGTACCGAGATCGGCCACCTGAACAAGTCCAAAAAAAAGAAAAAACCGACTGCTGCAACGGGGCCATCAGATGATGGCAACCCTCGAGGACCTCCTCCACCTCCAAGCAGCAATCAGGGGGCTCATCATCCAGGTAATTACCTGCCCCAACTCCTGATCTAACTAGGTGTGTAACTTCAGTTGCACACATCATTGTGCCCAGTTGCACACACCATGGTAGCCACTTGGACAGAACATACTGCCTAGTTGCGCACGCTGTGTTAGTTCAAACATCAAGATAACACAGCTAACTTATTTTTCCAGTTCTGGATATAGGTGATGTCAACCCTCAAGGACCTCCTCCCCCTCCTGGCTGTACACGGCATCCTCCGCCACCTCCTCCCCCGCGTGCTCCTCCCAATGGCCCTATAGGCAGCACTCAGGGGGCTCGTCGTCTAGGTAATTACCTGCCCCCAACTCCCCATCAAACTAGGTCTGTAACTCCAGTTGCACACATCATGGTGCTCAGTTGCACCGAACAGGCTACCTAGTTGCGCACGTTGTGTTAGTTCGAGTATCAAAAAGATAAACACAACTGACTTGTTTGTCCTGTTCTGCCTATAGGTGATGCCAACCCTCAAAGACATCCTCCCCCGCCAGGCCCAACTAGCAGTGCCCTTTGTGCTACTCCCAATGGACCTACAGGCAAGACTCAGGGGGCTCATCACCCAGGTTAGTACCTTCACCGACTCCAAAATAAAAACTAGGGTGAGTGACTTTAGTTGCACATATCATAGTGCCCAGTTGAACAGAACATGCTGCCTAGTTGCGTGCGCTGTGTTAGTTTGAGGATCAAGCTAAAAATCTAACTTGTTTTCATGTTCTGCCCATAGGCGACTACAATCCAAGTACCATGACAGGCCGTGCTACTGCAGGTGTTTTTTTCAACTTAACTTGCACACAGCAACCAGTTAGTTGCACAAAATGTACTGTGTGGTTGCACAGAACATCAGTGTTGGTTGCACAACAACAAAAATACTAAACTTTTTATATGATTATTACACAGGTGATCGTGACGGTCCTACTGCCCTGTTGGAGGCTGCATCCCTTGCACAAGCTTCTGATGATTTTGTGCCCAGGGATCCTCCAAGGTCTACTACAAAGGGTAGGGCAAAGAGTCGACGGTACAAATCGGCGCTGGAGCTACACCCAAAGAAGAAAAACGAATGCAGCCAGTGCCAACCTACAGAGCACACTGCTGGTGTGTGTCCACAGAGGCTCCTGTGATTCTGTTTCCTCATTTGTAACTTTGGAACAAAAAAGGAAAATAATGATGTCTTTTTTATCAATGTTGGGACCAAGTGGACACATTCAGCATCTATGATTCCTCTTTATCTAATTTATGCTGCTTGAATTAGTTCATGCACTGTCTAAAAAAAGTTGCTATTTGTGCCTTTGTTGGCAACTGGTTAAATATTTAGTTGTTGAACAATTGTATATCTAGTGCTCCTAATGTATCAACAAAAGTGATGATATTGAGTTGCAAACGCAATTACTAGTAGTGTACAACTATAAAATCTGCTTAATAAAATTGTACAAACCAGCAACTTCCTCCATGGAGCAGAAAAAAAGAAAAAATAGTACTGACCTACTCCTTGTCGTATCTCAGCAACTTCCTCCATGGGGCAGTGTTGTGCACGCTGGTGACCCAATCATATGCCAGCTTCTTCCTGATGTTGAGTACTTCCTTGGGGTCGTAGTTGGGCAGTTGGATACCATTCCACTCGGTGGCGTTAAGCAGTGCGAACAACCCACACTCATTACTGCAAAATGGGCAAAAAAAATTGTCACATAAAATTAAAACCAAATAAAGGTAATGCACTCTGTGCAACTGCTTATGTCCTACTGTGCAACTGCATCTGTTCTACTGTGCAACTGCTTATGTCCTACTGTGCAACTGCTTGTGTTCTACTGCAACTCATTATGTGCCACTGTGCAACTGCTTACGTGCCAGTGTGCAACTACTTATGCGCCACTCTGCAACCAGCTAGATAATCCATTAGAAACTCATAAAAATGATAAAACAGATTGAAGACTAGTACTGTGTCTTAAAAATACTAAAGATTGCACATGTAGAAAAATTTAAAAACTACAAAATGATGGTATATGATTGAGAAGGGATGAAATGCTTATTGTCTTACTTGCCGAGCTGTTTCGGTACGTCAATGTCAATAATCTGGAAGTGCTCGATGCTGAACTTTCGGTAATGCTTCCTCCATAGCTGGCGTACTACCCCCGCGATGGTAGAGGCGGTGTTCATCAGCTCAATGTTGTCCAGCGTCCTGCTTGAATCAAGAACTTCGAAGCGTCCGTCCCTCAAGTTGACACTGAAGACCCAATAATGCCTCCCTCCGTCCTTATCGGTTACATCTGCGCACTCGAGCACTGGCAGCATGACCTGCAAGCGTGAACGATTTCAGACACAAATACAAGCTGTAGCTAAGAAAAACAGTAAAAGACTTGGTCAAGTTAAAAACAGGTTGCAACAAGTATCTGCCAACTAGCAGATGTGTCATGTGCAACTGGACATGTTGTGGGTGCCAACTAAAAAAAGATTGATCATGTGGGCACAACACTCACCAAGTCTTTCTTATCGAGACGGTTCTTGTAATCAAACTTCTTGTTTATCTCATTCACATTGTGGATCCCTTGCTGTAATTTTATCTGCAGAGATTATAAAATATGGCTCAAAATTCCTTAGTAGGTGAAAGGCCTCCCTCAAATGGTCAACGAAAAAAGTGCTACAGAACAAAGATGAGGGTAAAAAGAAGGTTTTGGAAAAACTTACAGAAAACCTCAGTGGTATAACAACCTTCTTTGACCCTTCTGGTAAGTTATTCATGATGTGTAAGATTCCAGTCTCAATAACAATTTTTGACAACCATTGAACCGGCTTCATCGAATCAACTAACTCCTTTAAAGAAATGTAGAAAGCACCATACCTGATTATCTCAGGGTTGACTATTTTTTGAAAGCAATAAAAAGACAAGTTAGCTCGAAGGGTCACAACAGCAAAAAAAATGTGCATGAAATTGAAAACAGAATAGTGTGCAACTAAAAGCCCTGTTCTGTGCAACATGCTATGCTTTCTGTGCAACTAAGTGGCTGGTCCTATGCAACTGAAAAAGATATGTATGTAGGCTGTGGGGAGTTAGTTTACCTGGTAGCTCCATCATCTGCTCCTTTGTGATGCCTGACCCAATACAAGAGGGCAGCGTAAAGCTTGTTCACTACCTCATTGGTGCTGAAAGTCTTCTTCTTGTTGTAGTCGATGAATGGAGACCTTTGAGATGCTGCGGGCCTTATTACCCTCCTCTGTCTTCGTGCAATAGGTGGTCCCGAAGAACTGCTCGTGCCAACTTCTGGTTCTGCGCATATCGGGGTGTGGCAATTCTCTGGTGAACCAACATCTAGCTCTTGAGCTATTGCCTTGCCAGCATCAGCAGCATCACATCCTTCATTCACAGCTGCTGGGTCCAACTCACACTCATCAATGCAAATCACACCGGCTTTCGCTGTTTCTATTGCTGGAGCAGGTGCTGGAGCATCACCATCTATGTCGAGGTCAAAAGATGGTGCATCGCAGAACCCGTCACCATGATAAGACTTTGATCTTCGTAAGGGTTCAAGGACCAAGGCATCTCCTTGCGGCACAAACATGAGTGCATCGTTCACTGACTTGGTTCGCAATAGTGTTGTAGTTGGCGGCCTTGCAGGCTTGCACCTACTTATAATGTTGAACACCTCCTCTTGTGTTAATGGTTGCTGAAAGTCAGCTCTTGGGGATGGAACTTTGATAGTTGGATCACCTCCTTTTGTGTTTGACATTGAAGCATCTCTATGAGTAGGCACCTTGGGGCTTCCAGTTGCAGTGGTGCCTTCCTGACCAGCTATGGTGGTTTTGACTGTGACCATGCTGCTAACTGACACATCAGTTGGCACACTGGTATCTATAGTTGGCATCTTTCCAGTCTGAGTTGGCAGCAACCTAGCAGAACTTGGCACCCCTGCATCAATGGCTGCGGCTCGCGGTTCTCTCTCGTCTCTGAACCCCAAACCTTTTGTGGCATGTTCCCTCTTTGTGCCCCTGACAAACTTGACAATCTTCTCCTTAGGTGGTTTTGGTGGAACTGTTGAAAGGGGAGTCTTTCCCTTAATCTGTTGAACTTCTGTGACATTGGTTGGCTCTCTGCTCACTACAGTTGGCATATCAGTTTGAAGCACAGCTTCCTTGACCATATTTACTTCAGCATCTGCACTCACCATCTTCTCCTTGGTTTGAGGCAACTGCAGATTCTTCTTCATTAAAACTGATTTACGCTTCTGGACCACGTGAGGGTTTGCCATGGATGCTGCCTTGCTCTTGCTGGAGTTTAGGTCTGGGAGCTGCTTTAAATATTCCTTGTATTTTTCCTTTGAATGAACCCAGTCAAGACCCTTTCCTGCTTCCTCCATGTCAATTTGATTCTTTTCAGCATCACTTGATAAGAATAGGCTCTTGTCAATGGCAAAGTTGATCTTCTCACACATATCTTTATCGCTAAAATCTGGCACAGAAAAGGTGGTTGGCAAAGCTGATTTCAAGTTGCAGAGCTTGAACATATCAATGCTGCCCTGAGACTCTGCTTCCTCATTTTTCTTTGACTTCGGCAAATCCTTGTCTTTCCAGCAAGTTTTGTCAATCAACATCTGTAGTGTGCTCTTGCTACTCAATGAATTGCTGCTGCTCGCAGGGGTGGCATAAGTGCTAGTCCTTCTGGATGTGTTGCCACCTGTACCACCAGAACCAGGGGCGTTGTCATCATCATCGTCATCGCTGTTGTCGCTGCCTTCATTGGATCCCCCTTTATCATCATCATAACCATCCTCGTCTTCTTCATCATCGTCTTCTTCCCTCTCACTGCCATCAGCTGCTGCGCCTTTTTCTTCTCCCCTCTCACTGCCATCAACTGCTGCCCCTTTGTCCCCGTCCTCCTCTTTGGCCTCACCTTCTTCTTCCTCCTCCTCTGCATCACTATCTTCTTCCTTGTCCTCCTCCTCTCCTTTGTCCTCTTCTTGTTTGTCCTCCTCCTCCTCCTCCTCCTCCTCTTCCTCCTCATCCTCCTCCTCCTCTGCATCTTCTTCATTGTCATCCTCATCCTTGTCCTCCTCCTCTGATTCATCCGCATTTGTGTCCTCATTGTCGTCAGCATCTATCGCTGCTTCTATTTCCTCATCTTCTTCTGACTCATCCTCAACAAACTCTTTTTCTTCTTGTATAGTTGACCACCGTCTCTTTCTTTTTGGAGCACAGCGTGACGCCCCAGTTTGCATTGATGGCTGCCGTACGTAAGGATCAATATCTGGTTCCTCGTCATCGATCTTGGCAACTGCTTCAATGAAGGTGCCAACCTGTTCAGTTACAGCCTTGCACAGCTTATTGACCACTTTCGCAATCTTTGCCTTTTTCTGCATCAACACAAAAAAGATTCAGTACTGATTCGGTTAGAAAAAATCATAAAAAGCAAAAATATCTGTAACTGACCATGATGTGATAAGCAAAAACGACTAATACACACTTTCTGGCCAACTAAAAACATGATTCTAGCCAACTACACATGCACTGTGGCATGAACTAAAAAACATGCATTCTACCAAAAGTTGATGACAATGGTTGTAAATGAACACTTTGACTGTCCAAAAGAATATGTGCAACTACAAAAGCTTATATGTGTAACTGAACATACATCACAGCCAACTAAATTCTGTATTCTCACAACTACAAAAGTTATACATGTCCATCTGAACATACATCCCAACCAATAGAAAAATATTGGTAAGTGATACAAGTTTCTGTATGCAAAACACTAACCTGCGAATTGTATGTTATTGGTAACTTGGATGCCATGAATGCTTCTGCTCCGTGCCTCTATACTCCTCTTTAAGCTGATGTGAAAAAAAAGAGAAACAGAAAATAACAAGGTTATCAAAATAGATTTGTGTGTTGAATGAAACCACACATTACAACATGTGCAACTACAACAAGATACTGGGGTAGACAAATTCAACTATACATATATGCAACTGAACAAAGACACAAAAACTGTGCAACACACATGGCACCTAAAAAAAGTTTCTACCAACTGATGCAACACGTCTGTGCAACAAGATTAGTAAAACTGTGCAACTTAAAAAAGATGGTGTGCCAATTTAAAATGAACATGTGTGCAGATTGTCAAACTGAAAGCTACAATCTGTGCAACTACATGCATTGTTGTGCCAGCTGATGACAGTTTTCTGTGCAATTTCCAAAAAGAGTGACCAGACATCAAAAGAAAATAGAAGGAAGACACTGTTGGAAAAAAACAAAAAAGAACTCACTTGTAATTTGCCGAACACACCAGGAGAGATAGTATCCTTCTTGGTCACCTTGGCAATTAGAGTACTATCCCATGCATTCGATCGTATCGCGCAGTTGCTTACTGGGATGTCATGTACGAGCGCATCAAGGTATAATATCTGCACCAGACCCAAACAAAAGAAAAGGCCAAGTTCAGTTATTGTTATGAGAATTTTCAGCAAACTATAACTGCACAGAAAGAACATGAACATATGGAAAAAAGTGGTCGTTTTCACTAACCATCAAGTGATACAAGCAGCAGCAGACAGTTTGCTTCTCCTGGTCCATGTTCCGGAAAGCTTCGTTAATGTGTTCTGCTACAAAGAGGCAGATGTTTGTATTCTTTAGCATTTGATGATCTAGCACAAGTCCATAACACTTTGGGCTGAGTTTCAAGGGCGTGGTTGGTGCTAGAAAAGTCCTGAAGGCAACCGCAAGCCAGGCCATAAAGAATGTGTCATCCATTCTTCCAGCCATATCCTGAATCATCTTGAGCCATGTAGTGATCTGGGGATGAGAATTTCCAGTTATGTTGAAAGCCTGTCTGAATATCGTAGTGGCATCCTTGTCAACTAAATATCTGACTTTTGGACCCTTGTTTGGGAGATCAAATACCCTCTGAACACTGTCAGCATCGACACGGATCCTTCCCCTTCTTGGGAAACCATTTTAGAGGTCTGTGGCTGGTAGGACTACACCAGGAACTTAGTGAGGTCCGCTGGAAGTGTGTCTGATAAGTTCAATAGCCCCCCGACCGACCTCGAAACTAGCTCTGATTTCTGTAGTGGGGTTAGAGAGGCGTTGAAATTTGCAAAGCGCGCTGGTGATGTCCTTATCATGCCTGCTTGTGATGGTCGCTCCACATCTTCCCCTGGAGCCACCTCAACTCCTTCACCGCTGCCCTGTTGATTAGAAAATGAAAGCATTACACAAACATTAAACACAAGAGAAAAAACAAGAATGAAAATAAACTAGCAATCATCATTTGGATCAGTATTAGAATGAGCTATATATTCATAAAATAGATCATGCCAACTAATATGATGTATTTGTGCAACTAATAAAGCTCATGAGGACAACTGCAAGACTGCCAGTGTGCAACTGAATGTGCAACAATAAAACAGTAAATAAAAAAAGATCGAGACGTGACAGCTACAAAAAGTTCTAGTGGATGTGCAACAATAAGAAATGATACTGCAACACAAGAAAAACAGTAACTAAAAAAAGGTTTGCAAAGAACTATTCAAATAGCTCATAAACACACACAAAAAACCCACATACCTCAGCATCTGCTGCGGAAGATGCGACAGCTTCTCCAGCAACTGCTGCCTGCACAAAAAATGACCACTGATGTCAACTATGAAAAGATGCCAACTAGTGAACTACAAGATGCCAACTAATGTCAACTGTATTTAAATCAATATGACTAGAGATGTCAACTACAAAAGGATGTTATTGACAGACTAAAAACAAAAATAGTGGTCCGAACTACTGCATAATTTCATCACTATCTAAAAAAGGCGAGAAAAACACTTATATTTGAGATTTTACTTACCCTAGAAGATGACTCAGCTCCCTTGCCAAGTAATGCACGTCTAGTCCGCTTTACAACACGGAACTGATCAGCATCCTAAGAAAAAAAATAAAAACATGAGCATGGGAAAAAAATGTTATATGACCCAAACAAAACCAAAAAAATGGACTTGTGTCATCAGCATGCCACTTACCTCAACATCCTCTCCCTGCTCAACACTCTGCGCAGATCGTGGCTGGCGATTAGTAGGACGCTTCGAGTTCCGGCGAAGCGGCTGACTTCCAGAATGCTGATTAAGCAACCAAAAGAAAACATGGAAAAAAAGACATTACCATACATGCATAAGTTGAAAACAACTCAAAAACAAAAAAAAAGTGAAAAAAATACATCTCCTTCATTGCCATCCGCATCTCCTCCTATTATAACCATTTTTGCCCTGCGGCAGGAAATACAACAAAAAACATAGTTAGAAGATGTGGACAACCAACTACTACAGTGATGCAGCCAACTGGGCAGTAAACCTTGTGCAAACTGGACATCAAATAAGCCAACTAACTTTTTTCTGCCTAATTATTACTTGCCAACTGTGACAAGTAATACATAGGCAGAAAAAAGTTAAGTAAAGGCAACAAGCTCGGTGAGATATCTTATTCTGAAAAAAGCGTTCCTAGTTGAACATGAGGGGAGACACATGAAAACAACCATATCCACAACAAAAAGACTTGCACATTGAGAAAAATTAAAAATGGAAAATTGGCAAGCATTGGTACTAATTTGCACAAATCAAGGGGTCCTAGTTGCACAAAGCACGAGAATAACACATAAACCACCACAGCCACCACAACGCTGGTGGATTGGGTAGATTATATTGGAAAACTGGCAAGCATTGGTGCTAAAATTGCACAAACAATAGTCCCTAGTTGCACACAGCAAAGGAGAAAACAGCCAACTCATGCGCAAAATGAGTTAGAAGATGCGCAAAATGAAGTACAGAACCAACTAGTACATGGATGCAGCCAACTAATCAGGCAACTTGTGCAACTGAACGACGCGTAGACAGACAACCTAGCACAAAATAGCAAGCAAACTAAGCAGGGCAACTAGTGTCCATTGTAAAACACATGGACAACCAACTTGACCACGAAAGTAGAGCAACTTGTGCAACACAAAAACAGTATATATATATATATATATATATATATATATATATATATATATATATATATATATATATATATATATATATATATATATATATATATACAGCCAATTAGTATATGGATGCATCCATCTAATTGTGCAAATAAACAATATATAGACGGTCGACCTAGTGCAAAACAGCAAACCAACTAAGCGGGACAAACTAGTGCAGGTGTAGAACATATGGACAGCCAACTAGTAAAAGTGATGTAGCCAACTGAGCAGTATGTAGACACCCAACTAGCAAAAAATTGGTGCAACTGCAGAACATAGGGACAGCCAACTACAATATGAATGAAGCCAACTAGATAGAATTTTGTGCAACTGGAACACAAGTGTCTACCAACTAAAAAGTGGCCGTGATACAAGTTTCACCCTCTTAGTTGGTTTGCACAGGTAATGGTCCCTAATTTGCACAGGTACTAATTTGCACGGGTAATGGTCCCTAATTGCAAACAAGAGGAGAAAAACACATGACCCACGAGAACCACCATAAGGCTGGCAGATTGGCTATATTATCTCAAAAATTGTCTACTACTGCTCCTAATTTGCACGCAAGGGGCGACAGAGTTGCACACCGCGGGGGAAAAACACTCATCAAAAACACCAGATCCACCACGAGGCTTCAATCCATAGAAGAGGCTCTATCGCCGCGAACCACTCATCCTCCCTGAACCACTCGTGCCGTACGTATATGCACGAGCTCACCCCCTACTGTAACGCAAAAACGACGGGATGAGCACAACCCTAACCCACCCCTGCCAATCCGGCGGTTTCCCAAACGAACTAGTCCGGTGGGGTGACCTCAACCTCGCCGGAAAATGAGTTCGGCCTCCCTAACCCCGACCGCGACCTCGACCTCTACCTCGACCTCCCTGACAACGACCGCGACCTCACCGGAAAACGAGCGACCTCACCAGAAAAAGGAGGACGGGCGAGTGGAGAAACAAGCAGGGACGAAGACGAGGAGCGCGCGTAGGAGCAGTACCTGTGCCGCCGCGGACGACGACCCTCGCGGACGACAACCGGCGGATTTGGAACCGCCTCCGAGCACCAACCAACGGCGAAAGCAAAGGGGGAAAGTGGAGGAATGGGCGGCAAGAGGTGGGGGTGGAGGGGGTAATGGCACGAAATTCGAAACCGCCACCCACTATGCAAGACGGCTAAAACGCTGGAGAACTGCCTAATCCTCGATGACATGTGGGTCCCACGGACGATTTATCTCGCGCGGCGCGGCGCAATCGGACCAGGCGACTGGTCCACACGCGGGTCTGAGCGGCGCGGCCCCACCTCCCGACCAGGGGACACCTGGACACCGTGCGGCGTCGATCGGGACGAGATCGAGCGGCTCTCGTTCGGCCGCTCGTTCTATCTGTTTAGCGCACGGCCACTTTTTAGATTTTAGGTATAATAAAATCGTGGTTCAAATGTGGTCTATTTGCACGTGCAGAGACGAGGAAACAGGCAGAAGTTAACGAGGGTCAAGTCATGTAGTAGTATGAACCAAGCAAAAATGATGCGTGAGTGGTATTCTCAAGCACGCCATGTCGTTGTCGTCGACCACGACCAGACCAGAACAGGTGTGTAGCTTTCGTACGGGTATTGTACTACAACTACACGACCACTAGTACATCACACTCAATGGCCGATCGAACTGCCGCTACACTCTACAGTTCTCCAAAACCGCCGTACGTGGTGCCATCACCGCGCCAACGACATCACTGTTCATTACATCACGTCGCTACTATTACCACTCTCACGCTCCGCAGCGGGAGCGTTCGTGATTATTAATTATATTAGCGGCCGGGACGGATAACAAAAACTACTGCACTGCAGTAAAGAAATTGCATGCGTAAAAACGACTCGGTAAGGAAACTGCTTGTGCGTAGATAAGTATCGTACAGTGGGATAAGTTTTCCGTCAATATTTATCTTCGCCGCCTCACACGATGACAGGAAGCATATGGGTGTTGTCGTGGAGTTTTTATCATACCATGTGGCGCAATAATTACGTGGTGATGCAGTGTCTGTGAAGCTGCATGCGAGACCGGTCAAGCGTTCGAGTCAGAAGAAACGCAGTTCGAATCGATGCACTTGGAAGAATCTGAGGCCGTTAAAGTTCCACGAGTGTTAACTAAATAGTTTAATATATCCTCACTGCATAACGCATACTCTTTCCATTGTACGCTGGCATGCTGGTCTTTTCCATGTAGCCTGCCCTATTTGCATGTGTTCTCACTACTCAAAATCTCTCCTGCCTGGAAACATAGCTTTTTTTAGGAAAATAACATTTTTTTTCTTAGGAACAGCCATGTGTTCCCTCATGTTGACCAATCAAGAGTAGTCCTACTAGTGTTGCTTAACTCTTTCATCAACTGTATTCAGAACACACGTGCCTTGTCAGTGTCGCTAAGTACTACTCTACCATTTTGACTATTCAGCGAGGTAGCACACATGCCATGCGTGTTTCGCAGCAGAGAAGAGAAGAGAGACCACACTCAGACTGTGCTGCCGCTGCATGCATTTTTCTCCGGGAGACCAAACCCCAAAACGGTTTACTGTAGTACAAGTAGGGGGTAGGGGTAGAACGGGTATTTTCAAAAGCAAGTCTTTTGGACGCAGCGTATGGGGAGCGAAATGGAATGAGGCGGTGGGCCCGAGTGTGGTAAAGTGTGTGGGACACATGGGAGCGAGTGATGACAGCACGGCAAGCTACAGTGCAGAACTCTGGGCAAGAAACAAAAGGCGAGGTTGCAGCGGCCAGGGCCGGGCCGCGCCTGAGCGCGGTCCATGGACCGCAGGCAAGCAAAAACCAGTCGCCGCGTCGAAACGGTCGAGGCCCAGCGGCACGGGTTTTCACGCAAGATTTCAACTGAAACCAGGGGCGGGCGGACCTCTCGCCACGGCGGTCCATGGACCGTGCCCAGGGCGTCCGTGGATTCGAGGCGAGCGGCGACGGGAGCTGCGTCCGGGGCGTACCCGAGAGAGAGACTCCCAGCTGGCTTCCGCTCATTCCCAGCTCACCACAACCCTGCGCTCTGCTCTGCCTGCCTGCCCGCGCCTTTTCATTTTTTTTTCGTTCCTCGTCGACTAACCAAAGAAAAAAAAAACACGGCCTGAAATGTGGCCCACGCGCTGCGAGTCCTCCTCGAGATGCCGCTTCCCTCCACCTCCACGTAGGCGCGCAGGTAGGCACCACCATCTTTTCTTTACTCTTTCTTTCCCGCCAACTTGCCACGCCTCCCGTCCATCAACCACGCAGGAATCATGCACGCTCCCACCGCTTTGCTTTACAACTCCACATATAATACTCTGCTCCCGCAAAGTAGCATGGCAATATCAACAATAATTTCCTTTAGAAATCGATTTGGTGACTGCAATTTGCAGGAGTGCTTGATATTCTTAGTTTTCTTTCGTCTGCCACGTGTACCGGTGTGTTTTCGGAACAAGAACAATCCACTTTCTGCTAATAATTTGTAAATAAATGAAGCTTGTGGCTGCTCTATGAATTGTATTTTAAGCCTGGCGCTGTTTAGTAGTACTATCTCTATGGCTCTATAGACAAATGCAAAAATGTCCTACATATGTTTGCAGAGGGAGTTCTAGAGTAATGTAAACATAGGCACACTTTTCTTTTGTAAAAAACCATGAGTACAGTTAATCAACAATTCTTTTTTATGATATTGTTATTCCCCATCTCATAGTATATTCCTCCCTCAAAATAGCATAGTATGGTTCTAAAGAAAAACATAGTACGAATATTGATTTGGTTTATATATGCAGTAGGTAACTGCAGTTTTGCAGGTTTCGTGTGCTAACTCCTTGGGTTGCATTGTGTAGGACTCTCATTTTCTTTTTGGAACAGAACAAAATAAATAAAAGGAGCAGGCAGCTGTTCCACGGACAGGTATTTTATGTGTTGACGATGATTATGATTTCCCCTGCATGCATGTAAAGGGTTTCTGGGACAGGTATTTTATGTGTTGACGATGATTATGATTTCCCCTGCATGCACGTAAAGGGTTTCTGGAAATATTCCACACCAATACTTGTAGCTGCGGATGTTGCACGGAACTAGCCGCTTCCTTTTATGAGTGGCTATTCACGTCGGATGGCTCTCAAGGGGCTAACGATCTTCTGGACAATATTGTTCCCGTGGTGGATGGGGCGATGAATGAGAGGCTAACTTCAGCGATCACAGATGAGGAGATACAGGCGGCCCTATTCCAGATGGGTCCGACCAAGGCCCCAGGCCCCGATGGCCTTCCGGCCCTCTTCTATCAGCGCCACTGGGCTCTGGTTAAGGAGGACATGTGTCGTGCGGTTAAAGAGTTCCTGGCAGGGGCAGCTACGTCGGATGCTTTACTGTTATTGTTATGATTCCTAAGATTAGCTCACCGGAGCTTCTCTCTCAGTTCAGGCCCATAAGCCTCTGTAACGTGCTGTACAAGATAGCTACCAAGGTCTTGGCAAATAGGCTGAAGAACATTCTGCCTTTACTTATCTCAGAGGAACATAGTGCTTTTGTGCCGGGCCGGCTGATTACTGATAATGTTCTTGTGGCCTACGAGTGCGTGCATGCGATCCGTACCAGGAAGCGCAAGAAACCTCTCCGTGCGGTTAAATTGGATATGATGAAGGCTTACGACAGGGTGGAGTGGTGTTTTCTGGAGCAAATGTTACACAAAGTTGGTTTTGCTGACTAGTGGGTGCAGATGATCATGAGATGTGTCAAATCTGCCAAGTTTTGTGTCAAGCTCAATGGTGGTCGGTCCAGGGTTTTTCTTCCCTCTCGAGGCCTTCGACAGGGTGACCCTCTCTCCCCCTACTTGTTCCTTTTTTGTGTGGAGGGTTTTTCTGCCATGCTACGGCGAGCTCAAGGGGAGGGGAAGATCAAGGGTGTTACGTTTGGGAGCACTGGCCCCCATGTTACACATATGCTTTTCGCCGATGATAGCATTGTTTTTTTGGAGGGGTCGAGCGAGAACATGCACACATTACGGGAGATCCTGCTGAAATATGAGAAGGCGTCGGGCCAACGGGTGAATATGCAAAAGTCCTCCATCTACTTTGGCAAGGGGTGTGGGGAGGAGCTCAAGAATGTGCTCAAGGATGAGATTGGGATTTCTTCTGAAGCTTTGAGTGAGAGATATCTTGGGCTTCCTACTCAGGTGGGAAGATCCAAGGAAGGTACCTTCAAATATGTCACCGAGTGCTCAAAGGGCAAGGTTACGGGCTGGAAAGGGCAAGGCATGTCAAAGAAGGCCAGAGAGGTCCTTGTCAAATCGGGACTCCAAGCTACTCCAACTTTCACTATGAGTTGTTTCCACCTCACAAAGAAACCGTGCCGGAATCTGACTTCTATTTCTTCCAAATTCTGGTGGGGTGCGATAAATGGTGAAAGGAAGGTGCATTGGGTCTCGTGGGAGAAGATGTGTGACTCGAAGCGTACGGGTGGAATGGGTTTCCGGGACCCTGAAAAGTTCAACCAAGCTCTCTTGGCGAAACAAGCTTGGCGCCTTTTGACTGCTCCAAACAGCTTGGTGGCAAGTGTTCTGAAGGCCAGATATTTCAAGGAATGTTCTATCTTGTCCGCTACATGTCCTTCTAACGCGTCATTCAATTTTAGAAGTATTTTGCATGGTCGAAATCTCCTGAAAGAGGGGTTGATATGGCGTATTGGGGATGGCAGCAGTGTCAATATTCATCATGATAATTGGATCCCGCGGCAGGGCTCTTTACGGCCACTGGGCCAAACATATCTGCCAGGAATTACTAAGGTAGCTGATCTGCTGGATGATGAAGGGTCTAGCTGGGATTTGCACAAGGTTGGGGCCATGTTCACTCCTTCTGATGTTGTGGTTATCAAGCAAGTTGCGGTGGGGGGTGTAGGAACTGATGACTACTTGGCTTGGAATGGTACCAAGAATGGCGTGTTTAGTGTGCGATCGGCATATCACTTGGCTGTTTCTCTGGGAAGAGTGAGGTCCGGACAGCCGGCCTCATCGTCTTCGGTTCATGATCATAAGGGATATCTTGGTTTATGGAGTTCAAATGCGCCGGGGAAGGCTAAGATCCACGTTTGGAGGATGATTCGGAATGGTTTGGCGGTCGGTCATGAGCTTCATCGTCACTGGATCAAGCCTGGCATTTTTTGTACTGCTTGCGGGAGGGAGGAAACAATTCTTCACAGGTTTTGGCTGTGTCCCCACTCCTCTCAGTTTTGGCAAATCCTGTCTTCAGAGAAGGGCGTCGCGGTGGCAATAGCACTGGTTCCCATTGACCCCCAGAAGGCATTGTCAGCCTGGCTTCTGAGCTTCTTCGCAAACGCTGCTGAGGAGGAGAAACAAGCTTTCATTCATGCTACCTACGGCTTGTGGCTTGCCCATAATGAAGCTCATGATGGCGTTAAGATTGCTCACCCCAGGGAGGTGGTCGATAGGGTCCATGCACACTTGGTGGAGTGGCGCGACATCAATGCTGCAGTGGCCAAAGCTCCGAAGTTTTCACATGTTCAGGCCTCGGAACCGCCAGCGCAAGGGTGGGTAAAAGTGAACTCTGACGGGGTTGTTTCCAAGCTGATAAATTCAGGCGGCGGCGGCGCTGTCCTCCGGGACCATGATGGTGCTTTCAGGGCTGGGGTATGCCACTTTTTCCCCAACACGGCGGATCCTGCAGTATCTGAAATCCTTGCTTGCCGACGGGGTGTGCAGCTCGCTGTTGAGCTAGGTATTCAACGTGTTTATCTTGAGCTCGACTGCCAAGCTGTTGTCCAGCAGTTGTTGAAACCTGAGAGGTGCTTGAGCGCTGTGGGGCCATGGATTCAAGAGATAAAATCTTTGCTCAATACCCGCTTGGAGTATCGTGTCGACTGGGTTCGTCGTTCTGCAAATGTTGCTGCGCATAAGCTTGCTAAGGTAGGTGTGGGTGATGAGTTGTGTAAGGTGTGGCTGGGGTCTCCCCCTGACTTTGTTCTACCTGTAATCGCTGACGACATTCCCAGCTACGCTGGTTAAATAAACATGCGGCAGCGTTGATCCTCAAAAAAAATCAAAAGCTATGTTTCATGTATACATAATCTCTCCTGGAGCTGGTTCACTTGATACACACATTGTGCAAGTGTGCCCATTTTGTAGCTGAAAAATAGCTCGCACATGCATGCGCGCGGCGCATAGATAGAGCCACAGGGACGGCTTTACAGCGTACATGCTCAATCATGAGCCTGGATGCGCAACCGCCGTCTAATCTTGGCGTACCATTCATGTGCTAGCTGTACATTCTTTTGTTATCACACTACAAAATCGATCAACTAGCTGGTACTAAAATCTGATGGCGGAGGAGAGTCTTGCTAATCATGATCATGGCTAAGGAACGGATTAAATTATTTCAGTGGTCCACGGCTTATATGCATGCAGCAAAGCATAGCAACCAGGCCTACCCTCCATGACTTTTCGTGGGTAGATTTTGTAGAGTTTCCTGATTGCTTGATGCACCTTGTCGTTGGTTCTGGCTCTACACTTGCAAAAACACATGCTATCAGACGCTAGTGCTCACAAGCAAGCAGGAAAAGGAAAGCCATTTCATTTGCCGGGGACAAGTCCGGGTGGGCGGAGCCACTGCGGGGGCACTGTGTGCGTCCACCGCCCGAGCCGGGGCCCGGGGCTCGAGTCGAGTCGAGCGAGCACACACTGGCACCGCACTGTAACCCGTGCCAGGCCGTGCGCGCGCTCCGGCCGCTGGATGGCCATCGGACGGCGCGCGCGGCGGCTAGCTGGCTTGTTATGGCCTTATGGGGCGCGTCAGGCCCGTGAGCTGGCGCACGTGAAAGGGGTGCGGCGAAGCGCGGCAGATTTCTGATTTCGGGCTTAGCTGGGAGTGGCCCGTACCAACGTAGGCCCACAGTGCAGCTGTAGAGGGCAGGTGGCGGTACAGCCCGGGGGCTTGTGAACCTGGGGGCGCGTGCCAGCCAGCGAGTGCGCACCGCAGCATGCCGCAGCCTGCGCGTAGCCGCGTAGGCGCAGCGACGAGGACGGCTGTGCCGCCGGCCCCGCCGGGCGGACAGCGGCAGCGGCCAGCGAGGACGGCACTGTTGCGGTCGCTGTGCTGCCCCCGCCGCCGCTCCGCTGGGTCCTCGCTGCTCGACTGTGGTTGCATTGCATCTGCATGGGTGGCTGAGCAAACGAGCGGAAAGAGCTTTTCGTTTCTCTCTTTCGGCTGCAGGCCAAGCCCTAGGCCTCCGCGGTGTCTCCTGAAAACGTGCTGTCCTCGAGGAAGCATGCATGCAGTGTGGCCACTGTAGCCGGATTCACTGTGGCAAACAAATTGTTTGGCTGGAGTGAGCCGGTCCAGCACCGGTCGACACGTCCGTCCTCTCTCTATCAGCCCGGGCCGGCGGCTCCATCGTTGGGCCGTGCGTCTGAGCGACTGAGGGTATCTCCAGCCACGTCCCCAACAGGCTCTTCCCAGACGATATTTTGCCGTGCCGGCGCTAAAAAAACGGTCCAGTCGCGTCTCTAAAAGCCCTTTTTCGCCGGCTCAGGCAAAAACTGGTGCCGCCGGACCCAGGCCGAACCCGGCGTCCTGGGGGGCGCTTGGGAAGCCGACACAAGCGAAAAAGGCGCGTGGGCCCGCCCTGGTGGCGATCAGAGGGCCTTTTCCCGCCATTTCTTGACGCTTTTCCCTCGCATCTCTTCCGCTCGTTCGCCTTCCTCCCGCCATTCCCTCCCTTTCTCCCGCCAAACCCCCTCCAGCTCGCCTTCCAGTCGCCGCCATGCCGCCAAAGAAGTACGCCATGCCGCGCGCGGCGGCAACCACGATTGCAACCGTGGCCCAGCCGAAGTAGAGGAAGCCGAAGGCGCCGCCATCGAAGCCACCGGGCATGTCGAACGCCGAGTGGAGGGTGGAAGTTCAGCGACGCGACGCAGTCACCACCGACCGGCGGAACAGGGCCATTGCCAAGAAGGCCCGCGACAACGCGGCGCGTGCGGCGGCGTCTTCCTCATTGGTCGACCACGCGGGGATGATGAATCCACCCGTGCCACGCCCAGTACGCGCCCTGGGGACAGCAAGGCGTCGGATCTCCATGGGGATCGTCGTCGACCGGCTACGCCGACGGCGACGCGCACGGGGGGTTCAACCCGAACGTGACCTTCCCCCATGGCCACTCCGCGACGCGCACACCCTCGCCCGCCTTTGTCGGCGTGCAGTACCCTCCATACAACTACTCGCTGCCCGCCGCCTACGCGTCCACACTGATGCCCCATCTCCGCCGTGGACCGCTGCCCTTCTCGCACCTCGGTGACACGGATGACACAGGAGCCGACATGGACGGCATCATCGCGACAGGATCGACCGCGGCCGCCGCGTCTCCCGGGTTCGCCACCCAGGACGAGGTAGTGGATCTCAGCAGCGACATGGAGGCCGAGCTCGGCTACGTCTACGGCGAGGACGCGCACGAAGCGCAGGAACCCGAGGAGGAGGAGGACGAGGAGGAGGAGGAGGAGGAGGAGCCGGCTCCTGTTCCGACGAAGGGGCGCCAGAAGAAGAAGAAGCGGGCGGCTAGGTGAGGCAAACCGCGCATCAAGTGGACGTCCAAGAAGGAGGAATGCCTCGCCAAAGCATGGAAAGTCGTCTGCCTCGACCCGACCACCGGCGCGAACCAGAGCATGGAGACGTACTGGGACCGCATCTAGGCCGAGTTCGACGAGCGGAAACTCGTCGACCCGTACTTCAAAGGCGTCTACATGCAGCGTGGCTCCAAGGCGATGGCGAATCATTGGGGGCGTATCCAGTTGGCGTGCAACAAATGGCATGGAATCGTCGAGGAGGTCGCGGCTCGCCCGGAGAGCGGCGCCAGCGTTGAGGATCAGGTACGCACGCCGTTCGCCCGCATCTCTTCGTCGTCAACGCCCGCCGCCCGCCAACTGTTTGTTCCTCCACGCAGCTGCTGCGTATGTTCACCATGTATCGGCACGACAACCAAGACGCCGACTTCAAGCACCTTCACGTCTATAAGCGCATTGACAAGTGCGAGAAGTGGGCGGAAGTCCGACGTACCCTCGACAAGGCCAAGGAGACATACAAGCTGGACGCGACGACTCCGGGCGCGTCAGAGGGGCGGCCGGACGGCCACAAATTGGCAAAGAAGGAGAAAAACGCCGACGCGGCAATCGCGCGAGTGCAGGAGTCATCGAACATTGCCTCGCCGACGCCCAGGCCCGGGCCGTCCTACGTGAAGAGAAGACCGAGGCGTGGTGGTCGTCGCTGATCAAGAACAGCGCCATCAAGCTCGACCTGCTCCGGACGAACGTCGCCGCGAAGAAGAGGAACACCGACATGGCTTTTCTGATGGGCGGGGCGGACATGCTCCAGAGCAACGACGAGCAACTCAGGGCGTGGTACATGGCGGAGCGCGGCCTCATCCTGAACCAGATGCAGACGGCAACGCCGACGACGCCGACGACGCAAGCTCCCGCGCCCACGACCGCACGGACACCAAGCCCGAACGACGCCTCTACATCGCCGCCCAGCAGTACCGAAGCCGTGCCGACACAGCCCAGCCCCGAAGCAGCTCCGACACCGCCGAGCCCGCGCACGCCGACTCCGCCAACGCATGGAGCCGACCCCGCCGAATGAATCATTGCGCACGCGAACTTGCGGCGTGCGGCGCTCTGTTTTTTTGTAACGCTAGACTACGTCCGATCGCCGGATTTGTGACATTTTTTAAGAGCGGAAACGATCAAGTTTAAATTTTCCACATCCTGGGACCGGCGCTTGGGGGCGTGACTGGGAGTTAGGTCGCCTCAGGGGCCGAACTAGCGCCGGCACGCTTCCAGACCGCTTTATTTAAACGTCCCGGGGGGCCGAACGGATGGATTTGCCCTGAGACCTCGAACCTCTCGAGCCTCGAAGCCGCGCGCCAGTTGGTACTGGAGTACGTACGTTTTGGTTCTGGAGAGCACTGCGTGCAACGCCAGTCCTCCAAGCTGGAAACAGTGGGAGGGAGGGGAGGGGGCAGCGCGCCGCGCTGACTAGAAAAGACTGCTTCCGCAGCCGCGTCCACTGGAGCCGAAGAAAAGAAATGACCGGAAGTACCTCACCATTCCAATTTCCACGGTCGTGCCGTCTCACAAAAACAAGTACAGAAACGTAACGTAGTACGTATTGGAGGTGTCGGGAGGAGCCATGGTCCCGCTCTCTTCACTAAACTACAAGTGGAAACCACAAAGCGGTGGTGAAACGGTTGAAGCAAAGAAATCCAAAGCAGTGCCCCTACAACTTCAGACAGTTGAGACGGATATTTATTTAAAAAAATCAGCTATGATTTTGTTTCGTTTTGTCTGTAATCCTGCAGAGAAAATGTTATCTTTGTTTCACTTTGTTGTTTTGAGAGTTAAAACCCTTAAGAACATCTATGATTGCGTTCCCCCGCAAAAAACCCCCCCTCTATTTTTGCGTTTATGAAATCAACGTGAAAATCATTTTCATTAGAGAACCCGTGAATATTCACATACACCAAGTAATTAGTATGTGCGGATGAAGATGCGTGTGTGATAAGTGGTACGTAAATCCGCAATTTAATCACTTTCTAGTACGTCTCCGGAAAAAGGGGCATCTATGCATGGACGTGCAAGGTAGAGTAAGGCAAGTGAACCGTCGAACCGCTGTTCATGACAGCGGATTTGTGGACCGGTAATTTTCTTCCAAGCAGGTACGCACGGACCATCTATGTGAATTAAAAATATAAACACCGAGCTTACATTACATCAGCATCACACATCGAATTCCAGGGAGGGAGCCCTCCCTTGTAATTTGTACATAATTTATTTTATAAATGAAAAAACACCGTAGAGTAATTGTTCTATGGTTTTGGGGTCAAAAAAAAATTCCAGTTCATATTGTCACATCAAAATTAATGTGTGTCATACATGTTGTCTACTTACTCTTTTCCTTTAGAATTAGTCTGAAGTCAAACTTACAAGGTTTAACTGACTTTATAGGAAAACATATTAACATTCAAAATAAAGCGTATGACTGCAGAATAAAGCATATACCTTGATAATTTTTAATATAAATTTTGATCAAACTTTGCATAGTTTAACCTCAAACAAATATTATACGTGAAGTAGAAAAACAAAAATAGTACTAATCTAGCGTCGAATAACAGAATAGACCGTGCAAAAAATAAAAAGAATAGCAGAAAGGCGGAATAGACTGTGTGCGGCCCAGTTTTTGAAGCAACCGTAGAACAATGAACAAAATGAAGAAGCTACTCTTATGCAGACCATCAAAGGTGGGCACTGATCCGTACTTTGCAAAGCCCCAAGATGCTTTGCCTTGATTCTGTGTTGCAGTAGTTCAATGTCCTGTCTTAATTTAAATTTCCAGCAATTCACACTTGGGACTTCGTTTCTGAAAACCAGTTCTGTGCGGCGCAGTTGGCTCGCCGCTCTAGGACGTTGATGGGAGCATGGGACCAAGGATCGCATGCTAAAGCTGCGAGCTACATGCACGTCCTAAAATTTCCCCTGGATCGATGTCCACGGCAGCGTACGGTATTTTTCCGTATTGTGTACATAGGTACATACGTAGACAGTAGGATTTTCCTCAGACGTCGACAGCTCATGGCTCTAGACGTACTACAATACGTATATTTCCGTACACTAACGTGGAGGCACACGAAACGCTCCTCGTACTCCCATATACGGAGTACTACTACGGATGCATCTCGCTTTTAACCATACGTAGTAATGGGCCCACATACTACTGGAAAAGTACCATTCCATACGTACTGCTAGTATTTTGCCAGTAGTAGAGTAGATTGAGTACTGCGGTGCGCAGCTAGCAGTAGGATAGTTTATACAGAATCGAGCTATCTAGCTCATTAACCGTGCACTGTTGGTACCGGACGAAATGATCGCGGCAGTAATTCGGCCGTGCATGCTCGATCGGTCGATCGCCATCAGATCGAATCCAGGACGCGCGATCCGATAACCAGTCGATCGTTTCATGCATACACAGTACGTACCTAAGATACTACAACAGCCCTCAATGGCTCAACCTACGGTGGATTCAATTTTAGGCGTACGGTTTAACTCTATATTTGGCTATCCGGAGGTGTGTGTCCTGTACGGCTTGGTTATTGCATGGGAATTGAAGTAGTTGCTCAAAAAAGTAAATCTACGGCTCAATTCATCTCTGTTTGGTCAGTTCGTGCGTGCTGTTACTGCGCCATGCACGCACGTAGAGAAACACATGTCTGTGGTGCAATTAACCGTCGGCCGTTTCGTGGTAGTAGCTAGATCCACACGTCGTTGTCAGCCGGGCGTCGGTGGGCGATGTGTACGTGCCTACGGCAAGACGATCTCTGGCTGCCCATGCAGTGATGCAGGCCGTATGCACTTGCGTACGGTACTAGGTAGACGCAATGAAAGAAGTCGCCGATGTAGGTCGATCCATCTTCCAGCTGCCACGCCCGCCTTATATGCGAGCCGGCCGGCCGGCCGCCGTACGTACGTACGACGTACCTGCCCGGCTACCGGCACCGGCACCGGCACCGGCACGGCACAGGACATGGATAGATGCATAGGCACCGACCCATACGTGTATACTCACATTCGATGGCGATGCCAGATCGATCGGTCGATCTACTAGTTTGCACGTGTATGTACGGCTACCGACGGTAGTTAATTAGTGTATTATTCGCGTAGAGTACTGTTCACATTACTCCGGGCTAGCTTAGCATAGAGGTGAGAGCTAGCCACGTACTGAAGTTACATATAGTTACTACATGCAGACGTAGGTAGTACTACATTCCACTACCCCGTGAGCATACGCTGGCTTAATTAATGTCACGTTACTAGTATTGTAAATGGGGTGTAGATCACTCGATCGAGAGGAGAGGACGACGGCCAGGCCATCCGACAAAGATCCGTCGTAGGACTATGAGTTTACCAAATTAATTGAATTTTCACAAGCTTTCCCCATCGAGTGCTAAAGTACTCCCTCCGTTTTAAAAGGAAAATGTTAATAGAGCGAACGCGGTGACACTTTCCAAACCTGATGGGCGTGCCGTTCGCTCGTTTGAGCCTCCTAGAGGGAGTGATGCAAATGTTCGCTGCATCCACCCCACAGAGCGAACAAGACTTGCATCCCTGGAGTCAGAGCATGGTAGTTATGAAAAAAAATATGGCAACTTCATATAGCATGTCATTTTTCTACTGTAGCATGTCAATTCCTAGATATGTATGACAACTTTCTCTGCTTTACCATGAAAAATCTCTTTGTGATAACATGACAATATATTTTCTATAGACATGGATTTATGAACATGTGGGTAATTTCTCTCTTAAATGACATGGCAATTCTTTCCGCTATAACATGACAATTCCAGCAGGGCAATCCATGATCATGTGGCAAAATTGTACGATGTAGCATGATCAATCCTAAATACGGGGCAACTCTTCTTTGTATATCATCACAATTTTCTACAACACCATGTGGCAAACCCATAACACATGGCAAGTTTCTCTGCTGCAGCATGCCAATTCTCTCTTGATAACTGGTACAACATGTCAATTCTCTCTCACAGCATGGCTATCCTCTAGCGGTGTGTGAGTTAGGGGCGCATGACGTTGTTTGCTGGCTAGAGCTTCCCAGAGCGAGCGGCTTCGTTCACTTGTTTGAGCCTCCTCGAGCGAACGATCATTCATAATAGGGGCATCAGAGAGAGCATGTTCTCTGCCTATCAGTAAAAAAAACTTGAGTATTAAATAAAGAAAATGGTTCAGATTTACCATGATGTCTGGGAATAAAGCATTGAATTGCGCGAAGGATGAAGTTTAACTACTGCATAAAACATACTTCCTCCGGTCGGGTTTATTGGCCCCCTCACATTTTGCGCTAAAGTTTTATCATACATATGTGTAACGGAATATGATTTATATGTAGTAAATATAGCATAAATGAAAGATCCTTTTGGATACGAATCCTGCAATATACATTTTTATGTTCTAACACTAATGTTCTGCAAATTAGTTATACAATTAAAAAATGAACCAAACACGAGGGGTCTAATAAACCCAGCAGACCCCTAATGTGCAGCGCCTGACAGCAAGGCATTGCACAGTGTTTGAACCTCTCGCCCGATATTTCACGACACTCCACCACCAGCAGTAGCAACCTCTCGCCCGCGCACGCGATGTACACGAAATAGAGGGTTTGAACCTTGCGGCCCAGCACGTGAAAACCAATCTGGACGAAGATACTCACGCGCAAAACAATTTTCACGAAGAGAAATCACAACATAGAGGTTTTCTAAAGATCCCTCTAAAACTTGATACGGGTGTCTACCCTGAAAAACACATCGTGTCTATTTCATAAAAAATAACCTGACCTCTTTACAACGACGCACACCTAGGCTTTATAGAAGAGCCAACTTGAAACACACGCACACCTAACAGGTTTCCAAACGACACACGTACACATATTTCCTAATCTGTAGACTCTTTCTTAGTTTAAACTAACTCCAGGATCGGCAAGCTTGGTGAGCCCCATCCAATCTCCTTTAAACATGTAAAAATCCACGTGAGTAACTTCCTGATGCTCGTGATCTTTTCTGGTGGTCGACCCCAACAGAAGTAGTAGTAATTTCGATCTCTATTTTTACCAACCGATGCAATCATTGATTTCCTTCTGATTAATATATATGTGTTTGCTTCCCAAATTTCTTGATGCAACATCTGTGCCGGTGCTCTCGGGATCTCAGAAAAAGAATTAGCTTTATCACTTAATGATTCATACTTGTAGGAGTCCCGTGTATATTGCCTCCCTAGTAATTTGTTTCCCTGGCAAACTGGCATGCATGCATGAAGCCGCCCTTTCTTTGTTTGATCCGTACCATGCAACCAACTAGAATGCATGCACATGGCTTCAACTAGGGCTGCAATCTTCTCCTGGTAGTTCTCATCAAAACTATTGTATTTTGGTACGTATAAATCTCTGCGCTCTAATTCATTGACCTGTGGAAATTTTTTATAAACATTGAGAACACTAACATTAGTCGTGGCCGCATCATCCTCTCCTCCTTGAAGCGAAACTGTCCTCGGTTTCGAGTCAATCCCTTTAGTAATATCTTCATGTGTAGATTGAACGATGACCGTCAAAATTTTTAGCACCTTCGACCTTCTTGTTTTCTTCTTTTTGCTCTTTTATCTTCTCAAAATGTTCTTCCCTCCAAGCAATAAAACAATTCAAACCCATGGGCACGAGGTCGTACTTCTTACCCTTCTTGACGGTATATATGTGCGTTTGACAATCATACACAACATGATGCTCTTTGTACCATGGCTTGCCCAACAATAAGTGACATGAAACCATCAGTGTCGGAATCACGACACACAAAACCGTGCGAAAATATTTTCCTAGCAAAAGCGGTACCTTTGTTTGATGTGTGACACTGAGCTCTTCATGACCCCAACGAAACAAGTATGGTTTTGCTCGTGGTGTCATTGGTAGATCTAGCTTCTCCACCATCTCGATGCTTGCGGCGTTGATCAAACTCATGTGGTCAATTGTCATGGCACATGATCTCTCCTGTACCACGACACGAGTATGAAAAAGCCCATCCCATCGACCTTCCTCCTCCAACTGAAATCCATAGCTTAACTTACTGAATAACGATGCGCTCGCCATCTTTTCCATAGCGTCGTGAACAACCTGATGCTCTGAATACCACCTGATATAGAACGAACCTCGTGGTGAGATTCGATCGGTTGTTGCGGCCCGATCTTTCACGACACTCCACCACCAGCAGTAGCAACCTCTCGCCCGCGCACGCGTTGTACACGAAGTAGAGGGTTTGAACCTTGCGGCCCAGCAAGTGAAAACCAATCTTGACGAAGGTACTCACGCGCAAAACAATTTTCACGAAGAGAAATCGCAACACAGAGGTTCCCTAAAGATCCCTCTAAAACTTGATACGGGTTTCTACCCTGAAAAACACATCGTGTCTATTTCATAAAAAATAACCTGACCTCTTTACAACGACGCACACCTAGGCTTTATAGAAGAGCCAACTTGAAACACACACACACCTAACAGGTTTCCAAACGACACACGTACACATATTTCCTAATCTGTAGACTCTTTCTTAGTTTAAACTAACTCTAGGATCGGCAAGCTTGGTGGGCCTCATCCAATCTCCTTTAAACATGTAAAAATCCACGTGAGTAACTTGCTGATGCTCGTGATCTTTTCTGGTGGTCGACCCCAACAGAAGTAGTAGCAATTTCGATCTCTATTTTTACCAACCGATGCAATCATTGATTTCCTTCTGATTAATATATATGTGTTTGCTTCCCAAATTTCTTGATGCAACATCTGTGCTGGTGCTCTCGGGATCTCAGAAAAAGAATTAGCTTTATCACTTAATGATTCATACTTGTAGGAGTCCCGTGTATATTGCCTCCCTAGTAATTTGTTTCCCTGGCAAACTGGCATGCATGCATGAAGCCGCCCTTTCTTTGTTTGATCCGTACCATGCAACCAATTAGAATGCATGCACATGCAGTGGCGGAGCTTGGAAGAAAAACCTGAGCGGGCCAACTCAAAAGAAAGCACAACTATATATCTAGTCTGCAATTATCCATGAGTTTATCATTGTTGCTTTTCTGTAAGGTCTTTTGCCTGCGCGCGTGATCATCGTCTTTGCTTCTACTTGAACCCTAGCAAGTGACACAGTAGATGACTCTGGCACTTTGATTATTTTCTACTGAACAAGAAGGCGGCTCGCCGCTGCAATTTATAGAATGTAAAGTATAGTTGAGCGAAAAAATCATGCTATGATCGGAGTTAGTGAACTCAGAATTTGCGGGAAGAAATTAGATTAATTATGTTGTATAGACTCGCAATTGCAAGGGAATTTAAGATGGAGTGCTCGATTGCTGGTTGCCTTGGCCGCCGGCTGGACGCTGCTTGCTGTGAGGCTGCTCCTGCATGGTTATTGAAACTATGGCGGCTGCTCCCTATTGTGTGCCGGTACTAAACCAATAAGAGCAGAAGTAGACGCATCTCGTTGCAGGTAGAGGACGCTGGCCACCGGCCACACTGCTGGCTTTTGCATCGACAAGCAGTAGCCTCAATAGATGTTGCATAGTTACTGGGCTGAGCTACAAAAGTATAGGTATTAATATTTTTTGTCAAAATCTTGGGCGGGCCATGGCCCAGGTCTGCCCCAACTGAGCTCCGCCCCTGTGCACATGGCTTCAACTAGGGCTGCAACCTTCTCCTAGTAGTTCTCATCAAAACTATTGTATTTTGGTACGTATAAATTTCTGCGCTCTAGTTCATTGACCTGTGGAAAAATTTTATAAACATCGAGAACACTAACATTAGTCGTGACCGCATCACAACGCCTAACACTCAGGCGCCACACCTGTGCAGCGCCCGATAGCTAGACGTTGCACTACACAGTGCAGCGCCTAACTCTAAAGACTTGCACAGTAGAGTGCGGCGCCTAGCTGCCGGACTCTGCACAAAAGGTTCAGCAGTTTGAATTTTTTTCAAAAACAATTTAGTTTATGAAATACTTTCACTATGAGGTTAAATTTGTCAATTTTGCCCTAGACGTGCTACGATACATATGTTTCCGTACAATAACGTGGGGGCACACGAAACGCTCCTCGTACTCTCATATACGCATGCATCTCGCTTTACCATACGCAGTAATGGGCCCATATACTACTGGAACTGTACCATTCCATACGTACGGCAAATATTTTAGTAGAGTAGATTGAGTGCGGTGCGCAGCTAGCAGTTTGATACTATATTTTGGAACATATGGAGTAGTGTATACATAATCGAGCTAGCTAGCTCATTAACCGCGCACTGTTGGTACCGGACGAAATGATCGCGGCAGTAATTCGGCCGTGCATGCTCGATCGGTCGATCGCCATCAGATCGAATCCAGGACGCGCGATCCGATAACCAGTCGATCGTTTCATGCGTATACAGTACGTACCTAAGATACTACAACAGCCTTCTATGGCTCAACCTACGGTAGATTAAATTTTACGCGTACGGCTCTATATTTGGCTATCCGGAGGGGTGTGTCCTGTGTCCACCGTTGTGTGGATCAAGCACGCACCAGGCTTCGGTCGTACGTATCCGGCTTGGTTAGACCTCTTCCAATGCAAAGGTGCTTACATGTAGTGTTAAGTGCATTAAATAGCTTAGCAACTCAACTTCCCAATGCATAGATGCTTAACTTGTTGTTGCTAAGCCCACTTTATTAAATGATTTAGCACCTAAACTCTTTCATGCATTGGTTAACTTCTTTCATTTAAGTGGTTTGCCTAAGTTAACGCACTTGGCATTGGTTCTTTCTGGGATCACCAAAGAGCTCTCTCTCCTCTTTAATTGATGTGCCATGTCATTTTTTAGCTTATGTGGCATGCTTAGCACCTGTCTAACATGGAGCACTGGGAAGGACCTTATTGCATGGGAATTGAAGTTGCTGCTCAAAAAATGAAATCTACGGCTCAATTCATCTCTGATTGGACAGTTCGTGCGTGCTGTTACTGCGCCATGCACGCACGTAGAGAAACACGTGTCTATGGTGCAATTAACCGCCGGTCGTTTCGTGCTAGTTAGATCCACACGTCATTGTCAGCCGGGCGTCGGTGGGCGATGTGTACGTGCCTACGCAAAGACGATCTCTGGCTGCCCATGCAGTGATGCAGGCCGTATGCACTTGCGTACGGTACTAGGTAGACGCAATGAAAGAAGTCGTCGATGTAGGTCGATCCATCTTCCAGCTGCCACGCCCGCCTTATATGCGCGCCGGCCGGCCGGCCGTACGTAAGTACGACATACGTGTATGGATGGATGCATAGGCACCGACCCATACGTGTATACTCACACTCGACGGCGATGCCAGATCGATCGGTCGATCTACTAGTTTGCACGTGTATGTACGGCTACCGACGGTAGTTAATTAGTGTACTATTCGGGTAGAGTACTGTTCATAATGGTCCGTGCTAGCTTTAGCATAGAGGTGAGAGCTAGCTACGTACTACTGAAGTTACATATAGCTACTAGTACGTGCAGACGTAGGTGGTAATTACATTCCATTACCCCGTGAGCATACGCTGGCTTAATTAATGTCACGTTACTACACCCTCCGTTTCTAAATATTTGTCTTTCTAGAAATTTCAAATGGTCACCACATGCGGATGTATATGGATATATTTTAGAGTGTAGATTCATTCATTTTGTTTCGTATGTAGTCATCATTTAAAATCTTTAAAAAGATAAATATTTAGAAACGGAGGGAGTAGTGTACATGGTGTACATGGCTCGATCGAGAGGAGAGGACGACGGCAAAGATCCGTTGTATGAGTTTTGTGCGTGTCCCCGGACCCCAAGCTAAAAGAGGCCGTCTACACACATAGACATAGGCCGGTGTCGACCCTCTCCATCACGCTACAGCCTGCATGGATGCATGCATGTAGGCGCCACTGTAGCACACCAGCCTTTTTTCTCATGCATTGTATGGGTGGTGGGCCACTAGTGTAACCAAGCCCCTGGTTCTAGGAAGAATTTAACAAGTTAATTGAATTTTCACAATCTTTCCCGAAATACAGTTTTTTTTTGAAAACCCACCCATATATTAACCAGGCAAACCAAGATTCTTACAATCATTCATTACAAAGGTAGTCACGCAGGGTGGAACACTATTACATAAGACACCCTCAGACCTGATATTAAAACAAAGTTTAGCAATCTCATGCACGACCCTATTAGCCCGCCTATCAATCTTCGCAACCTTGAAATCCTTTATGAGCTTTGAGACGTTCATCGCCTCCCTTTTCAGATCAACAATAGGAGACCTGTCAATGGATTCTTTCTCTAGAGAGGCTGCAACATACGCACAATCAGTTTCTAAAATAACCGGTGTGTGAAGAGTAATACCCATGTATAACCCGGCGAGAGCCGCCCGAAGTTCCGCTTCGTCCTCGCAGGTGCAGGACTGAATAAAATCCCATGAAGAAATCAAGACTTCTCCGAGATGATTCCTAACAATAATCCCGACACTAGCTGCTCTCATGCTCTCCACAAAACTAGCATCAACCTTTATCTTAATATACCCTTCGTCAGGGGGTTCCCAATCATGACGAAGATTCACATTTGGGGTAACATACCTTCAATTATGTGTCACCCCCTTGCCTTTGATGCTGAAATCAACTTGCGCATAGTTTTTTCCTTTAGAGAAAGATTTCCAGTAATTTTCCACAAATGTAACAGAGGCAGATAATGATTCATTCCCTTCTCCAAAGATCAAGTCATTCCTCAGATGGCACGCTCTCAAAAGCATGAATAATACTTGATCGCGTTCCAACGACCCCAATTGATCAAGTAGAATCAATATCCAGTCGGCCCCCGTAAGTCTGAATAGTTCCTCGCTAGGAATATTCCACACTTCTCACTGCGAAATGGAAGGCGCGCGCCTTTGGACAAGACACAAGGGCATGGAAAGTACTCTCATCCTCCACCCAACATATAGTGCACCTACCTGACACCGTTTGGTGGTGAGTAACTCTGTTTACCTGGGTAGCCAAACTGTTGGATGCAGATCGCCAAACAAAAATTCTTACTTTTTGAGGAACATTGGCCTTCCAAATAACATCCCATGCACTCCTTTCCTTGCCAGCGGCGGTGCTGGACATTCCAGTCTCACCCTTGCCATCCTGCAGATTTAATGCTAGTCTATACGCACTTTTAACAGAGAACATGCCATTTTTTTCATAGTGCCAAGCAATTATATCACCCTCACCTCCAGTCTGAATACGTAAATTTAGGATCTCATCAGCATCATGCCTATAGAACAAGTGCCTTATTAAGTTTTCATCCCATCTTCTTGTTCCACTCATAAATAATTCAGAGACCCATTTCAGTCTAGTGCGGTTCTTTTTGACCAAAATTCTGAGGCCGAAATTTCTAGGTAGCCAGTCATCTCTCCAAACATTAACATTTTTTCCATCTACCACTCTCCAGATCACCCCTTTTTTTAGCAGATCCAGTCCATGCATAATGCCCTGCCAATTCACGAAAGTAGCTTGCGGAATGCAGTATCCAAGATGTGACCATTGGGATAGTATTTGGCCCGCAAAACCTTAGCACATAATGAATCTGGACTCACCAGTAACCTCCACGCCTGCTTAGCCAAAAGAGCTTGATTAAACAACCTAAGATCTCGGAAGCCCATGCCTCCCTCTCTTTTTGGTTTAGTGAGTTTATCCTACGCTAGCCAATGTGTTTTCCTTCTGTCTTCTTCATCTCCCCACCAATAATTTCTTATAATCTGAGCCAAACCATCACATAAGGAAGCTGGGAATTTAAAGATACCCATGGCATACACTGGTAGCGCTTGCAACACTGCCTTGATTTGATTTTCTTTTATACCACTTGAGACATATTTTTCAATCCGATCTGAAGCTCTTTTTAATGCCTTATCTTTTGTTGATTGGAACTTGCCCACCTTCATTCTACCCTCAGGTACCGATAAGCCAAGGTACTTATCTTCAAAACCTTCTGCAGTAATATTAAGAATAATCATAGTGGCCACCTGATCCTGCATACTACATTTTTTGCCAAAGTTGATGGAACATTTATCGGGGCTCAGAAGCTGACCCGTTCCCACCTCATAGCCCGACCAAGGCTACAGATATTAAATAGAGTGCAAAAGTACTTCCTCCATTTTATATTAGTTGTTGCTTAAAGGGCTATAGCTCCATGTATTTCAGTGGTAGATACATTTATTTGAGCGACAACTAATATAAAACGGGGAAAGTACATGAAAATTACACCCCTCTCCCTCCAAAAGTACATGGAAAATTTTCAAAGGAAAATGTTACACTAGTAGAAAAAGGGTCAAATTTGAAGCACATTAGTGCCGATTTGAATTTGAGCCGGCACTAATGTGACCATTAGTGCCGATTCGAACGGCTAGGCGGGCGGGCATCATTAGTACCGGTTCGTGGGTAACCTTTAGTACCGGTTCATGCCACAAACCGGTACTAATGAGGCTGTGTCAGGCTATGGTCAGTCTGGGGCCCCACGAAGACCTTTAGTACCGGTTCATGCCATGAACCGGTACTAGAGTTTCTTTGTAAGCTGATTTTTAGTCCCACCTCGCCAAGAGAGAGGCAGTATGAGCAGTTTATAAGCCGTGAGTGCACAGACAATGACGAAGAGTTGCAATGCTTACCTACATGTTGATTAGCTTCAAGCCTTGCGGAATAGCATAGATTGCACTGAGCTATGTGCAGTGCAGTCTACACTATTCCGAATGGTTGAAGCAAATTAAACAGTATTGCACCTCTTTTTTATTTTTAATAACTTATTTGAACTCCGGACTTATTTTGTGTTTAGTATGCAGCATTCAAAGCGACGTCATCAATTTCCAACATGTTCTGACATCATTTGTTGTTTTTCGGTCATTTACCTAATTGTTTAGAGAGCTAAATGACCGTGAAATTAAAAATCACTACAAAATGAATCCTGAAAATGTTGAAACTTGGCATGGTATCATCATATCACCTGCATAGTATGCGCGAAAGAGTAGAGAGGGTCACGGCAAAAACTAGACGCACTTCGTGTACAAACTTGACATACTCTTTCAGAGTATCAGGGTTTCGGATGAGAACTCATCTGTTACATGGCCACTTCAATGTTTTTTAAACTTATTTGAACTCCGGACTTCTTGTGTTCAGTATGCAGCATTCAAAGCGACGTCATCAATTTCCAACATGTTCTGATATCATTTGTTGTTTTTCGGTCATTTACCTAATTGTTTAGAGAGCTAAATGACCGTGAAATTGAAAATCACTACAAAATGAATCCTGAAAATGTTAAAACTTGGCATGGTATCATCATATCTCCCGCATAGCATGCGCGAAAGAGTAGAGAGGGTCACGGCAAAAACTGGATGCACTTCGTGTACAAACTGGACATACTCTTTCGGAGTATCAGGGTTTCGGACGAGAACTCATCTGTTACACGGCCACTTCAATGTTTTTTAAACTTATTTGAACTCCGGACTTCTTTTGTGTTCAGTATGCAGCATTCAAAGCGACGTCATCAATTTCCAACATGTTCTGACATCATTTGTTGTTTTTCGGTCATTTACCTAATTGTTCAGTATGCAGCATTCAATTTCCAGAAGAAAATAAATAGAAGAAAAGAAATAATGCAGCAAAGAAAAAAAACTATACCAAAAAATTACTCAAAAATAAATAGAAGAAAATAAATAATGCAGAAAAGAAAAAACCATATAAAAAACTACTCAAAAATAAATAAAAGAAAATAAATAATGCAGAAAAGAAAAAACTATATAAAAAATTTGTTGACGCGCTGCCCAGTGGGCCTGCCAGACCTAGGGTGTGCAAATGCAGGCCCAGAAGGGCCAGCAGGCTCACAGGGCAGCGCGCCCTAATTAATTAGGCCCAGAAGCCTGCTATATAGAGGAGTTCGAAGAGGTAGCCGCGGCTGGGTTTATAAACCAGTATGGCTGCACTTCGCCCGGCGAAGTGGGACTAAACTTTGTGGTGGCAGCGCGAGGCCTTTAGTACCAGTTGGTGGCTCCAACCGGTACCAAAGACCACCCTTTAGTACCGGTTGGAACCACCAACCGGTACTAAAGGCCTGCTCTTCCCGCCTCTTGGCCTGGCCAAAGTTGGCCTTTAGTACCGGTTGGTGGCTCCAACCGGTACTAAAGGCCTCTCCTATATATACAACACTTACGAAAATTCTGTTAGATCTCCCACTTCTTTCGTCTCCAACCTCTCGCGCGCCGCTCGAACCCGTCCTTGCCGCCCGTCGCCCGTCGTCCGTCGTCGTCGTCGCTGTCCCCGCCGCCGCCCGTCGTCGTCGCCGTCTCGCGCCGCCGCCCTGAACGCCGCGCGCCGCCGTCCGTCGTCGTCCCGCCGCGGTCCCGTACGTCTCTCGCTCCCGCGTTTACCCGCCGCGCCGCCGTCCGTCGTCGTCGCACTCGGCCCGTATGGCGGCGCCCCCGCCCGTACGTACGCCGCCGCCCCCGCCCCGTACGCCGGCGCCCCCGCTCGTACGTACGGGGCGGCGGTGTACGGGGCCGCACACATACACACATACACACACATGCATATATACGTACACACTACACACACACACATACACACACACACATTTTTTTACTTATTTTCTGTTTTTTAGAAAAGTTAATTAGATGATCGAATGTTTGATTAATGTCGAATGTTAGATGAATTAGCTAGATAGAAAATTGTCGAACTAGAGATTTGAACTAGTTGAATAATTAATATAACTAGTTTATTTTTAGTAAGAAAATTATCGAACTAGTTTATTTAGGTATATGAAATTTGAACTAGTTGAATAATTAATATAACTAGTTTATTTTTCGTAAGAAAATTGTCGAACTAGTTTATTTAGGTATATGAGATTTGAACTAGTTCAATAATTAATATAACTAGTTTATTTAGGTGTATGAGATTTGAACTAGTTCAATAATTAATATAACTAGTTTTTTAGTAAGAAAATTTAGGTATCTGAGATTTGATGATCTAATTAAAATATTATTTGTTAATGAGTTTTTCTGTTTATTTGATTTTTTATATATTTTGAGTTTATATAAATGTTAGATTAGTGTCGAATGTTAGATGAATTAGATAGAAAAGTTAAATATATAGTAATGTCAATTGTTAGAGATGAATATAGTTAGATATATTAATGTCAAATGTTAGATGAATATATATTTGGCTAGATATTAATTAATGTTAGATAGTAATAGGTGTTTAATATTTCACCTATATGAACATAGGAAATGTCATCTGACGACGAAAAAGATTTCATTATGTGCGAACACTGTGAAGACCAGCGCGGCCTGTGCGACAGAAATTTCCTTGTTGATGGTAGGCGCTTCAGCATCAAGCTGGATGAGACATTCGAAGTTGATACAGTAAGTCACTTTGTAAATTATTATTTGAATGCAAAACTTATGCTTCATTTGCTTCAACTTATAATTTTAAATTTTCACTATTCTACTAGCGCATCCCCTGCCATGCAAGAATTTTTGTCTTGGATAAGATAGGTTTTAGTGCTATAGATGATATGGAGGTAAATAGAGTTTACTTGAAGACGGAGCATGGGTATACTTTCAACGTCAAATTATATAATGGAGACGCATACATCCATTTTGAATGCAAAACTTGGCAAGCGCTATGCAAGGCTTATGCATTTGAGCCTGGTATGGTTGTCACCTTTGATATTCGTCCGGAAGATGATATTGAAGGTAATATAGACATCTGGGTCGATGTGCAAACGCCTCCAGTTCTACCATTATGTGAGTTTTTCTCAACCATGCATGCATATGTTTATGTCTTTGATACAGTTTATTCAAAAATAGTTGACAACTAATTTGTATTGTCAGCTTATTTCGGTTCAAGCAAACATGTCCGGCGCTTGGTAGACAGGACCTACTACTGCCCCAGGGCTCAACTAAACTGCGAGGCGATAAGTCATTATGTTTCATGGCTTGAGGATCTTAATACTGTCAAGACAATTTTTTTTCCTGAACTTAGAAATGTTAGTACTCAAAACGTGCGACCAATGGTGATCGTATTGAACTACAGTCACATCTATAATCGAAAGATGGTAAGATTTTAACTATTTGTCCTTAATTAGTGCATCTTTTGCATACATTATTTTTGAAGCTAAACTTTCATTGCTTAGTATATTAATTACTATACGATGTTCTTCAACAGGGACTTCCGATGACAGTTGTGCCTCAATGGATCGAGACTAAAGGTGACATGTCAATGGTTAACTTACGGCCAAGATATCCTACATTGCACATGAGTGCATTCAGGATTTCTGAAAGCGAAGAATGCTTAATAGTGAAAGATTGGAGCAAAATTGTTAGCGATCGTAGAGAAGTACTAGGGGGCAGCAAGGAGAAGCGCAACCCAAGATTAGGAGACAGATTCATCTGCATGCTCTAGTATGATGAATCAGGAGAGCTATACATGTTCTATGCTATTCTACCTAAGAGGGAGCAGCACTAGTTCATGCTCTTAATTAGTGTCTCATGTCCGTGTCCTGAACTTCGATGTTGGTGATGATTATGTTGAACTCGATGATATCTTTGCTTCTGTTACAAAGTGAATGTTTCCTCTTTAAGCTAGCCAATGTTGGTGATGATTAGATAGCTAGCGGTAATGACTATGATGATTAAATAGTGGTAATTAGACGAACGATGATTTTTAGCTAGCTAGAGTTTATTTATTTATTAATATGCGATGATGATGATGGTGATGATGACGACTACAACTTATTATAACGTAAAACAATCCTAAATTAAATTGATAACACAAATTTAATTGAAAAATACAAAATAAAACAAACACCCACAAACATTTAGTACCGGTTGGTGTTACCAACCGGTACTAAAGTGCTCCCGGCCCCCGGAGCTAGCTCGTGCCATGTGATTTCCCTTTAGCAACGGTTCATGCTGAACCGGTACTAAATGGGAGGGGGGCCTTTAGTGACCACACTTTAGTGCCGATTATGGAACCGGCACTAAAGGGCCTTACGAACCGGTGCTATTGCCCGGTTCTGCACTAGTGTTATAAAGCGAACGCACTCTCGGAATGCTTTATGATGCGTCAGATTCTACACGTGAATCTCAATGCGGTGACACTTACCAAACCCGATGGGCGTGCCGTTCACTCGTTTGAGCCTCCTAGAGAGAATGGCGCAAATGTTCGTTGCATCCACCCCATAGAGCGAACGAGACTTGCATCCCTGAACTCAGAGCATGGCAATTATGAAAAAAATATGGCAACTTCGTATAGCATATCATTTTTTTTCTGCTGTAGCCTGTCAAGTCCTAGACATGGATGACAACTTTTTTCTGCTTTACCATGACAAACCTCTTTGTGATAACATGACAATATATTTTCTATACACATGGCAATTATTGAACATGTGGGCAATTTCTCTCTTAAATGACAAGGCAATTCTCTCCGCTATAACATGACAATTCCAACAGGGCAATCCATGATCATGTGGCAAAATTCTACGATGTAGCATGGTCAATCCTAAATACGGGGCAACTCTCCTTTGTATATCATCACAATTTTCTACACCACCATGTGGCAAACTCATAACACATGGCAAGTTTCTCTGCTGCAGCATGCCAATTCTCTCTTTATAACATGGTGCAACATGTCAATTCTCCCTCACGGCATGGCAATCCTCTAGCGGCGTGTGAGCTAGGGGCACATGATGTTGTTTGCTGGCTAGAGCCTCCCAGAGCTAGCGGCTTCGTTCACTTGTTTGAGCCTCCTGGAGCGAACGATCATTCGTGATATGAGCATCAGAGAGAGGATGTTCTCTGCCTATCTATAAAAAAGTTGAGTATTAAATACAGAAAATGGTTCAAATTTACCATGATTTCTGGGAATAAAGCATTGAATTGTGCGAAGGATGAAATTGACTACTGCATAAAACATACTTCCTCTGGTCGGGTTTCTTGGCCCCCCTCACATTTTGCGCTAAAGTTTGATCATACATTTGTGTAACAAAATATAATTTATATGTAGTAAATGTAGCACAAATGAAAGAATTTTCCGGGTACGAATCAGTAATATAATTTTTTATGTTACGAAATATGTATATGGCAACCGTGTGGCAGATTGCGAAACTGCCACAGGCATCCAACGTCATCAATTCTTTCCCGATTTCCTTCCTTTTCCGCACGACCTCTCGATTTCTTTCCTTTTCCTCAAGTCCTCCTCCGATTTCTTTCCTTTCCCGCACGTCATCCCCGATTTTATCGGGCACACCCGCTTGTGCCTTCCTAATTTTCGTAATCGTCATCTATGGCCCCACATGCCTTCTCGATTTTCAGCAAAAATAATGCTTAGACTAGGATTTGATCTCTGGTCTGCAGGTAATTAACAGAGGGAGCTAACCACCTCACCTATGATACTCATTGTTGAACATTCTAAGGGTAATACTGTTTTTGACATGTTTTTGCCTTTAATATGTTAGCACTGAAAAACTTTTTGTTTCAAGCATCATGGTAACTTTAATCATTGGAAATAAATTTGTTGAACCCGCCCCCTGGTAATTTCTGTAAATAGTACGATAACATTCACGCCATAGACCTGATAATTTAGATACAAACATCGTGGTAACTTTAACCATTGGGGAAAACAAATGTGAAAAGATACCTGATAATTTATGTGTAAATAGATGGTAATATACGCATCGCACATCTGATAACTGAGGTAGAAGCACCATGGTAACTTTGACCGTAGGGAATTTTTTTTAAAGATACTCCGGTAACTTCTGTGTAAAGAGCACGGTAGTATACCTCCCTCCCCTGGCATTTTTATGTGTAAATAGTATGAAAACATATGCACTGTGATAACTAAACACCATGATAAATTTTTGACCCGTGTGGGGGGGGGGGGGGAGATTTGTTGCTGAAACATATCCCTGATAAATTTTATGTAAATTGCATGATATTTTAAGCACTACGGGTTTGATAGGTTACCTAGAATCACCATGATAACTTTTTACCCCGGGAAAAAGTTGTTCAAAACATCCCCAATAATTTTTGTGTAAATAACATGATAATATAAGCACCGCATAACCGATAACTTGCAATATAAACATGATGTTAACTTTTTTACCAAAGGAAAATATATAAGTTGTTAAAAACATACACTCGCCTCGCGCGTGAGCCTCTTGGATGAACATAACACATGGCGTGCCACGGGAAAGTCACATAATGTTTAGTGTCATGAGGGGCACACGTGCTATAGGCGTGATAAGTTACGCAAAAACATCATGGTAATTTTTAACCTATGAGAAAAGCTATCGAAACACACCCAGATTTTTAGGTGCAAGTACCATGATAATATACGAACCGTAGACCCGGTAACTCATGTACAATCCCCCATGGTAACTTTGACTGGGGGGAGGTTGATGTACATATACCCTGATAACTTATGTGTAAGTACCACGGTATTTTACACATCGAAGACCATATAACTTGTGTACAAAACACATTGGTAACTTTGAAAGGGTGTAGTTGTTGAAGCATAGTACCTGATACGTTCTATGTAAATAGTACGGTAAGTTATGCAACACAAGCCTGATAACTTGCATATGAATATCATGGTAACTTTGTCCTGAGGAGAAATCATGTGGTAGACATGAAGAAGTGGCAGTTTTTTCGGAGGTGAGCACCCGAGATGTGCGGGAGAAGCAGGTTTCTCAGGCGAGCCTGCGGGGTCATTTGGGAAGAGGCGAGGTCAAAGAACGAGGGATCGTATGGTACTTTAAAATAAAAAAAAGGTGTGGCAGTTTTGCTTAAATGTCACACGTGTACCAAATGTCATAGTCCTAAACCCGGACCGAAGAAGTAGAACATATTATTCTGATGAATAATTTGCAGTACAAGTGGACACACAGAACGATTTAGTAGTTGCGTGTTATCGCCAAAAAAACTACTCCCTCCATTTCCTAATATAATTCTGATTGGTGTGTTCCCTTTTAGCTTTTTTTTTAATTCGTATAAAAGGGACGGCTCCATCGATCGGCCGGGTACGTAGTACGTACTTGTACAATATGTGGTGTGATTTGTCGCTGCAGCACTACACCTGTACTCCTACGTACGTAGATATGCCAAACAAACAACACCAATGTCATGTACATACGCATATATTGATATATGTGTACACCCCAAGATCAGAAGAGAGTTTGGGCGTTGCGCGTGGTGTGGGATACACAATACACGGTGGCATCCATCCATCCATCCATGCATACGCATGTGTGTGCTCCTGGTTTTCGGGACGAAAGGAGCGGCTGCTCATCTCATCATGCCCGCGTATCCATGTATGTGTGTCTGTGTATTCGCGTTGTCGTCGTGCATGCGTCGCGTACAGGAAGGAGCAGAGCAGACATGGATCCGTGGAAGGATCCAGCTAGCTCATGCACCGGCGGTGTGTACGTACGTACAGAGATGGGCTCTCTGACATGGGGTGCGCTGTTCCTCTGCGCGTCGTGCCACTGTGGGCTTTCTTTGCATGTGTACCCAGTTTGTTCCTTTGCGTCACACGCACGACCGATCGGTCGAACCGGGTAGCCGGAGTTCACGCGCACCGCACCGACCGGGACCAGATCGATTTGGTCGTACGTTCACGTCCAGAGAGAGAAAAAAAGATATCGTGGTGCTGCTGGTCCAGGTGGATCTCAAAAGTTAAAATTAAATAAGCCGGATATGAAATATGGCAAACTCAAAATGATATTTTTTTTCGAGATAAAAGGAAGTTTTATTCCATATTGATAGGGTTACAATCCAGAGGCAGTAATTGCTCTATACAAGGAGGTCCTTGACCAAGCCACACAGCTGTGGCTCGCTCATCACGACTATATAATGCCAAACGATCTGCTACCTATTTTGCTCTCTTGTAAGCTTCCGGGGAACAAACTTCCGGATAAGCATGTGTGTTTTTATCTCTGCAACTAAGTACCCATACGCTGACCTGCTTAGTCTATAATCGGAAAGACATGACAATGCTTCAGAAGAGTCGGACTGAACAACAATAGAACCCTCTGAGTGCTGGATTGTCAAAGCCATGCCCTGCATCAGTGCGTGAATCTCCGCCTCCAAAGCATCATTGCAATTAAAAATATACCGGTAAGTGGCGAACACCACACTGCCATCATTACGACGTAGAATCATACCTGCCGACGCAGCTCCGTCCGTCGGTGAATAAGAACCGTCCACCGAAAGAGCAAGTCTATAATTTACCGGAGTAGGCCAAGCAGTAGCAGGCTGCTCCCTCCCAGGTCGACACAGTGTAGGACCCCCCACTGGAATTTTTCCTTTAATGATTTCATCAACACTGTAATACTTAGTCTGAATAATTGATTACATGTAACTCTCCAAAAACGACGCTGATGCCTCAATAGTCGCAATTTCCTTTCCGTGCACAGCGTCCGACCGCAATTGCTACACACGCCAAGTCAACATTAGGACGTTGTTGCGTTCCACTTCAGAACATGCAGCCAGTACGTTCAATAGCCAATCATCACCAGAATTAACAAGGATTGAATTACCAGGTAATACCCAACACTCACGCATGTGATTCCATAAACGCGCAGCATGATCAAAAGTCACCAACGCATGGAAAGAATCCTCCACCATAGAGCCACACAAGGGGCATAGGTCTGTACGTGAGATGTGCCTATGTAGTTTGCATTTATTTGTAGCTAGAGCACCTGCAATTGATTTCCACGCAGAGATCTTCATCTTTTGTGGAACAGAAGAATTCCAAACTGAACGCCATATTGGTCTAGCACCATCAGGGTGGGTACTAGAAGCCCCACCGCCAAACACCTCATCATGCACACTTGTTGCCAACATATAGGAACTTTTCACCGAGAAAATTCCGCTCTTCTCTGGGAACCAAGCAAAGAAATCTTCCCTATTCCTTGGGGAAGTCCGGATTTTGACAATCTCATGAATATCCATATTCCAAAAATGATCATCAAGATGTTGCATATTCCAAGCTCCGTGTTCATCCAAGAAGTCTGACACCTTGTTAAACCGACAATTCCGCTTCGGCGTAATGGGGCGGAAGCCAGGACCGCGCGGGATCCATGGGTCACGCCACACTCTGATACTCGATCCATCACCCACTCTCCAAATAATACCTTGTTTAACAAGGTCCAAACTTGAAGGAAATATGCCCTAGAGGCAATAATAAAGTTATTATTTATTTCCTTATATCATGATAAATGTTTATTATTCATGCTAGAATTGTATTAACCGGAAACATAATACATGTGTGAATACATAGACAAACAGAGTGTCACTAGTATGCCTCTACTTGACTAGCTCGTTAATCGAAGATGGTTATGTTTTCTAGCCATAGACATGAGTTGTCATTTGATTAACGAGATCACATCATTAGGAGAATGATGTGATTGACTTGATCCATTCCATTAGCTTAGCACTTGATCGTTTAGTTTGTTGCTATTGCTTTCTTCATAACTTATACATGTTCCTATGACTATGAGATTATGCAACTCCCGTTTACCGGAGGAACACTTTGTGTGCTACCAAACGTCACAACGTAACTGGGTGATTATAAAGGTGCTCTATAGGTGTCTCCGAAGGTACTTGTTGGGTTGGCGTATTTCGAGATTAGGATTTGTCACTCCGATTGTCGGACAGGTATCTCTGGGCCGTCTCGGTAATGCACATCACTTAAGCCTTGCAAGCATTGCAACTAATAAGTTAGTTGCGGGATGATGTATTACGGAACGAATAAAGAGACTTGCCGGTAACGAGATTGAACTAGCACTAGCAGAAAAAGGGTCAAACGTGAAGCACATTAGTGCCGGTTTGAATTTGAGCCGGCACTAATGTGTGCATTAGTGCCGGTTCCAACGGCTAGCCGGCCGCTCTCATTAGTACCGGTTCGTGGCAAACCTTTAGCACTGGTTCATTCCACGAACCGGTACTAAAGTGAGTGGTGGCAGGATGTTGTCAGTCCGGGGCCCCTCCAGCACCTTTAGTACTGGGTCGTTTCACGAACTGGTACTAAAGGTCGTCCTACATTGACCCTTCGTCCACCCGAGCTCGCTCTGTTCTTCCCCTTTCCCCTCTCTTCTCTGTTCTTTTCTCTCTTCCTCTCAAGCTCATCACACATTTTGCCCAAAATTTTTCAAGATTTGAAGGCCCCCATCCATTTAAATGATCACAAAGGTTAGCAACTTTGTCATTTCATCTCTCATTGCTAGATTAGCTCGTGCAATGCTTTATATAGTGATTGATTTTTGAGTTATTAATTTGGGAGGAATTATATATATGTGCTAGTATTTGACTTATATGCAATTTGAGGTCAAAAATAACACTTAGTTTGCATATGTAGGTGTGGTTTACTTAGTACCTTCTAAATCTCCGTCGCAACCACCATCGATCGCTCGCAACGTCCCGTCGCCGGTACCACCTTGTGGTGAGCCTCTTGTTCATGAAGTTTTATATAAAAAATTGATGTTTGTGTGATTTGGATATATAGTTACTTGTATAATTATCTTACCCATACGTTGTTTGTTATACATAGTGCCATGGTTTTGATATCCGTCCCCGTCGGCCCTCATCCGGGTTATGATTCGGATGTGGTATATTCTCTTTTAAAACTATTCATTGCATTTCGTGTTTATGACAAATTATGCCCATCAAGTTGACATAGATATTTGTATGTAGGAGGTAGTTGAACCGGAAATTCCAATCGACCCTATTGTAGAGAGGTTAAATTTAGTTGAAAGAGAAAACGAGGATTTGAAGGAAAAATTGAAAAGAATTGAGGGGGAGAAGATGGAATTGGAGTTGCATGTTGCCGATGTCGTCAATGATCACAAGATTAAGATGGATAAAATGCGCTTGAAGATTAGAAAGATTAGAAAATATGCCATTCATAGTGAGGCTTGGTATCATTATGCTGTTGGATCAATTGTTACCTTAGTTGCGATCTTGATCGTATTTGTTGCTGCATTTAAATTCTTTAGCTAGAGAGTTATTTGTTTGTTGCATTTAAGTGTTGTATGATCTTTATGTATGAACTTTATGTATTGTATTAATTTGGTGTTTTCGGTGCCGTGTATTGAAGATGAGCCGGCAATGGATGTACGATGAGCGATGCTCTCCCGAGTTCATTAATGGCGTGCATACTTTTCTGCTTGCGGCTGAGGCAAACAAGCGGGCGGATGGTTTTATGCCTTGTCCATGTGCTCGCTGTAAGAATGGTCACAATTACTCTACGTCAAGAACCACTCACACCACCTGTTTGAGTCCGCTTTCATGCCCCACTATAATGTTTGGACCAAGCATGGAGAAAGAGGGGTTATGATGGAAGACAATGAAGAAGAAGAGGACGACGACAGCTATCCTCGCCATGGTTCCTTGAATACGATGATACAACAATGAGGGAAGAAGCTGAGCCGGTAATGCGGGAAGAAGTTGAGCCGGCAATGCGGGAAGAAGCTGAAGAAGAGGCATCAGATGAGCCCGTTGATGATCTAGGTCGGGCCAATGCCGATGCAAAGAGAAACTGCGCAAGTGATTTGGAGAAGAAGAAGTTGCAGCGCATGTTAGAGGATCACAAAAAATTGTTGTACCAGAATTGCGTAGGTGACAAAAAGCTGGGCACCACACTGGAATTGTTACAATGGAAGGCAGAGAATGGTGTATCTGACATGGGATTTGGAAAGTTGCTGGTAATGATAAAGAATATGCTTCCAAAGGACAACGAATTGCCCGACAGTATGTACGAATCAAAGAAGGATGTCTGCCCTCTAGGGTTAGAGGTGCAGAAGATACATGCATGCCATAATGATTGCATCCTCTACCGCGGTGAGTACGAGGATTTGAACGCTTGCCCTGTATGCGGTGCATTGCGCTATAAGATCAGCCGCGATGACCCTGGTGATGTCGAGGGCGAGCGCCCCAGGAAGAAGATTCCTACCAAGGTGATGTGGTATGCTCCTATAATACCACGGTTGTTCCAAAACAAAGAGCATGCCAAGGCGATGCGATGGCAGAGAGAAGACCGTAAGAAAGACGGAAAGTTGAGAGTACCCGCTGACGGGTCGCCGTGGAGAAAAATAGAAAGAAAATACGGGAAGGAGTTTGCAGATGATGCAAGGAACGTATGGTTTGGTCTAAGCGCAGATGGCATTAATCCTTTTGGGGAGCAGAGCAGGATCCATAGCACCTGGCCTGTGACTCTATGTTTGTATAACCTTCCTCCTTGGTTGTGCATGAAGCGGAAGTTCATTATGATGCCAGTGCTCATCCAAGGCCCTAAGCAACCCGGCAACGACATTGATGTGTACCTAAGGCCATTAGTTGAAGAACTCTTACAACTATGGAATGGAACATGTGTACGTGCATGGGATGAGCACATGGGGAAAGAATTTGACCTAAAGGCGTTGTTGTTCGTGACCATCAATGATTGGCCTGCTCTCAGTAACCTTTCAGGACAGACAAATAAGGGATACCACGCATGCACGCACTGTTTGGACGATACCGACAGTATATATTTGGCTAATTGTAAGAAGAATGTGTACCTGGGACATCGTCGATTTATTCCGAGCAGGCATCCCGTAAGAAAGAAAGGCAAGCATTTCAAAGGTGAGGCGGATCACCGGACGAAGCCTCGCCACCGTACTGGTGCTGATGTACATGATATGGTCAAGGATTTGAAGGTGGTCTTTGGAAAGGGTCTTGGTGGACAACCTGTTCCGAATGACGCTGACGGACGCGCACCCATGTGGAAGAAGAAATCTATATTTTGGGACCTGCTCTATTGGAAAGACCTAGAGGTCCGCTCCGCAATCGATGTGATGCACGTGACGAAGAATCTTTGTGTGACCCTGCTTGGCTTCTTGGGCGTGTATGGGAAGACAAAAGATACACCTGAGACACGGGAGGACCAACAATGTATGCACGGAAAAGACGACATACATCAGGGTCATGCAAGCTACGCTCTTACCAAAGAAGAGAAGGAAATCTTCTTTGAATGCCTGCTTAGTATTAAGGTACCGTTTGGCTTCTCGTCGAATATAAAGGGAATAATAAACATGGCAAAGAAAAAGTTCGAGAACCGAAAGTCTCATGACTGCCACGTGATTATGACGCAACTGCTTCCGGTTGTATTGAGGGGGCCTCTATCGGAAAACTTTCGATTAGCCATTGTGAAGCTATGTGCATTCCTCAATGCAATCTCTCAGAAGAAATCGATCCAGAAATCATACCAAGGTTAGAGAATGATTTGGTGCAATGTCTTGTCAGTTTTGAGTTGGTGTTCCCACCATCCTTCTTCAACATCATGACGCACATCCTAGTTCACCTATGTGAAGAGATTAACGTTTTGGGTCCTGTATTTCTACACAATATGTTCCCCTTTGAGAGGTTCATGGGAGTCTTAAAGAAATATGTTCATAACCGTGCTAGGCCAGAAGGAAGCATCTCCAAGGGCCATGAAAATGAGGAGGTCATTGAGTTTTGTATTGACTTTAGTCCTGACCTTAAGCCGATCGGTGTTCCAGAATCGCGGCATAAGGGCAGACTGGATGGAAAAGGCATGCTAGGAGGGGAACAAATAGTATGTATGGACGGACATTGTCTCACTGAAGCACACTACACAGTTCTACAGAATTCCGCCTTGGTGGCTCCGTATATGGAAGGACACAAGAATTTGCTACGCTCCAAACACCCGGAGCGGTCTGATGACTGGATTACACGTGAACAAACCAGGAGTTTCGCCAGCTGGTTGCAGACACGTACCATGCATGACGCCTCTATTGAATATGACCTGTACTTGTTGTCCCAGTTACCATCTTCGAATATAATGACTTTCAAAGGGTACGAGATAAATGGTAATACATTTTATACTATCGCCCAAGATAAGAAGAGCACCAACCAAAAAAGTGGTGTCCGCTTTGATGCAGAAACCAAGACGGGAAAGGAAACATATTATGGTTATATACAGGACATATGGGAACTTGACTATCGACGTGGTTTGAAGGTCCCTTTGTTTCAGTGCAAATGGGTCAATATGACACGAGGCGGGGTAATGGTAGACCCGCAGTACGGAATGAAAACAGTGGATCTCAACAATCTTGCGTATGCAGACGAACCATTTGTCCTAGCCAATGATGTGGCACATGTTTTCTATGTGAAGGACATGTCTACCAAGCCGAGAAAAAGAAAAGATAAGGAAGCAAATGCATCCTACGATGAGCCAAAGCGGCACATAGTTCTTTCTGGGAAGAGAAACATCGTGGGAGTGGATGACAAGACGGACATGTCAGGAGATTATGAAAAATTTGATGAAATTGCTCCATTCACAGTGAATATTGACCCGAGCATCCAGTTAAATGATGAAGATTTTCCATGGCTACGGCGCAAAGGGACACACGCAAAGAAAAAGTTTCACACCCAAAGATCTGGAATGTGATCGGCTTCACTATCATCACTTTCTTCTGTGTTTCACACCCAGGAGGGAATCTCTGTAATAGTTACGGTAGCTAGTTATGTGTTTTGGCATTTGAAACATGAAGAAATTTTATGTGCAAACAAACTCTTTCATGCATTTACTGATTTTTTCAGCTAAATGACCCTGAAATTGAAAAATATTTCAAATGAACTCAGAAAAGGTTGAAAGTTGGCATGGTATCATAATTTCACCCACATAGCATGTGTAAAAAAGTAGAGAGGGTTACCGCAAAAACTGGATGCACTTCGTGTACAAAATGGACAATCTCTTTCGAAGTATCAGGGTTTCGGACGAAAACTCATCCGCTACGAAGGCATTTCATTTTTTAAATAACCTAAGCATTACCAAATTGAATATAATGATAAAACACACTAATATTAAACATAAGAAAAAAGAATCACTGAAAAATCTATTTTCAAAGTTAAGTGATTCACAACTAGTGATTCACACAAATTTCAAATAATTCAAAATTTAAACTATTCAAATTTGTAAACTACCGGTACTAACAGAAACTTTGTAATTTTTTGTACCTAAAGCAAAAATATTCACAAAGAAACTCTAAATACAGCAAAAAAACAACTAAAAAGTAAATAAAACAAAAATAAATAAAGCAAAAAAATAAGAAAAAAAAGCCCACCTACTCGGCCACAGTGGCCTGGATGTGATTAGAAACCCAAATTCTAGTTGGGCCAGGATGCAGGCCCGCTAGCCCAGTAGGCCCAACAGGGTATCGCAGAAGAGGTAGGTCCAGAAGGCCTGCTTAAGAGAGGAGCTTGAGACAGCATCGACGGCGGGGCTTATAAGCAGGTGCGAGTGCCCCTCGGCTAGCGAGGTGGAACTAAACTTTTGCGCCCCTCGCCTGGCAGCGCACACCCTTTAGTACCGGGTCGTGGCTCCAACCGGTACTAAAGGGGGTCCTTTAGTACCGGTTGGCGCCACGACCCGGTACTAAAGGGGGTGCGGTTCCCGCCGCTTCGCCTTGCCAAAACAGACCTTTAGTACCAGTTGGTGGCTCCAACCGGTACTAAAGGTTGGTTCTATATAAGAAAACATTTCAAAAAAATTGTGAGTTTCTCATCTCTCCCTGCTTCTTTCTCCTCTGCCCCGTCGCTGCCGCCCCTCGTCGCCGCCCCCGTCGTCGTCCGTCGCCGTCCCCGTCGCCGTCCGTCGCCGTCGCTGTCCCCGTCCCCGTCCCCGTCGCCGAGCCCCGCCCCGTACTCCCATCGTTCCCGCCCGGCCCGTCCTCCCGTCGTCCCCGCCCGGCCCGTCCCCGTCCCCATCGTCGCCGCCCCGTCCCCGTCGTCGCCGCCCACCGTCGTCGCGCCTCGCTAGTGAGCTCCTGCCCCGGCCACCAACCACACCCACCCACACACACACATTGTTATAGAATTGTTAGCAATCTTTCTATTTTTCAGTTATAGAATTATTAGAAATGTTAGTTTTAGTTATAGAAATGTTAGTTATATAGAAATATTAGAAATGTTAGTTATATAGAAATGTTTTTTAGTTATAGAAATGTTAGAAATGTTAGTTTTAGTTATAGAAATATTAGAAATGTTAGTTTTAGTTATAAAATTTAGAATTTTCATATATGAAATCACAATCCATCATTTAAAAAAATGTTACTTTACTTTTGCGGCATATAGTATTTGTTGTCGACGATGCCCGGCCCGCATCCTCGCCATCAACCCGTTCGCGATGACGTCCTGCTTAAGAGGACCCATGTCCGAGAATGGGCTCCGCCGGGCTGGCACTGGGAGGTGCTACCTTCAGGGGCGCGACGTTTGGTGAGGAACCCGGCCCCGAGTCCCGTCGTCGACCCTCATCTCCTTTGGTGGCGTTCACATGGGCCACTTCCGGTGCGGAGGGAGCCGGCCCCGCCGGAGGTGGTACGTCACCGTGTCAGGGAGGAGGACGAGCACATCCATCGCTACATGGCTGCTATGGACGTCAGGTTCTCCAACACCTGGCAGTTTCTTTTGGGAGATCACCCGAGCTATGATCCAGTGATGGTTCCTTCTCTTTGGGTGTCCACCGCCCGCACCTCAGGAACCGCGAGTTGCCTAGATTGCTCTGTAGTATTCGATCTTTATTAGCTAGCTAGTGATGTATTCGATATTATATCTATTATTCGAGACGATGTATTCGAGATTATATCTATTATTCGAGACGATGTATTCAAGATTATATCTATTATTCGAGACGACGTATTCGAGATTATATTCGATGATGCTTATTATGTACTATGATTGATTCAGTTTTTCCTTATTAATTGATTGCATCCATGCATTGTAATTTGAATATATTTCTTTTGGATTAGTTAAACAAAACCTATGGCGGACAATATCGGCAGAGAAGGAAAAGAGGCCCTGTTCAATATCATACGCAATCCTCGTGGGCCAGATGATGATCAGAATGAAGAACATTATGACGGCTCCTAATATCTAAACAACACCGGGGAGGGTGATATGATATTCAATCGCGACGACCGAATTGATGAAGTCATGAACTATGAACATGACGAAGAAAATGTTGATCTTGAAACAACAAAGACCGGCGAGGTATATATATTTATATAAGCAGGCATCTGGTGATCATCACATGTTTTAAATGACTTGAAGATATATTAACGAATCGATCTTTCTTCTTTCAGCCATCCGGATCGAGCAAATCTTCAGGCAACAGGAAACGAGGCCCGAACAAAAAGTTGAAGGAGGGCGTAAAGTACAATATCGAGGCCATCAAACCTAATGGTGAACCATTAGCGCCTAAGAAGATTGCGGACAAGTTCATTCGTCAGTGCAGAGTTCTTGTGAAGGACCAACTCCCGATCTCCCTTCAAGAATGGAGAGAGCCAGCAAAGCCATGTCCAGGAGTTACTTTTGTCGACGACAGACAAAAACTTCTGCTTTGGGAAACGCTCATGGAACATTTCACCCTACCAGATCATTTCACAGATGCAGATGTGGAGAAAGTCAAGGACGCTGCTCTTAGGAAGATGGCGGTTGCATTCAAGAACCAGAAGATTCGTGAATGGGCCAAGTACGTCAAGGGAGGAAGGAAGACTCCAGTATTCGAGGGAACACTAGACAAGCAAAGTGCTCATTGGGACGATTTCGTGAAATTCAAGGATTCAGAATTATCTAAGGAACGGTCGAGAATAAACAAGGCCAATGCCGCAAAAAAGGATAAGTTCCATAAGCTGGGGCCAGGTGGCTATGCGGTGGGAATGGCTAAGTGGGATAAGTCTGAGAAAGAGATGCTGGATGCAGGTGTCACTCCAGAAACATTGAGCTGGCCCCCCAGGTGCAGGACTTGGTTCTATGCGCATGGGGGGGAGTTGGACCCGAAGACAGGCAAAGTTTCGAAGAAGGCATGTCTGGACGGAGCCGAAGATAAGCTACTTGTTGCAATAGAAGAGGCTCGATCGGGTGTGTTCGAGCCCAACAGAGAGAACGACGAGCTTACGCGTGCCCTGGAAAATCCTGAACACCCGGGAAGAACACGAGGCATGGGCCCTTTTCCATGGTATGAGGGGTTTTCGGACTGGAACGCCGACTACAGAACCCGTGCGAGAAAGAAGATTGCGGAGGAGAAGAAGAGGAAGATGGAGGAGGAGCAGAGGAAGCTAGACTATGAACGCCTTCAAGGCCTAGACTCAGCGCACGTGGACTTGGCAGTCAAATTCCAGCGGCAGCAAGAGCAGATCGACTCACTTAGCCAGCAAAGGGGGTCTCAGCAGCTAGCGGATGATCCACCATTGGATAGCACCGTCCCATCCATGCCGAGAAGCAGCGTGGGTTCCCCATCCGGGCGATGCATTGCTGGATAGCTACCCAGTGGATGACATCATGGAGAACACTAACTGCGAGCTACACTTCAAAATGAAGAACATATCCATGAAGGTGGCGGACGCCCTTGCTTTTAAAAATCCCCCCGAGGCAACCTTCCATTGCAACCCGATTCGAGCAGGCTATGCTCGTGTCTTGGTTGATGAGGTGGTGGACCAATATTCGGGGCTAGAGCTTGACATTCCTGGAGGTGACGATGAGCACACACTGGGAGAGGCCAACCATCGTATCATCCTATGGAGAAAGGATTGCATCATCTTTCGAAGGCCACCGACACCGCGTCATCCGACTCCTCGTCGAAGTCCGCCACCGAGTCAGCGGACTCCTGCTCCTCCAAGTCCACCAACGCGTCAGGCCACTCCTCCTCCAAGTCCGGCACAGCTTTAGGCCACTCCTCCTCCTCCAAGTCCGGCAAAGCGTCAGGCCACTCCTCCTCCAAGTCCGGCACAGCTTCAGGCCACTGCTCCTCCAAGTCCGGCACAGCTTCAGGCCACTCCTCCTCCTCCAACTCAGCCACGTCAGCCGTCTTCGCCGCCTCAGCAATCATGGAAGAGAGCCGCCTTAACTATGGTGCGTAGCGGTACAAGTCAAGGTAGTACTGGAGGTACAGGCGGAGGCAAGCGATTTCAATATGGTCCAAGCCTCGCGCCTCTTCCGCAGAGGCCTTACGACAAGTCCGAGGAGGAAAACGTAGCCATATCAAAGGCCGAGGTGGAAGCCCATTTTGCACCGAAACTGCCACCGCCGCCAAGGGAGAAAGTGCCTGTGGAAAAGATTGACCACTTCATTCGTATGGCTAGAGCACCAGCTCCCAAGCCTGTTGACACAGACTATGAGCGCCACATCAAGAAGTTAAATCGAGCACGTCTACAGAAAGAGGCGAGCTCAAGCTCGAGCAAATCAGCTGGCAAAAGAAGCGGTAAAACCGCTCCCCAGCTGGGAGAACAGGCGGCACAATCAATCCCCCTGCTTGTTGTGCAAACAACACATGAGAGTAGGCGCGCCCAATATTATTGTGGGCAAACCGTTAACGTTCCCGGGGTGGGCGATGTGGTAATAACCGAGGAGCATATTGCACAGGCTGAAACGATCGGGATCACTGTTGGACAACTCCTTGATATCGAGCCCATGTCTCCGACTAGAGAGGAGGAAATAAAACGGAAATATGTCCGGGGCCAACCTTTGGTCGAGCCAGATGAGGTCAATAAGCTCCCAACGAGAATGTATGAATTGCATCAATGGTACATGGACATTACCAAGATTTCCAATTGAGAGTCCCTCATGGTGAATGTCAAGAAGGATCATTACTACCATGAGAAAGCTGTGACCACTAGTGCAGAACCGGGCAATAGCACCGGTTCGTAAGGCCCTTTAGTGCTGGTTCCATAACCAGCACTAAAGTGTGGGCACTAAAGCCCCCCCCTTTAGTATCGGTTCAGCACGAACCGGTGCTAAAGGGCAACCACGTGGCACGAGCCAGCTCCGGGGGCCGGGAGCCCTTTAGTACCGGTTGGTAACACCAACCGGTACTAAAATGTTTGGGGGGGTTTTGGTTTTATGATTTCTTTTTCATTTAATTTTGTGTTTTCCATTTTAATTCTTTTCCGTTTGCTGGTATTTTACGATACTACACATTGTACACGTTATGCATATATATATATATATAAATAGAATTTCTAGTAGAACCAATCATATATATATATATATATCATCAATGTCTCACAAGCCACCATATTAATTCACACATACACACATGTATAGCTATATACAATTTCTCCTACATATGCATGTTGCCTTCGGAGCCAGTGGCATTAGCCTAATTGGTGCCTTCGGAGCACGATGACAATTGGAAGTGGTTCATGACCTGGTCGATGGGGGCGGTAGCGGGTAATAGTATTCTCCCTTCGGATTTATGACCTGGTCGAGCAAAAATCCCGCTATTTCCTCTTGAAGTGCTTCTACGTGCTCCATTTCTAGGAGCTTGTCCCACACCTCTGTGAACTGTTAAGAAGGAGATAAATATGCATGTGTATTAGTTGTGTGACTAGATATCGATAATGGTGTAAAAATTGTGAATAGTGTTCTGACAAGCGTACCCATTTCTGTCTTTGAGATCTGCTCCTTTCGGACGCCATCATGCGAATGTTCTCGCAAACGCAGAATGCACACAGATCAGTCCCCTACGCCTGCTTCAAGGCCTTTATTACGAGAATGGAATTTAATTTGATTAGATAATAATTAATCAAGCATGACAATTAAAGAGATGGCAGCTAGCTAGCTAGCTACTACTACTTAATTACTTACCTTGGGTCGAAACCATTTCAGCTGTCGTTTCCATTCGCCTTCTGTGACGCTGATGAACCTTGCCCAAGCCCTGCCCGCCGACAAAGAAAATGAATAAAGGGGTTATTAAATAGTTCATATCATGAAATGACGAACTAAATAGGCCGAGATATATAGTTAATAATGATTAAAATTACCTTTTGACTATCCCAAACAAGATGTTATAGTCACTATTTGCTTTGAGTAGTGAGTCCAGTATTTTAACTGTTCCGGCGTCAACTTTAATGATACACAAGATGCAGTGAAATCTGCATGCACACACGTTTGCATGTCTTAATTAAGCGGGCATATGTAAGCAAAAACATGTAGCTAGCTAGTAGGCAAAAACAGAGAATTTGTAGTACAAGAAAGTGTGACTCACTGGAAGTTGTAAGGGAGTAGTATATCTTCATTGTATTTGAGGCGCTTCAAGAACTCTAGCATGCTGTCCTCTACCTGCTTTTCATGATGCTTGTTTATTTTCCATGTGTATTCATTAACGGTGTTTGGGTCAATGAACCCAATGCCATAGCGTCCACCTTTTCTCATTTCATACATCTTCATCCTGCATAATACCACAGAAAAGAATATAGTGAGGATAATTATATGTAATGATTGATTAAATGGATCACTACAGCTAGCTTGAGACTTAAATTACGGAAAGAAATCACTTACACACAATAGCAACTGACGATAGATTTGTCGAGTGCGTCTTGATTGTATAACTGAAACAGTTCAGAATACTCAACGGTCACATGTTTCTGATGGTAGTAATGATCCTTCTTGACTTGCACCATGAGGGACTCTCGATCGGATCTCTTGGTAATGTCCATGTACCATTGATGCAATTCATACATTCTCGTTGGTAGCTTCTTGACCTCTTCTGGCTTGACCAAAGGTTGGCCCCGGGCATATTTCCGTTTTATTTCCTCCTCTGTAAGCACAGGCATGTCCTCGATCTCGAGGAGTTTTCCAACAGTGATGTTGAGAGTTTCAGCCTGCATTATATGCTCTTGGGTTATTACCACATCACCCACCTCGGGAACATAAACTGTTTGCCCACAATAATATTGGGCGCGCGTACTGTCACGTGTTGTTGGCGGCATAACAAGCGGGGGGGGGGCGATTGCGCCGCCTGTTCTCCCAGCTGGGCAATGGTGGTTTTCCCGTATTTTTTGACAGCTGCTTGTTGTTTGCTCGAGCTCGAGCTCGCCTCCTTCTGTAGACGTTGTCAATGTAACTTCCTGATGTGGCGCTCATAGTCTATGTCAACAGGCTTAGGAGCTAGTGGTTGAGCCATACGAATGAAGTGGTCAACTACTTCCACAGGCACTTTCTCCCTTGGCGGCGGTGGCGGTTTCGGTCCAAAATGAGCATCGACTTCTGCCCGCACTATGGCATTGGTTTGCTCCTCGGTCCTGTCGTAAGCCCTCTCAGGAAGAGGAGTAGTGAGGTTTGGACCATATTTATATTGCTTGCCTCCGCCTGTACTTCCTGTACTATGACCTCGACTCGTACCACTATGCACCATAGCTGCGGGGTGTCTCTTCTGCGATTGCTGAGGCGGCGGAGACGGCTGACGGGGCTGAGTTGGACGAGGAGGAGTGGCCTGAAGCTGTGCCGGACTTGGAGGAGGAGTGGCCTGAGGTTGTGCTGGACTTGGAGGAGGAGTGGACGTCTGACGCTGTGTATCGGACTTGGAGGAGGAGTGGCCTGACACTTTGCCGGACTTGGAGGAGGAGGAGTGGCCTCACGCGTTGGTGGACTTGGAGGAGCGGGAGTCTGCTGACTCGGTGGCGGACTTCGACGAGGAGTCGGGTGACGCGGTGTCGGTGGCCTTCGAAAGATGATGCAATCCTTTCGCCATAGGATGATATGATGTTTAGCATCTCCGAGTGTGTGCTCCTCATCACCTCCAGGAATGTCAAGCTCTAGCCCCGAATATTAGTCCACCACCTCATCAACCACGACACGAGCATAGCCTGCTGGAATCGGGTTGCAATGGAAGGTTGCATCGGGGGAATTTGTATAAGCAACGCCGTCTGCCACCTTCAAGGATATGTTCTTAATTTTGAAGTGTAGCTCGCAGTTAGTGTTCTCCGTGATGTCATCCACGGGGTATCTATCCAGCATTGCGTCAAACGGGGCGGAACCCACACTGCTTCTCGGCATGGATGGGGCGGTGGTATCCAATGCTGGATCATCCGCTAGCTGCTGCAGCTGCTGAGACCCCCTTTGCTGGCTAAGTGAGTTGATCTGCTCCTGCCGCCGCTGAAATTTGACTACCAAGTCCGCGTGCACTGATTCTAGGCCTTGAAGGCGTTCATAGTCCAGCTTCCTCTTCTCCTCCTCCATCTTCCTCTGCTTCTCCTCCGCAATCTTCCTTCTCGCACGGGTTCTGTAGTCGGCGTTCCAGTCCGAAAACCCCTCATACCACGGAATAGCGCCCTTGCCTCGTGTTCTTCCCGGGTGTTCAGGATTTCCCAGGGCACGCGTAAGCTCGTCGTTCTCTCTGTTGGGCTGGAACACCCCCGTTCGAGCCTCTTCTATTGCAACAAGTATATTATCGTCGGCTCCGTTCAGACATGCCTTCGTCGAAACTTTGCCTGTCTTCGGGTCCAACTCCCCCCATGCGCATAGAACCAAGTCCTGCACCTGGGGGGCCAGCTCTTAGTAACTGGAGTGACACCTGCATCCTCCATCTCTTTCTCAGACTTATCCCACTTAGGCATTGCCACCGCGTAGCCACCTGGCCCCAGCTTATGAAACTTATCCTTTTTTTCGGCATTCTTCTTATTTATTCTCGACTGTTCCCTAGCTAATTCTGAATCCTTGAATTTCACGAAATCGTCCCAATGAGCACTTTGATTCTCTAGTGTTCCCTCGAATACTGGAGTCTTCCTTCCTCCCTTGACGTACTTGTCCCATTCACGATTCTTGTGGTTCTTGAATGCAACTGCCATCTTCCTAAGAGCAGCGTCCTTGACTTTCTGCACATCTGCTTCTGTGAAATGATCTGGTAGGGTGAAATGTTCCATGAGAGTATCCCAAAGCAGACTTTTTTGTCTGTCGTCGACAAAAGTGAGATCTGGACGTGGCTTTGCTGGCTCTCTCCATTCTTGAAGGGAGATTGGGAGTTGGTCCTTCACAAGAACTCCGCACTGACGAACAAACTTGTCCGCAATCTTCTTAGGCGCTAATGGTTTGCCATTAGGTCTGATTGCCTCGATATTATACTTTACGCCCTCCTTCAACTTTTTGTTCGGGCCTCGTTTCGTCCTGTTGCCTGAAGATTTGCTCGATCCGAATGGCTGAAAGAAGAAAGATCGATTCGTTAATATATCTTCAACTCATTTAAAACATGTGATGATCACCAGATGCCTGCTTATATAAATATATATACCTCGCCGGTCTTTGTTGTTTCAGGATCAACATGTTCTTCGTCATTGTCATAATCGTAGTTCATGACTTCATCAATTCGGTCGTCGCGATCGAATATCATATCACCCTCTCCGGTGTTGTTTAGAAATTCGGAGCCGTCATAATATTCTTCATTCTGATCATCAGCTGGCCCGCGTATAATATCGAACATGGTCTGTTCTCCCTCTCTGTCAGTATTGTCCGCCATAGCTTTTATTTAACTATGCCAAAAGAAATATAAAACAATATAGTATTCAAATTACATCGTCTCGAATAATAGATATAATCTCGAATACATCGTCTCGAATAATAGATATAATCTCGAATACATCATCTCGAATAATAGATATAATCTCGAATACATCGTCTCGAATAATATATAATATTGAATAGTACATCACTGGCTAGGTAGCTAATTAAAGATCGAATACTACAGAAGAATCTAGGACACTCGCGGTTCCTGCGGCGCGGGCGGTGGACACCCAAAGAGAAGAAACCCTCACAGGATCATAGCTGAAGTGAGATCCCTGAAGAAACTGCCAGGTATTGGAGAACCTGCCGCCCTCTAACGCAACCATGTAGCGATGGACGTGCTCGTCCTCCTCCCTAACATGGCGACGTACCACCTCCGGCGGGGCCGGCTCCCTCCGCACCGAAACTGGCCCACGCGAACGCCACCAAACGAGATCAGGGTCGACGACGGGACCCGGGGCCGGGTTCCTGATCAAGCGGCGCGCCCCTCCAGGCAGCACCTCCCAGTGCCAGCCCGGTGGAGCCTAGTCCCGGACATGGGTCAGTCGGACGTCATCGCGGACGGGTCGACAGCGAGGATGCGGGCCGGGCATCGTCGAGAACAAATACTAGCTATATGCCCGCAAAAAGTAACATTTTTTAATGATAGGATTTTGATAACTAAAATTTCTAACATTTCTATAAAACACTAATTATGCTATCATTGCATATGTCAAAATTCTATATGCTATTTCATACTAATTAAGCATCTAACACTAAAAACAGAAAACACAACTTTTATACATCCATTAAAAAACTGAAAAACAACATTATATAAAAAATTTCCATACTAATTAAACAGTAATGATATCCATCTAACATGCATTCATACATATATACTAGTGAAAAAATAATAATCTAAAAAATCTAAACTAATTAAACATACAAAATACGTATATACTAGTATATACATGCATTAATTCATACATATGTACGTGTGTGTGTGTGTGTTCATCATGCTTGTGTGTGTGTGTATGGGCTCGGGGAGGGGCGGCGCCCATGGTGGCCGCCGGGGGCGAGAGAGAGGGGTTAGAGGGAGAGAGCTCACAGCGGGGCGACGGCGACGGCGAGGCGACGGCCGGGGGAGCCACCAACCGGTTGTATATATAGAATGAAATTTTCGTAACTGTTGTATATATATAGAAGGCACCTTTACGGTTGGAGCCACCAACCGGTACTAAAGGCCTGTTTTGGCCAGGCCAAGCGGCGGGAACCGCTCCCCCATTAGTACCGGTTGCTGGCTCCAACCGGTACTAAAGGCCTCCCTTTAGTACCGGTTGGTGCCACGAACCGGTACTAAAGGGGGTGCGCTGGCGCACGTGCGGTGCGCAAGTTTAGTCCCACCTCGCTAGCCGAGGGGCGACCGCACTGGTTTATAAACCCCCGTGCGGTAGCTCTCTCGAGCTCCTCTCCAAAGCAGACCTACTGGGCCTACATGTTTTGTGCTGCCCTGTTGGCCTACTGGGCCTTTGCGGGCCTGCATCCTGGCCCAACAACAGGTTGGGTTTCTAGTTGTATGCAGGCCGCTCTGGCCTAGTAGGTGGGCTTTTTTATTTTTTTTGCTTTATTTATTTTTGAGTTGTTTTTTTTGTGTATTTAGAGTTTCTTTGTGAATATTTTTGCTTTAGGTACAAAAAATTACAAACTTTCTGTTAGTGCCCGTAGTTTAAAAATTTGAATACTTTAAATTTTAAATTATTTGAAATTAGTGTGAATCACTAGTTTGTGAATAACTTAACTTTAAAAATCAGTATAGGCATGAAAGAATTTGTTTGCACATAAAATTTCTTCGCGTTTCAAATGCCAAAACACATAATTAACTACTCTAACTATTATAGATTCCCTTCTAGGTGCGAAACACAGAAGAAAGTGATGATAGTGAAGCCGATCACATCCCAGATCTTTGGGTGTGAAACTTTTTCTTCGCGTGTGTCCCTTTGCGCCGTAACCATGGAAAATCTTCATCATTTAACGGGATGCTCGGGTCAATATTCACTGTGAATGGAGCAATTTCATCAAACTTTTCATAATCTTCTGACTTGTCTGTCTTGTCATCCACTCCCACGATGTTTCTCTTCCCAGAAAGAACTATGTGCTGCTTTGGCTCATCGTACGATGCATTCGCTTCCTTATCTTTTCTTTTTCTTGGCTTGGTAGACATGTCCTTCACATAGAAAACCTGTGCCACATCATTGGCTAGGACGAATGGTTCGTCTGCATACGCAAGATTGTTGAGATCCACTGTTGTCATTCCGTACTGCGGGTCTTCCGTTACCCCGCCTCGTGTCATATTGACCCATTTGCACCGAAACAAAGGGACCTTCAAACCACGTCGATAGTCAAGTTCCCATATGTCCTGTATATAACCATAATATGTTTCCTTTCCCATCTTGGTTTCTGCATCAAAGCGGACATCACTGTTTTGGTTGGTGCTCTTCTTATCTTGGGCGATCGTGTAAAATGTATTACCATTTATCTCGTACCCTTTGAAAGTCATTATATTCAAAGATGGTAACCGGGACAGCAAGTACAGGTCATCTTCAATAGAGGTGTCATGCATGGTACGTGTCTGCAACCAGCTGGCGAAACTCCTGGTTTGTTCACGTGTAATCCAGTCATCAGACCGCTCCGGGTGTTTGGAGCGTAGCAAATTCTTGTGTTCATCCATATACGGAGCCACCAAGGCGGAATTCTGTAGAACTGTGTAGTGTGCTTCAGTGAGAGAATGTCCGTCCATACATATTATTTGTTCCCCTCCTAGCGTGCCTTTTCCATCCAGTCTGCCCTTATGCCGCGATTCAGGAACACCAATCGGCTTAAGGTCAGGAATAAACTCAATACAAAACTCAATGACCTCCTCATTTTGACGGCCCTTGGAGATGCTTCCTTCTGGCCTAGCACGGTTATGAACATATTTCTTTAAGACTCCCATGAACCTCTCAAAGGGGAACATATTGTGTAGAAATACAGGACCCAAAACGTTAATCTCTTCGCATAGGTAAACTAGGACGTGCGTCATGATGTTGAAGAAGGATGGTGGGAACACCAACTCGAAACTGACAAGACATTGCACCAACTCATTCTCTAACGTTGGTATGATTTCTGGATCGATTACCTTCTGAGAGATTGCATTGAGAAATGCACATAGCTTCACAATAGCTAATCAAACGTTTTCCGGTAGAAGCCCCCTCAATGCAACCGGAAGCAGTTGCGTCATAATCACGTGGCAGTCATGAGACTTTAGGTTCTGGAACTTTTCCTCTACCATGTTTATTATTCCCTTTATATTCGACGAGAAGCCAAACGGTACCTTAATACTAAGCAGGCATTCAAAGAAGATTTCCTTCTCTTCTTTGGTAAGAGCGTAGCTTGCATGACCCTGATGTATGCCGTCTTTTCCGTGCATACGTTGCTAGTCCTCTCATGCCTCAAGTGTATCTTTTGTCTTCCCATACACGCCCAAGAAGCCAAGCAGGGTCACACAAAGATTCTTCGTCACGTGCATCACGTCGATTGCGGAGCGGACCTCTAGGTCTTTCCAGTAGGGCAGGTCACAAAATATAGATTTCTTCTTCCACATGGGTGCGTGTCCGTCAGCGTCATTCCGAAAAGGTTGTCCACCAGGACTCTTTCCAAATACCACCTTCAAATCCTTGACCATATCATGTACATTAGCACCAGTACGATGGCGAGGCTTCGTCCGGTGATCCGCCTCACCTTTGAAATGCTTGCCTTTCTTTCTTACAGGATGCCTGCTCGGAAGAAATCGACGATGTCCCAGGTACACATTCTTCTTACAATTAGCCAAATATATACTGTCGGTATCGTCCAAACAGTGCGTGCATGCGCGGTATCCCTTGTTTGTCTGTCCTGAAAGGTTACTGAGAGCAGGCCAATCATTGATGGTCACGAACAGCAACGCCTTTAGGTCAAATTCTTCCCCCATGTGCTCATCCCACGCACGTACACCTGTTCCATTCCACAGTTGTAAGAGTTCTTCAACTAATGGCCTTAGGTACACATCAATGTCGTTGCCGGGTTGCTTAGGGCCTTGGATGAGCACTGGCATCATAATGAACTTCCGCTTCATGCACAACCAAGGAGGAAGGTTATACAAACATAGAGTCACAGGCCAGGTGCTATGGTTGCTGCTCTGCTCCCCAAAAGGATTAATGCCATCTGCACTTAGACCAAACCATACGCTCCTTGCGTCATCCGCAAACTCCTTCCCGTACTTTTTTTCGATTTTTCTCCACTGCGACCCGTCAGCGGGTACTCTCAACTTTCCGTCTTTCTTACGGTCTTCTCTGTGCCATCGCATCGCCTTGGCATGCTCTTTGTTTTGGAACAAACGTTTCAACCGTGGTATTATAGGAGCATACCACATCACCTTGGCAGGAATCTTCTTCCTGGGGCGCTCGCCCTCGACATCACCAGGGTCATCGCGGCTGATCTTATAGCGCAATGCACCACATACCGGGCAAGCGTTCAAATCCTCGTACTCACCGCGGTAGAGGATGCAATCATTAGGGCATGCATGTATCTTCTGCACCTCTAACCCTAGAGGGCAGACAACCTTCTTTGCTTCGTACATACTCTCGAGTAATTCTTTGTCCTTTGGAAGCATATCCTTTATCATTACCAGCAACTTTCCAAATCCCTTGTCAAATACACCATTCTCTGCCTTCCATTGCAGCAATTCCAGTGTGGTGCCTAGCTTTTTCTTGTCACCTACGAAATTCGGGTACAACAATTTTTTGTGATCCTCTAACATGCGCTGCAACTTCTTCTTCTCCAAATCACTTGCGCAGTTTCTCTTTGCATCGGCAATGGCCCGACCTAGATCATCAACGGGCTCATCTGATGCCTCTTCTTCAGCTTCTTCCCGCATTGCCGGCTCAGCTTCTTCCCGCATTACCGGCTCAGCTTCTTCCCCCATTGTTGTATCATCGTATTCAGGGAACCCACGGCCAGGATAGCTGTCGTCGTCCTCTTATTCTTCATTGTCTTCCATCATAACCCCTCTTTCTCAGTGCTTGGTCCAAACATTATAGTGGGGCATGAAACCGGACTTAAACAGGTGGACGTGAATGGTTCTTGACGTAGAGTAATTGTGACCATTCTTACAGCCAGCACATGGACAAGGCATAAAACCATCCGCCCGCTTGTTTGCCTCAGCCGCAAGCAGAAAAGTATGCACGCCCTCAACGAACTTGGGAGAGCATCGGTCATCGTACATCCATTGTCGGCTCATCTTCATTACACAACACCGAATAGACCAAATTAATACAAATTCATACATAAAGTTCATACAACACTTAAATGCAACAAACAAATAACTCTCTAGCTAAAGCATTTAAATGCAACAACAAATGCGATCAAGATCACAGCTAAGGTAACAATGGATCCAACAGCATAATGATACCAAGCCTCGCTATCGATGGCATATTTTCTAATCTTTCTAATCTTCAAGTGCATTTTCTCCATCTTGATCTTGTGATCATCGACGACATCGGCAACATGCAACTCCAATTCCATCTTCTCCCCCTCAATTCTTTTCAATTTTTCTTTCAAGTACTCGTTTTCTCTTTCAACTAAATTTAACCTCTCGACAATAGGGTCGGTTGGAATTTCCGGTTCACATACCTCCTAGAAAAAATTTCTATGTCAACTTGATGGGCATAATTTGTCATAAACACGAAATGCAACTAGTTTTAAAAGAGAATATATATACCACATCCGAATCATAACAAGGACGAGGGCCGACGGGGACGGATGTCAAAACCATGGCACTATATGTATAACAAACAATGTACGGATAAGATAATTATACGAGTAACTATATATCCAAATCACACAAACATCAATTTTTATATAAAATGTCATGAACAAGAGGCTCACCACAAGGTGGTGCCGGCAACGGGACGGTGCAGGCGATCGACGGTGGTTACGACGGAGATTTAGATGGCACTAAGTGAACCACACCTACATATGCAAACTGAGTGTTATTTTTGACCTCAAATTGCATATAAATCAAATACTAGCACATATATATATCCTACCAAATTACTAAACTCACAAATTAATCACTATATAAAGCATTGCAAGAGCTAATCTAGCAATGAGAGATGAAAGGACAAAGTTGCTAACCTTTGTGATCATTTGAATGGATGGGGCCTTCAAATCTTGACAAATTTTGGGCAAAATGTGTGATGAGCTCGAGAGGAAGAGGGGAAGAACAGAGAGGAGAGGGGAAAGGGGAAGAACAGAGCGAGCTCGGGTGGACGAAGGGTTTATGTAGGACGACCTTTAGTACCGGTTCGTGCCAAGAACCGGTACTAAAGGGGCTGGAGGGGCCCCAGTCTGACAACATCCTACCACCACTCTCATTAGTACCAGTTCGTGGCACGAACCGGTGCTAAAGGTTCGCCACGAACCGGTACTAATGAAAGCGGCCCGGCTAGCCGTTGGAACCGGCACTAATGTATACATTAGTGTTGGCTCAAATACAAACCGGCACTAATGTGCTTCACGTTTGACCCTTTTTCTACTAGTGGACCGTTGAGTATTCAGAACTATTTCAGCTATACAATTAAGACGCACTCGACAAATCTATCGTCAATTGCTATTGTCTGTAAGTGATTTCTTTCTGTAATTTAAGTCTCAAGCTAGCTGTAGTGATCATTTTGACCAGTCATTACCTATAATTATCCTCACTATATTCTTTTCTGTGGTATTATGCAGGATGAAGATTTATGAAATGAAAAAAGATGGACGCTATGGCATTGGGTTCGTTGACCCAAATACCATTAATGAATACACATGGAAAATAGATTCATATTACGAAAAAAGTGTAGAGGAAAGCATGCTAGAGTTCTTCAAATACCTCAAATACAATGAAGATATACTACTTCCTTACAACTTCGAGTGAGTCACATTGTCTTGTACTACAAATTCTGTTTTTGCCTACTAGCTAGCTACATGTTTTTGCTTATGCCCGCTTAATTAAGACATGCAAACGTGTGTGCATGCAGATTTCACTGGATCTTGTTAATCATTAAAGTTGATGAAAGAACAGTTGAAGTACTAGACTCACTAGTTAAGAAAGCAAGTGACTACACTATCGTGAAGGGGATAGTCAACCGGTAATTTCAATCATTATTAACTATATCTCGGCCTATTTAATTAGTTCGTCATTTCCTGATAATAACTATTTAATAACCCATTTATTCATTTTCTTTGTCGGCGGGCAGGGCTTGGGCAAAGTTCATCAGGGTCACTCCAGGCCCATGGAAACAAAATCTGAAATGGTATCAACCCTAGGTAAGTAATTAAGTAGTACTAGCAAGCTACCATCTCTTTAATTATCATGCTTGATTAATTATTATCTGATCAAATTCCATTCTCGTAAAGGCCCTGAAGCAGGCGCCGGGGAATAATCTGTGTGCATACTACGTTTGCGAGAACATTCGCATGATGGCGTCCGAAAGGAGCAAATCTCAAAGACAGGAGTGGGTACGTTTGTCAGAACACTATTCACAATTTTTACACCATTATCGATATCTAGTCACACAACTAATACACATGCATATTGATATCATTCTTAACAGTTCAAAGAGGTGCGGGAGAAGCTCCTAACAGAGGAGCGCATAGAAGCAATTCAAAAGGAAATAGCGGGATTTTTGCTCGACCAGGTCATAGATCCCAAAGGAGAATACTATTACCCGCTACCGCCCCCATGAACCACTTCCAATTGTTATCGTGCTCCAAAGGCACCAATTAGGCTAATGCCATTGGCTCCGAAGGCACCAATTAGAAGAAATTGTATGTATATACATATATACATGTGTGTATATATGTGTGAATTAATTAATGGTGGTTGTGAGACATTCAATGATATATATATATATATATATTATGATCGGTTATAGTAGAAATTCTATTTATATATATGCATAATGTGTACAATATGTAGTATCGTAAAATACCAGCAAACGAAAAACAATTAAATGGAAAACACAAAATTAAATGAAAAAGAAATCATAAACCCAAACCCCCCCCCAATCGTTTAATACCGGTTGGTGACACCAACCGGTACTAAAGGGCTCCCTGCCCCCGAAGCTGGCTCGTGCCACGTGGTTGCCCTTTAGCACCGGTTCATGCTGAACCGGTACTAAAGGGGGGGCCTTAAGTGCCTACACTTTAGCGCCGGTTACCAAACTGGCACTAAATGGCCTTACGAACCGGTGCTATTGCCCGGTTCTGCACTAGTGTAGGTATTGAGATACCAATGATCGAATCTCGGGCAAGTAACATATCGATGACAAAGTGAACAACGTATGTTGTTATGCGGTCTGACCGATAAAGATCTTCGTAGAATATGTGGCAGCCAATATGAGCATCCAGTTTCCGCTATTGGTTATTGACCGGAGATATGTCTCGGTCATGTCTACATAGTTCTCGAACCCGTAGGGTCCGCACGCTTAAAGTTTCGGTGACGATTGTATTATGAGTTTATGTGATTTGATGTACCGAAGGTAGTTCGGAGTCCCGGATGAGATCGGGGACATGACGAGAAGTCTTGAAATGGTCGAGACGTAAAGATCGATATATTGGACGACTATATTCGGACATCGGAAATGTTCCGAGTGATTCGGGTATTTTCGGAGATACTGGGGAGTTACGGGAATGCGAGGAAGAAGTAATGGGCCTCATGGCCCAAGTGGTGGAAGAGAGGAGGCAGGGCGCGCGACCCCCCTAGCCAAAACCGAATTGGACTAGGGGCCGGCCCCCCTTTCCTCCTTTTCCTCCTTCTCCGTCCTTCTCCTTCTCCTCCTTCCTTTCCTCCTCCTAGTAGGAGTAGGAAAGGGGAGTCCTACTCCTACTAGGAGGAGGACTCCTCCTCCTGGCGTGCCCATAGAGGGTCGGCCGGCCTCCCCCCTTGCTCCTTTATGTACAGGGGCAGGGGGGCACCTCTAGACACACAAGTTGATCAGTTGATCTCTTCCAGCCGTGTGCGGTGCCCCCCTCCACCATATTCCACCTCGGTCATATCGTAGCGGTGCTTAGGCGAAGCCCTGCGTCGGTAGCAACATCATCACCGTCACCACGCCGTCGTGCTGACGGAACACTCCCGTGAAGCTCTGCTGGATCGGCGTTCGCGGGACGTCATCGAGCTGAACGTGTGCTGAACTCGGAGGTGCCGTGCGTTTGGTACTTGAATCGGTCGGATCGTGAAGACGTACGACTACATCAACCGCGTTGTGCTAACGCTTCCGCTTTCGGTCTACGAGGGTACGTGGACAACACTCTTCCCTCTCGTTGCTATGCATCACCATAATCTTGCGTGTGCGTAGGAATTTTTTTGAAATTACTACGTTTCCCAAACAGTGGCATCCGAGCCTAGGTTTTATGCGTTGATGTTGTGCACGAGTAGAACACAAGTGAGTTGTGGGCGATATAAGTCATACTGCTTACCAGCATGTCATACTTTGGTTCGGCGGTATTGTTGGATGAAGCGGTCCGGAACGACATTACGTGTATGCTTACGCGAGACTGGTTCTACCGGTGTGCTTTGCACACAGGTGGCTAGCGGGTGTCAGTTTCTCCAACTTTAGTTGAACCAAGTGTGGTTACGCCCGGTCCTTGCGAAGGTTAAAACAGCACCAACTTGACAAAATATCGTTGTGGTTTTGATGCGTAGATAAGAACGGTTCTTGCTAAGCCCGTAGCCGCCACGTAAAACTTGCAACAACAGAGTAGAGGACGTCTAACTTGTTTTTGTAGGGCATGTTATGATGTGATATAGTCAAGACATGATGCTAAATTTTATTGTATGAGATGATCATGTTTTGTAAAAGAGTTATCGGCAACTGACAGGAGCCATATGGTTGTCGCTTTATTGTATGCAATGCAATGCGCTGTAATGCTTTACTTTATCACTAAGCGGTAGCGATAGTCGTGGAAGCATAAGATGGGCGAGACGACAACGATGCTACAATGGTGATCAAGGTATTGCCTGTACTGGTAATTTGAACACACTCATAACATATGTCGGTATTGCCTGTACCACAGACTTAATTAATATCTCCTTACTCCCAGAAGACATGTAACGCTCACTCCAGTCAATGAGGCGCTTACGTAAACTCAAAATGATACTTTATATAACAAAAAAAAAGGTTTGTATAATTCGATTGAGTATATGGCAGCAGCAAGGGATGAGCAGACCCGATAATAAACAGTTTGTGTAATTAATATCTAGATGCTATTTAAGGATGTCACATCTAACCTCCCATAAATATATAATACAACAACAAGAGATAAAACTAAGAAAAAATAAACGACAAACAAAATGAACGTCAGTTTAGATATGATATAATTATGTCACCTAGATGTGTCCTAAACAGATCCTATAATAAATCTGACCGATCGACGTGTGTACGTCACGGAACACGATCTCATGACACTACACCACGCATCATGCATGGCGTCTCGTGGAGATTGACGTGACGATCGACGGCGCCACGATGGTGGCAGAGATCACCAGCGGTCATCCTCGGTCTTTCCGAGCAGCAAGGGACGAGTAATCCACCGGGAATTTTGACTATTTTGACCTGTGGACGAAATCAATTCACAAAATGAACTGCCCGTGAAACTATTTCACAGCACTGACCCTTTTGTGTAGCGCCCGCCACGCAGGCGCCATACCCTACGGTGCAGCGCCTAGCTCGGGGGCGTTGCACGCCAGTCCATCGTGGCAGCCCTTGGGCCCGCACCCAGCAGTGCAGCATCTCAGAGCTAGGCGCTGCACCGTAATGTGCAGCGCCCGGCCCGTAGGCGCTCCACTGTGACTTAGATGCCAGCCGCCCGCTGCCCCCCCCACCCCACCCATTCGTTCCAGAGGAGTTACAGAACAGGCGGCCGGCGGCTTCCTCCTCTCCCCCTCTCAATCCCCTCTTAAAAAATCATCAAATCTGACGATTTGGCCCGTGGATTCCTTCACCAATCCATCCTAGAAGGTACTTTTCTCCGATCCCCTTCTTTCTATCCATAGAATGTATGCTATTTCGGAGATTTGAGGAACCCTTGTTTGAATCTTGTGTGTATTAGATTTAGGGAATTTTTGTTTGAATCTTGCATGTATTCGATTTGGGGAACCCTTGTTAGACTAGAATGTGGTTTGGATACATAGGTTGACATGTTATTTATATAGTTTGGATACATAGGTTGACATTTTATTTATATGGAAAAGATATTTGTATCGAATCTTGCATGAGGTAGGCTTAGTTTAGTTTATTGAAATTACATTTGTATTGGCAAGAATGGTTTGGATACATATGCTTTGTATTTTGCATCTAGTAGGCGTACTTTAGTTTATTTGTATTGAAAAGATATTCGTGTTGACAAGAAAGCTTTCTTTCAAAATTGTTAGGATGGTTTGGCTTCTCGATGATCACTGGGACAAACAACACCGGTCGTACGCTATGGCGGTGGAGCAGCGGGTAATAATGAAAGTGGCCTGTTTTATGAATTTCGTATTTATTTCAAACACAAATGCCCCATATGTAATGTTATGAATTGTTTGTTTGTAGGCGCTTGCACCTTTGAAGCTTCGTTCTCACGGGGTCACCCTTGGGTGGATGCGCCATGATGAGCGATACACATCGTATGTAAGGGAGACAGGACTTCTCCCTTTCATTCATATGGCCAGACGGTTGACGCCACCCAACAATGCTCCAGCACTCACCGCGCTTATTGATCATTGGCGGCCGGAGACACATAGTTTCCATCTACGGACCGGGGAGATGACAGTGACGCTCCAGGATATTGCTATGATCACCGGTCTTCCTATCGATGGGAATCCTCTATGTATGAGCACCGACTCCGATGGGTGGCGCGCGCAGATGCATGCCCTTATCGGTATGGTTCCTCCGGAGCCTCCGGAACCAGCAGCAGAAAACAAGAAGAAGGAAAGAGTCGCAGCCGGTGCTACTTTCACGTGGATTACTGAGCACTTTGGTACTTGCCCACCGGAAGCTGATGAGGACACGGTCAAGATATATGCTCGTGTCTACATGTGGTATGTGATATCCAGGACTATGTTTGCTGATGGCACAGGCAAGAATGCTCCATGGATGTGGCTGAAGGCGTTGACCGTCTTCGATAGCAAATGGAGTTGGGGTTCGGCGACACTGGCTTACTTGTATAGACAGGTATGAAGTTGTTTCTTTTTCACTTCATTGCTACATTATGAATGCGATCTTGCTCTTAATTGAACCATGTTCTCTTTTATGTGCAGTTGGACGAAGCCTGTTGTAGGTCATTTTGAGGTATTGGTGGTTGTTTGCTCGCACTTTCCATATGGAGCTGGGAGCGTTTGCCGGTTGGACGTCCGAAGAAGGTGAAGTACGATGATTGGGACGACAAAGGCGACCTACTACGGCTACCCACTTGGGCTTACAAGTGGGATGTGATAAATGAGACGACAGATGATCCCTCGGTCATGTACAAGTTGTACCAGAGTGAGCTTGACGCGATCACGCCTGAGCAGGTGAATTGACATGGCATAAGTGATTATGATGCTTCTATTGCAACTCGATATCAATTTTGCATTCCATCCCATTTTGCAGGTGATATGGGAGCCGTATGGAACAGGAGATAGTTTTGGTGACCCTTTAGAGTTCAGGCTGAATCCGATGTGCACTAGGGATAGGGATCTCTGGCGTATGCGGTGCCCACTCATATGCAACTGGGCGGTTGAGCTTCACCTCCCACATCGAGTGCGCCGTCAGTTTGGTTTGTTCCAGGCACATCCGCCGGAGTGGGAGGACACGGACAAGTTGCTACACGCGTAAGATATAATTAACCTTGAGTACTTAGCAGCTTCTCGGCGGTTTCGATGCTACTAATATTATGTTTCTAACTTGCAGGTTGGATAGGAAAAGGCAGCGGAAGATTAAGGATTGGGCCAAGCATCACAGAAAGTATGTCGTACAGTTTGTGCTTAGTGTGGAGCAAGCTAGGGCTGGAAAAGGAGTCCAGCTTCGTGAGCACTGCCCTGTAGCATTCAACAACTATCTCACATGGTTTCTTGCAAGTACCCGTGTGGAGGTATGCAAGCCGGCGTATGCTGAGGAGATTTTGGAAGAACCCACTGTTTTTGATGAGGTAGCCCAACACCAGTACAACGCATTAGTCAGGAAAGGCAACTCAGTGATCCCTTTAGCTCCAATGATGAACTTTGTGGTATTTGCCCTCTTTGCTTTTCATTCACACTATTCACATCTTCGCTTGCCTAACACGTTAATACCATTTCTGTTCATAGCGTGCCCAGATCAAGAAAGCAACTGATGAGACCGAGACTATTCTTGAAACAACCCTGGCTGGCAAAAGCGATGGAGAAGGTGCACTTCGAGCATTCATCAAGGTTCACATCTCCTTCAAACTATCACTTAACATGTGTTGCTACGTTCGATGTCTCATTCACTTGTACATGTTGCAGCGCCAGGGCCAAAAGTCAAGGCGGCTATCAAACCTTTTTGGTTGTCGTGACCCCGAGTATGTATCACCAGAACGGTCTAGGTCGGCGACACCATCAGATCCCGCTTCGGTCCAGAGCCATGGTGATCATTTGGAGGATGAGGATGTGGGTGTGGTCACCCAAGAGGTATGGCATGAGCATATATATCCAATTGTTGATGCATTGCTAACTATATCCTCACACACGGTTTTTCCATATCTTTTGTTGATGCATAGGTTGCTGATGATGATATGACCTTGGGGGCGTACCAGGTTAGGTCTGCATACATACTAAAGCCTAGAAAGGGAATCAACAAGTACACACCTGAAGACTTCACCGAAAGAGGCAAAAGGACGGTCGGCACCTCGCGGACGGCGGCTTTGGATGACTATTTGGATGACGATGTCGATGACGTGGAGGAACCGGAGCCGGAGCGGGAGCGTGTTCCTCTTCCTAGGAAGGTCAAGAAGTTAGCCAGCAAGAGGGGGGGAGCAGCCAAAAAGCGCTCAAGGAACTAGCTCTTCTTAGGAACCAGCCATAGTCCTTTATTTGTGGTAGCTCTATGTTGAACTTGATCCTCTTTGTATGTCTTAGTTATGTTGAACTTGGAGTTGATGTCTTAGCAATGTTGAACTTGGTCCTCTATGTTGCACTTGTTGTCTTAATAATCTTGAACTTGATCTTCATTAGCTTCACCATTAAAGCCCTCATCTTGATCATTCACATTGGCAGTCTCGACATGTTTGAACTGGTCTGGATCCTCGAGGGTGACCTCAACTCCCTGCTCAACCACATTGAACTCTGAACCATGACAATCACCCTCTGGGTGCACCAAGTCCCCCTCTCCCTTCCTCATCTCTACCTGATAATGATTCTGGTTGCAAGCTACAGCCACTGCAGCGCCTAGCACCGAGGCGCCACACTCTACAGTGCAACGCCTAGCTGCTGGGCGTTGCACTGTACAGTGTGGCACCTCGGTGCTAGGCGCTGCAGTGGCTGTAGCTTGCAACCAGAGTGTTTGCTCTCTGGTCAGCTCAGTCCATGTGTGCAACGCCTCGGCGCTAGGCGTCACACTGTATAGTGCAGCGCCTAGAGCTGAGGCGTTGGACACATGGACTGAGCTAAACAGAGAGCAAACTTTCTGTTTGTAAGCTACAGTGTGACGCCTAGAGCCGAGGCGTTGCACACATGGACTGAGCTAACCAGAGAGCAAACACTCTGGTTGCAAGCTACAGCCAGTGCAGCGCCTAGCACCGAGGCGCCACACTGTACAGTGCAACGCCCAGCATCTAGGCGTTGCACTGTAGAGTGTGGCGCCTCCGTGCTAGGCGCTGCAGTGGCTGTAGCTTACAAACAGAAAGTTTGCTCTCTGTTTAGCTCAGTCCATGTGTCCAACGCCTCAGCTCTAGGCGCTGCACTATACAGTGTGACGCCTAGCGCTGAGGCGCCACACTGTGCAGTGCAATGCCCAGCAGCTAGGCGTTGCACCTGTACTTAGCAAATTTTTGGCACACGCACACATATTCCGATGAGGAGAGATAGTAGCTCACGACACATAGCAAGCAAAGAACTGTGACACATAGTACTTCACGACACATAGTACTTCACGACACATACTAATTCATAATACATAGTACTTCATGACACATAGTAGATCAGAACCAAATCGAAGAGGAGAGATAGTAGTTCATGACACATAGTAGTTCACAACCAAATCGAAGAGGAGAGATAGTAGTTCATGACATAGCTCTATTGCGTAGATCAAGGCCCCTTTCCCTTCTTCTTCTTCTTCTCTTCTTCCTCTTCCTCCTCCCTTTTCCTTATGAGGTGGGCCTCCTTAACCACCCTCTCCATGAATATCTTTTCCTCCCTCTCTTTTTTTTCAGCTGCAATTGCCCAAAGCTTCATGGTTCCTTCTTCAAAATCCTTTTGACGCTTCTAGTGTGCCTCCTCACATTTCCTCACCAATGCTTGCTCCCTAGCGCGCATCGCATTTGACGCTCTCTCTTCTTCCTTCCTCTTCTCCTCAAGCTCCTCTTCCTTTTTCTTCTTTAGCTTGGCTGCATCCTCCTCTCTAAACTTCTTCCACTCTTCGTTGTCATATAATATAGCTTCTTCTGAGTCCGCCTTTCGTGATTGAAATTCTAACCATTCATCAACCTTGGGTGGGAACTTGTACTTGTACTTGCGCGGGTTCTCACCCGCTATCTGTGCATCAGTTTCCATTGAGTACTTTAGAAAGTACGCATTCATCTTGTCAAATGTGTATTGAACTATTGCCGTCACAGGTAATCCACGTGCACCTTTGAGCACCCTATTGAAGCATTCGGCCATATTGCTTGTCATTTGACCGTATCTTCGGCCATCTTCATCAAAAGCACGTGCCCACTTGTTCCGGTGGGGAATGTGCCTATTCATAAAGTCTTGACCCCCGTGATCAAGTTTTTTGTGTGCGAGCAATTTGTTCAACAAAGTGGCGAACCGCTTCTCGGAGAAAGCAAGACAACAATCTTGAAGATCATCGGCCAACTCCTTAAGGCCACATGCCCTATAGAAGTTCGAACAAAAGTGCCTCATGCACCATCGATGGTGCAATGGAGCATGCCCGGGAATGTCAATCTCCACTGCGTTAAGAATTCCTGCATGCCGATCCGATATGACACAAATTTTCCTTTGAGCGGGTAACACCTTCGTCCTCAAAAGACGCATAAACCACTCCCAGTTGTCATTGTTCTCCGCCTCAACCAAAGCAAATGCCAATGGCAACACCCGGTTATTGGCATCACTTGCTATCGCAACCAACAAGGTGCCCTTGTATTGTCCGGTCAAGAACGTGCCATCAATGGAGATGACCGGCCTACAGTGTTCGAAAGCCCTCACGCATTGCTCGAACGCCCAAAATGCACGGCCAAATACTCGGACTTTCTTTCCTTCATAAACCGTTGTTTGGTGCCCATGAGGCTCGACAACATGAACCATGCCCGGGTTTGTGGCGGCCATGGCTAACAACAACCTAGGGATTCGGTTGTATGCTTCCTCCCAAGTACCATACAACATCTTAAATGCGGCTTGCTTCGCCTTCCATGCCTTGCCGTACTTCACCTTGTAATGAAATATGGCTTTCACAAGGTCAATGACATGTTGGACGCTCATTGTTGGAAGTGTGGATATTGAGTTGGAGAGCCTGTAAGCGATGAACTCAGACGTGAGTTGTCTGTGGTCTTGGGACACAATCTTGCCATCCACCCTTTTGCCTCAGCACATGTGAGTTGGAACACAACTCACTACGTGCCAAGCGGGACCTCCTTTCCATGGTCTTGCACGCACAATCCACGGACATATTTCATCTTCACATGCACATGCAACCGTGTAGCGCACATTGACGTCCGAATGCACCACCTTGTGTGGACGATAATGCGTAACCGAGTAGTTGTCTAGCCACATCTTCAATTCCAAGAAGGTTTCGAACTTACACCCTTTACCAATCCGGTTCTTGTCGTCTCCCAAATCACGGTGAGAGCTTGGCCTAACCCCAAGAGATATAGATTTGCCACCATCCACAACGGCTGCATCCGCGAGACTAACATCCTTGAACAATGGTGTCTTGTGATCCCGACCGAATACCTTCTCGAAAGCTTCGGCCTCCTTCACCGTGAACCCCTCCTCATCAACTTGTTCATCGGGACCTTCGTCATCCGAATCCGATGCATATGCACGGGAAAAAGGGATGGAATGGTCCATTGTCTCTTGCAAATGATATTTGTCAAGATCACCCACATTGTTGTCATGGATATCAACTTCATTGTCATCGTCTGCATACTCATCATTGTCCTCTTGCAAAGCTTCATCTTGGTTGTTTGTAAACGGGCTCAATGTTGGCCTCACTTCTTGGGTCAAAAGAGGTTCAACAATTTCATCTCGCTTCAAGGGTGGGGGGCTACTAGCAACCAAAGGGGAGGGTTTCCGGTTCAAGTCCAAATGCAAATTTGAATCAACCTTCTTCGTTGCAAATAACTCAAGAGCCTTGTCAAGTGAATCGGCCACCGTTTCCTTGTATGCAACCCAACGTTGCTCCGAGTTGATACGCATTGTCTTCCAACGGATGTGCATTCCAAAACCTACATTATGCCTTCCCTCCAACTCAACGATATCAATAGGGTCCATCCAATTCAAATCTTTCCTCACTTGTTGCAAGAACTCCGCATAGCTAGGACTACTATCAAACAACATATCTACCTCATCCGGATCCGGTTCAATATTGCCTTTCAAGAAGGCGTCTTTGTCCCCATGATGAACAAACACACATGTTCTTCCCATCCCTATAAGCATTCAAACAACACATCGTAACATTGCTTCCATGAGTACTAATTTAAGGATTAACACGGAATACAAACCCTAATACATATATATCAAACAACAACCCTAACCCTAATCATAACCCTAACCATAACCCTAACCCTAACCATAACCCTAACAATAACCCTAACCATAACCCTGGCACCAACATAAGAACACCCATAAGAATAACCCTAACGCACTAACAAAGTCTAATCATAGGAAATTGGCAAACAAAGATCTCACATCTCCATGCAAATCTCTAGATCCAAACAAAACTAGGGTTTCCCAAACTAGCATTACTTGGATCAAAACAAGGGATCGGAGAAGATTACCTTGAGGGAGGGTATGACTTCGAAATCCACGGACAAATTCTTCAAATTTGCAAGTTTTGGGAGAGGATTTGAGAGGGGGAGAGAGTGGGAGAGGGGGCAAAACTCGGGTTGGGGTGTGTGGGGTGGGGGGAGTGGGGGAGGGGGGCCCAGCCGCTGGATAAGTCACAGTGCAGCGCCCGAACGCTAGGCGCTACACATTTACATGTGTGGCGCCTAGCTAGGAGGCGCTGCACTGCTGGGTGCGGGCCCAAGGACCGCCACGGTGGACTGGCGTGCAACGCCCGCAAGCTAGGCGCTGCACCGTAGGGTGTGGCGCCTGCGTGGCGGGTGCTACACAAAAGGGTCAATGCTGTGAAATAGTTTCACAGGCAGTTCATTTTGTGAATTGATTTCGTCCACAGGTCAAAATAGTCAAAATTGCCTAATACACCTGCTTGCCAATATTTCTTCTGCGCCGATGCACGTACGTACGAAAGCGACCGACGGGAGCGAGAGGAATTCATTGCAAGACAACGCCGGTCAGTCTCGAATGTCACACCGACCGATCATGGCGAGGTCAGGAGGTCGACATGGACGTGATACGATCCAGCCACGTCGCCGTCGACGGGGAAAAGGAAAATAAGAGGACAGCGACGCATGCTGGCTAATCGCGTGGCCGAGGCGGCCATCGACAATGGACGTAAGACACACGCGTTGTGTAGCTGGACGGCTGCAACGGCACTGCCGGGTGATCGGTCGGTCGGTCGGTCTGATGGATCGGGACGCCAGAGGGAAAGATACACCTTTTGCTTTGCTTTTCATTCATGCAGCCGCCATGCAACTTGCCCCGTCAGATCGCCAGCCAGCCAGCTGATGGGTCTGTCTGGGAAGGTGGACGAGTGGCAGTGCCGGTACGTGTGTCTGAGAAGGCGCGAAGCGGCAGGTCGTGCCGGAAACGTTGTACACGTGTGTCACACCACACAAGAAATGCTACACCTAGTACATCATAATAAAGCTTACGAAACCTTCCATCTCTAGTTAATCTTCACCCCTCTGAATTTCACTGGATGGGTCCCCTGCTCTTTCTTTTCCAAACAAAAGTTTCCACGTTGGCAGACCCGTAAAACAAATTTCGCTGATATCTGACCAGCGTCCTCGTCTCATCTCTTCCATTTTTTTGTTGCTAATGTCGATGGAGAGTACAGAACAGTTCTTTTTTCTGAATAATGGTGGAAGCGGCTGGAATATTTGGATTGCTTGCTCCATGAACTTTATGGAAGTGGGAGATGATTTTGGATGAATCAGGGCACACATTATAGCGTAGAGGACTGGATCAGTCTCTTTTGTTCACTGCCCAAGAGAGGCAACAAGATGGAACACTCTTTAGCAACAAGGTCCTTTGATTCTTAGTTAGAAATGGTTCTCATATTCGATTATGGAAAGATACCTGGCTAGGCGTCACCCCACTTCTGGTGTAGTCCCCTGGCTCATACATGATTCTCACACATTAATTTGTCACGATTAAACAAGTTTCGGGACAAAAAAACAGATATTTTTTTCCTGGGGACCTCTTTGTTGGCCCTGACCTGGCAGCATGGAATGAATTACTCTCTCGTCTGGAGGACATTCAACGGAAGCTGCATGAGAACGGCAGTTCCTTAGTTAAGTCCTTGTATGATGCTATGGCTCATAGTGATGTTCCCATTGATAACAAAAAGTTGTGGAAGCTAAAAAATACCTTTAACTGTGAAGATATTCGTCTGGTTTTTAAGCAGAGGAGTCATTTTAACTTGAGACCACCTGGCACGACGTAACTGGCAAGGTAGTAAGACATGTGTCTTTTGCCAACATGACGAGTCTATTAAACATTTATTTCTTGAGTGTAAGTTCGCTCGTGCAGTATGGGCCATAGTTCAAGTAGTTTCAACTCTATACCCTCCATGTAGTGCACATAATATGTTCGGCAATTTGTTGCGGGGTATCGATAAACAATTTTCTGGCCATATTTTTGTGGGGGTGTGTCGTGGTTTTGTCATAGCAGATGTCCTCGGGAAAGGACAAAGTCTGGAGGCCATCGCAACTAGGAGGTCGCTTGAGAGGGGTTGATCGGGAAACAAAGGACACATGTTACTCAGGTTCGGCCCGTCACGGTGTAAATAAAGACCTACTTACTGCTTGATTGATATTGCTGGAAATCTCGATTACAAGGATGCGGGTTCGCTAACCTAGCTCTCGATGATTGTAACCTAGTCTTTTCGTCTCAGGGGCTCCCCTTTATATATAGGTCGAGACCCTAGATTTACAACAATGTCTGGGTCATACTACGGCATGTATCTTATTCTACTTATCTCCCAAGTAAGGAGAGTCTTCAAAATTGGGCCTTCTTCGACCCGGCCCATCAAGTGACATTGTCGAGCCGGCCTTCTCTTTATTCTTCTGGGTCTCCGCCATATGGTGATCCGCCAGGTCGAAGTGACCCATGAGCCAATGCGCTCCGGGCCGGGTCATTCTTCCTGCCGGGTTATAATGCTTGGAAATATCCCCAACAAGGTGGCTGTTTTATGCTGGGAATTGTGACTTACAAGGAATGATGTGGTTTTTAATTAAAAAAATGTGTGTCTTCTCATGCGCAGGTTATTCATGCATGTACGCGATGACTCCGTACTTGGTCTATCTTGCTGAGGCTGGAGGACAGAGGCATTTTTATGATGGCGTCTACACGGCTGGAGCGTACGAACAAAAAGGTTTTCTCCCTCCATGGATGGCGTTGTATTCTCCGGATAGGATCTGCCACACCCTAGGCTGGATTAATTTAATTTTGCTGCAAAACAATATTTATTTTTGGTCGTTTGGACTCGTTGGCTGTGTGCACCTTGTTATGGAGAGGCAGGGCATTCTTCTGATATGGTTGTATCATCTTGATAAATCAATTCAATAAAATGTCCTTTATCGAAAATAAAAGTTTTTATTTGTTGGGGTGATGAATCTCCTGGTTTTCTGTTAGTCGAACTAGTTAAATATGTAACTATTATTTAAGTTTTAATAAAGTGTGTCACAAGTTCGAAAATAATAATCAGGGCACACGTTGATATTCCATTTGTAGAAAGAACGTGTGACACAACCCTGCTCAATCTATAGCTTGACGAACACAATACAAGGTTTGAGAGGGGATCAGAGGAATCAAGAGGGGGTAGGAGGAGCAGTTTGACACCGAGGAGGAGGAAGTGTGAGAAAGGGGAAAGAATCGTCCAATTACACCGAGCCTAAATAATTAACAGCTCCTATGTGTTCAGGAATGCAATGGGGAGCTGGAGATCTATGGTACTTATTCTGCGACTTTAGCTGACTGCTTTGCGAGAGCTAAGATGATTGATGGAGTTTCTTTCTCCCACTGCCCTAGGGAAGCCAATTGAGTTGCTCACCATCTGGCGAAGCACTCTTATGATACTCAGTCTGTTTTTGATTGGGATGGAGATCCATCCAATTTCATTCTTCCTTATGTAATAAATGATGTAACTCTTTTGACTGTGAAATAAAACACCGATAGACTTTCCCTTCCAAAAAAAAAAACAGCTCATATGTGGATCGAACAGCCTGTTGAGCCTCTTCTTTTGCTTGGACCTGGATGGGCCAGCTTCGCTCTACGTTGGCCCGGTAGCAGTAGTAGGATTCCTTCAGTTTCGGCTTGTCCCCCAGCCAACTCCAGGGACGCCTCAGAAAAAAAGCCAACTCCAGGGAACTGACACCGAACCTCGTTTGTCTCAAAAAAAAACCGAAGCTCGTAGTGGTCTTCCCATGTCACCAACGACACCGGCTATGACGCCCACTTGATAAGCACTTGTGAAATCTTGGCAGCGCCGCCGTGAGTGATGACCCGACGTAGCACAGAACTTGTGTTTATGAATACCCCGCAAGTATTAAGCATTTTAGAAATATCTAGAAGTATTTGCAAGTACTCCCTCTGTAAACTACTCCCTCCGTTCCTTAATATAGGGTGTATAGTTTTCTTACACAAATATTAACGCATGAGCTGGGAGGGGAAATTTCATTGGTTTTGGACGTAAAAGCCCCTGGTGCAAACACGTGAGACTAGTGATCTAAACGCTTTTATATTAGTTTACGAAGGGAGTACAATATTTCATTAAGAAAATATATATCATATACTCCCTCCGGTCCACAATATAAAATGTTATTACGTCCAATATATGAGTATATCGGTTGTAATAACATCTTATATCATGTGACGGAGGGAGAAGTATATAAGCTAAAAAAGATGTATTTGTCCCTTTGTATGCACGCATGTGTAAAAACAAAGATTTAATGAAAAATTTAAAATTATATGGACACACATCATATCCACATGTGCATGTTAGTTTCTTCGGAAATTTTTTGCACCTCAAATAGTTCTTTTTCCTGAATTTAAATCCTCGATATCACTATGCTCTCTAATTTTTAAGGGCCTACATCAATTGAGATTTTCAATTTGGAATTGGGTCGTCCAGTTTTGATCACGTCAATAATTTCTCAAGGAGCTTTCTTATTCAATTCTTTTAATTCACTATGTTACTTAATTTTGAATCTTTTTCATTCCATTGAGGTACTCAATTTTGAATTTGGTTCAGAATTTTTAACAGGTCAACGATTTTTCAAATCAATTAGCAGCAACTGGCCTACAAAACATATCAATCCCGCACATTCTCACATCACCTAGAAAAAAAAAAGAAAGGACAACATGTAGTATTATAGCATTAATATAGTACATGCAGACAACAACGTAGAAAATTTGCCCATAAGTATGGATTGATTAGCAGATAACACATCATCACACAGCGAAAGGTCCACCAAAATACCACGCTATAAATAAAAAGAGAAACACATTCCATTTCCCCCACTCGCCAAACCAAATAATCCCTGAGTTTCAAAATATATGGTGTATTTATTTTTTGAGAAGTCGAATTTCTTTAACTTTCACATAGTTCAGAGGCAAAAATAACAACATCCACAATACTCTATGTGTTCCAATTTATAGTGCGCATAGATTCTAGCACCAATACCAATGCATGAGCCGATTGTTGCGCTATGGACCAAAATACCTTGCATGCAGGATTTTCTCACTCCCATGTGGCCGACCTCCCCTAACACCCATCATTTCAGCCAGGCGGTAATGCCGTGCACACACCACATCATATAATATTGGTCAAAAGCTTATGTGCACTATAAAACAGAACTGAGGAAGTACTAATCAAATAAGATATGAGCATTTATTTTATGATGAATCTAATAATACCGATATGATTTTATAAATATTGTATTTTTCTACAAATTTGATCAAACATAAGGAGATTCGACTTTTCAAAAAACCTAATACACCTTATATTTGGAAATAGTGTGAGTAAATTTTTTATGAAAACCGCACAGCACCAACAACGCAGCAAAGAGGTGTCCAATTCTTCTATTAGAAAGCATGATACTAAATCCAAAAGTAAATTACGTTAGGTCATCTCGACCCCCCAAAAAACATGGCTATAGCAACTCGAATAAGTAGAACCGGATGCATCACTAGCAGCACGATTCGCTGGGTGGGTGATGATGCGAGTGTCAGCAAGCATTGACGCCGGGTCTATGTCCACAGTCAACCATCGGGTCGTCGCGCGGATTGGGCCGCTGCTCCACTCCGGCCAGTTGGGAATTTAGGCTGGTTGTAATAGGGAGTATCATATACTAGTATCATGCATATGATACTAGTTTATGATACTACGTCCTTAATGCATAGTATCATATGTTGGTATCATAAAGTACTACATTTATTGCCATGCATGACACAAAGTAGCACATCATTTAATATGATACGGTATCATGATATGATACTCAAGCCTCTTTTTCTTCATTTAATTCTATGTCACATCATTAAAATTACTTAGTTGGCATGCATGATACTACCTATGATACTCTCATTACGAGCAGCCTTAGTAAAAACCTGAAATTTGAAACCGGAAAGCCACGCTCCGCCCGCACCTACTGGTGCCATATGGGCGCCCACATGCGCGTGGGCGTGGCGACCGGGAGACTACTGGACTGGAGGCGCGGCAAACATGCAGCAACGCCCCCGCCAAAGCCACGACTCCACTAGGTGATGTTCCAGGACTGGAGGTCCCAATCTGAAAAGAAAGGACTGGAGGTCCCCCGGTCCAGTCCACTCTCCCCATCACCGGCGATCCGCATGGGGCCGGGCTCTCTGCCGAGCCAGCCAAGTGGTGAGGGGGGAAAGACGGGAGCGCGCGGCCGAACTGCGGATATGGGCGCTGGCGGGTGACGGTGCGGTGCGCGTCGGGTTTGGGGGCGTTTGACTTGTGTCGGGGTGGCGACGATGGCGACGGCCCGCCCATTTTTGGGTGGGATGCATGATCGGGTCGGGCAGCGCGCGGCCGCTGGAGGTTGGGCCCGTGTTTACGGCGCTGACACTGGCCTACACCTTTTCACAGGCCGCGCGCGCGGACGGGTGCCGATGGATCGCACAGCACACAAATGAATCGCCTTGTCTGCCTGTCTTCATGTCCGGGCCGCGCACCGGCCTCGGCACCACGCACCGCCGTTGCGTGGGCGGTCTATAAATGGCCGTGTACCCGTCGTTGATCCATCCTCCGACCTCTCGCCGGCCACCTAGTGCCCACTGTACCACGCTCCTTCTCCGCGTGCTAGCTTAGCTATGCGCGCACCGGCCTATGCCCGTACGCTGTACGTGCGGGCCTCTGGCTGCCGGACTAGGCACAGGCAAGTGGTAGATCGGCCTGCAGCGTACGCCATTTATTCGAAATCTCTACGTACGGCAACGGTTTTTGGCAGCGGGGTGGCTGGATTAGCTAGCTACGGTATTGATTGTGGGCAGGCAGCCGCGCGTGACGACGCAGTACGTGGTGGTACGTAGCAGGCACCGGCCGGGCCTGCATGCATGCGCGCGGTGAGGGCGAGGCTGAGCAACCACCAACGGCAATCAGTGTTAACACACCGACCCGCGCCACCAACAAACACGACTGCGCAACCGGCTGCCACCGCCCTCGCTGGGTCGATCTCTGCATCTTTTTATTGTCTCGGACAGAGGCTGTAACTCCGAGACTATTTTCGAATTTGGAATAGCTTCTCCTTGGACCACACATCACATAGATAGTATTAATCAACGGACGAAAAATATAATGGAATTGGGCTTTTGAATGTATTGGCGTCCAAAATGCATGACCGACATTGGACCTTTTTCCACGTGTGAGATGGGAAAACAAACAGGCACAAGTTGACGAGGCTCATATCATGTACTCCCTACGTTCAAAATTACTCGTCGTAATTTTAGTTTAAATAAGTAGTATAAGATGAAAAAAGTCATGTAGTATGAACCAAAAAAATAAGAATGATGCGTGGTATTTTCAAGCATGCTACTGTATGTCGTTGTCGTCGACCACGACCAGACCAGACCAGGTGTGTAGCTTTCCTACCGGTATTTTACTACTCCTATACACTACACGACCACGAGTACATCACACTCAATTGCCGACCGAGCTGCCTCTGCAGTTCAGCAAAACCGCCGTACGTGCTGCCATCACCACGCCAACGACACGACTGTTCATTACATCACGCCACAGCTATTTACCACTCTCCGCCCTGCGCCCCTGCCTGCAACTCTACGTAATGAGGTAATAGCACCCAGATACCCTGACTTGCACCTAATGTGATGATCTAGTCCCAAATTTGTAAAACTAGACCAAGCCATACTCCAACTTTCATCCAATGTGATGATTTAGTCCCAGGCCAATAAGAACTCGCCAATTGGCTGCCAAGTGGCTGGGCCGGTCAGCGCGCGCATATTTGCACAAAACCCCCTGTCGTTTCTCTGATTCAACCCGCAGTATCCCTCCACCTGAATTAAATCTGTCGCATACGAGTTCACGTCCGTTCGAGAGGTTGGTCGCTGTCGAGGCGACAGAGCTCACGGGCTGGCGAGGCGATGGTGACGTCAGTGACTGAGGCGTCGTCGCCGCCGTTCGCCGGCGGCGTGGAGATGCCGGCATCTGCTCATCTCGTCCGGCGTTTGGGTGCATTCCCTCCTGATTACTGTGAGCTCGGCGCCCTGTCTCTGCTTTCTTTTTCCTCCCTCTCCTCTCCTCTGCTTTGCTCCTCCGAGCTCGTCGCCCCGCCGTTTGCAGCTCGAATCGCGTCCATTTGTGCTCGAATCGGGGTCGTCTAGTTGTGTTTATAGAGTAGGGTCATCTATGGCGAAGTGGAGCTAGGTTTTCGGCCGATGAAATTAGGTTTGGGTTCGACACGATAGCTAGGGTTTATGGGGGAGAAATTAGATGTTAATGCCTTTGTAGTTGCCTTTTTGTTCTGCTTTAGCCTGTACTCTACTCAAGCATTTGTTCGTGTTGTGAAATTTAAGTAGTTTTTGCTGTTGAACATGTTCAGTTATCTGTAGTTCAGTGAATATGTTCAGTTACTGTATTTAACTGAATATGTTCAGTTACTGTAGTTAACTGAATATTTGCAGTTACTGTAGTTATCAGAATTTTGTCAAGTACTGTAGTTATCAGAATTTTTTCCAGCTTACTGTAGGTAACTGAAAGGTTCAGTTAACTGAACCTTAAGCTATTATTCAAGTATGTTAAATCTTTGTTTATTCAGTTAACTGAATATTTGTTTTTGAACTGATGCATCTTTGTTTTGAATACAGTGTGTGATGCAGCAAATGGAGAAAATGTGGACAGTCCATTTTTTACACTGGAACTTGAGCATGGTGGAATTTTCTGTGGCCCAATCAGAAACCTGGAGTACTGGAATCCTTCTGTTGAGGTGCTAGACTTTGTCGACTCTGGCACTTTCTCTTATTCATTCCTTGAACAACACTTGGTTTGGTTGGGATATCCTTTGAGTGAGCACATCATTTACTTGAGCAAACCAAATAAACCAATCTCAGATGGTTTGATCAGAATTAGCAGTGATGAGGATGTGCAGCATATGATAAGAGTTAGTGCTGAGCATAAGATGCTTGTAGTCATGGTTGATCATACAGATTTCATCAGCAACTTCAGGTCTGACTTGGTGTGCACATTGCCCCTATCTTTCATAACATCAACAACAAGTTCTGCAACAGCAAATGCATCCCCTTCCCATAGCATAGTTTCGGTCTTTGTAGAAGATCCTTTGTCAGAGATTGCAGCAAATGGAACAGGCCCAGAGATTTTGCTTATTGATGGTGCTGAGCAGAACTTGCTAACTAAAGATCCCTTGTTAGAGATTGCACCAATTGGAACAGACCCACAGAGTTTGCTTATTGAGGGTGCTGAGCACAACATGCTAACTGAAGATGGAGAAACAGTTATTGAAGATGTAGTTGTTTCAGATTCTGATCTCAGTGACAGTGACTATGACATAGATGATGGTGATGATGATCTTTATGATGACAACATTGACTTTGATGTTGATGAAGAAGCTGATCAGGATGAGGATGATGTGGAGCCTGAATACTTGCTTGAGGATGAAGATCTCAACCTATCAACTGAGCAAGCAGATGAACTTAGGTACAAGTTTAAAGCTTTCAATGCAAAGGTGGACATGATTTCCCCTGTGTTTAAAGTAGGGATGGTATTTGCTGATGTTGTTGAGCTAAGACATGCACTGACTGCATATTCAGTTAGAAACAGAGTGCAGATCAAGAAGATAAAGAATGATAAGAGGAGACTTGAAGCAGTTTGTGAAGATGGTTGCCCATGGTATCTGTATGCTGGCAATGACAACAGGACAGGGGGTTTTGTCATCAAGACTTACTATGAAGAACATGTGTGTCAGAAGAAATGGAAGATAACGTCACTGACAGCAAAATTCCTGTGCAAGTATTTCATAAATGAGTTCAGAGATGACCAGAAGATGTCACTAGGTACATTTTCAAGAAAAATCACCAATGAATTTTATGTCACCCCTAATAGATGGAAGCTAGCTAGGGCAAGAACTGCAGCACTTAAGGAGATCCATGGTGATGAAGTAGAGCAGTTCAGTAGGCTTAGGGACTATGGTCATGAATTGAGGAATACCAACCCTGGATCTATATTTCTTCTGTCAACTGAGGTTGTTAGAGACAAAGACTTCCACAGGGCAGGAAATGTTTGAAAACTCTATATTGGTCTTATGATGCATTCAAAAGGGGTTGGCTCAAGGGATGCAGGCCTATTATTTTCATTGATGGCTGTCACATGAAAAATAGGTTTAAAGGAGTGTTGCTTAGTGCAGTGGGTATTGATCCTAATGACTGCATTTTCCCTATTGCAATGGGTTGGGTAGAAGTAGAGTCCACTAGTTCTTGGGAGTGGTTTCTCATTACATTGAGAGATGACCTTAACATCACAAATACTGCTCCTTTCATTATTATGAGTGACAAGAAGAAAGGTTTGATCAATGATGTGCAAAAAATCTGGCCAGATGCTGAGCGTAGGTTTTGTGTTAGGCATATTTATCAGAATTTCAATGAGAAGCACAAAGGAGGGCAACTGAAGCAAGATCTGTGGACCATTGCAAGAGCACCAAATAGGGTTAAGTGGAGCCAAAACTGTGAGAAAATGGATGGACACAGTGCAACTGCTTTCCACTGGAGTGAAAGACTTGATCCAAAGACATGGTGTAAATCATTTTTTTAATGTCTTTCCCAAGTGTGATATTTTGCTGAACAATAACTCTGAAGTATTTAACAGCTACATTCTGAAGGGCAGAGAGATGCCAGTGTTGTCCATGCTGGAATACATCTTTTACAAGATCATGCAAAGGCTAGTGAGTAAACAAAGAGAGGCCATAGAGAAGTGGGCAGGGCAGAGAATATGCCCAAAGATCAAGAAGAAACTAGACAAGAACACTGAATTTGCTGCTAATTGCCATGTCTCTGAAGCTGGCCAACAATTGTTCAGAGTTCAGTCTGGTAACTCTAGTTATACAGTTGACTTGTGCGTGCACACTTGTGATTGCAGGAGATGGCAGCTCTCTGGAGTACCATGTGGCCATAGTATAGCATGCTGCAGGGAGGAGAGAATTGACCCAGAGACAATGGTTCATGACTGCTACAGTGTGGAGAATTATCTGAAAGCATATGGATACACTCTGGTTCCACTTAGAGATCCAAAACATTGGGAGAAACAGAATGGAGACAAAGTATATCCACCAGTTTTCACTAAACAGTTGGGAAGGCCAAAGAAAAAACAGGAAGAAAACACCAGAAGAGAAGAGAAGCAGGAATGGTGTTAGATATCTGAACAAAAAAGGTGTGACAAAGCACTGCTCAATTTGTGGCAGAGCTGACCACAACAGGAAATGGCACTACAGGTGGCAGGAAGCACTAATTGCAGAAGGAGTAGAGCTTGTTGATGATAACTATGATGATCCAACATTTCTTCAGGAATGCTTCTGTTGCATCTCATTTTGCACAGTTGGCTCTAATGCATGAACTCCCTAAAATGAGCTTATCTGAACATCTTTCTTTGCAGAACATCTTTCCAAACAGGCCAGATCCTAGGTTGGATCCTACTGAGTCACCAAATAGTATGGTTTTTAACATGGCCAGCAGGGACAGAGCAAGAAGACCTCCTCAAAGGGTCCATGGCCCACTGCCTGAGCTCTCTTCATTTATTGCTGCTGCTGGGGCTGAAATACCATAACCCAGGATGACTACAGAAATGAATATTGCTAGGCAGACAAGGGCAAGAACTGTAGCTGACATTGCAAGAGGAAAGAAAAGGAGAGGAAGAGGAGAGGTACATCCAAATGCAAGAAGAGGAAGGGGAGCAAGTGTAGTCTCAGCTCTAGGAAGAGGTGCAAGGGCAGATGCAGGGTCAGGAGAGGGAGCAAGTGCAGGTGCTGGGAGAGGGAGAGGAGCAAATGCAGGTGCTGGGAGAGGGAGAGGAGCAAATGCAGGTGCTGGGAGAGGGAGAGGAGCAAATCCAGAAACTAGAGAGGAGGCCAAGCAGGTGAGAGGGCATGGTGGCTGATGTTTGGAGATGACATTGCCAGTCATATTCCTGACCTAAATGCTCCTCCTGATGATTTTCCTGCTGCCTGATCTAGTGGCAGTTGTCAGCCACCATTTTTTGACAAGGCCTATACTTATGTAACTCATAAACTGGCCTTTTTTTGTTATGTCAAACTGCAGCATAAGTTGCCTCATTTTTTGGTGGCAAAATGTGGCATATATTGCCTACTTATTTGGATGTCAAACCATGGCATACATTGCCCTTTTTATAATTAAATATTATAATTAGGAGTTAACTAAATGTTGGAAGATATCTGAATGTTGCAACATATCTGAATGCTGCTGTTCATTGAATTTTGCTTGTTCACTGAAAAAAAACTTGAAAAATTGTTTTGGAGTAGAGCTTGTTCACTGAAAAAAAAACTTTAAAAATTGTTTTGGAGTAAATATTGTTGCTGTTAATTAAAAAGATTTTTTGAAAAAAATTGTTTGTCTTGGGCATCAAACCCAGGACCTGTGGATAGCTAACCTAACTGCATTGCCAGTGTGATAGTAATAGTGATTTGTTTAGATGGTGCCACACACTGTTGATAAGCAGACCCATGAGTTCTGAATTTAGCTGAATTATGTTGTGTTAACAGAAGTGAATTTTGCTGCTTTTTACTGAAAATAAACTTTATAAAATGTTTTGGAGTGAATACTGCTTATGTTAACTTAATACTTATCTATTTTGGAGTGAATACTATTGTTGTTAATTAAAAAGAATTTTTATAAAAAAATGTTTATCCTGGGCATCGAACCCAGAACCTGTGGATAGCAAATCTAACTGCATTGCCAATGTGATAGTAGTAGTGATTTGTTTAGGTAATGCCACGCACTATAGTTAAGCAGACCCATCGTTCCACTAGCTCGGTCGCTCCGCCGATTCGGTTTCCTAGGCCTTTAAAGCCAACCACTAGCTCAACTCCACTCAACTCCACCGCGCTCCCAGTCCACCCACGTCGCACCTCGTTCCTCGGACTCCCCACTACCCCGCTCCACCAAGAAAACCCCCGCCGCTGAGCTCCACGCCGCCACCGCCATGGACAACACCCCCGCATGGCAAAGGGCCATCGAGGATCTGGCCGGCGACGACGACGCTCTCCGCGCGGACCTGAAGGAGATAGCAAGATGGTTCCCCTCCGGCGAGATGCTCCTCCACCACGCGCGCGGCCTCGTAAAGGTCATGACTGACGACGAGAAGCATCACGCCATGCCCGCACCTGGCGTCGCTCCGGTCCTGGTCTTGCGCTTCGCAATGACCGAGACGCGGTCGGACGATCCGAGGCAGCGCGCGCGGTGGTGGATGTACCACTCCGCCACCACCCAGTCGCCGCACCCGGATCCGTTCCGCATTACCTCTAGGATGCAGCGCGTCGACGACGTCGTCCTCGCCCTCCCCGCGCCGGTCAACACAGCCTACTGGAACCGCTTCAACCCCGACCTGCTCGTCCACGACGACATCTCTGACATCCAATCCTCCTCTGATGATGAATCCTACTCCGACGACTCTGACTCTGACTCTGGCTACATACTGGATAGCGAGTCTTCAGGCGAGGAGGACAGAGAGGTGGTCGTGCTATTTGACGACGAGCCGGACGACGTTGTGATGCTGGCTCCCGTCGTTGCCGGCAACGAGGGCGACAGGGAGCTCCCCATTGACGTGGACCTGCTGCGAGAGGTCCCTGACATTGTGAAGCAAGAGGTGGTGGGGGAGGTGCTAGCGGAGGTGGTGGACGGGCAAGCACGGGAAGGATCTAAGAAGAGGAAGAAGCCGACGAAGATTCCAGTTTCAGGGAAGGTGCGCCGCTCCCAGCGTTTGAAGCAGCTGAAGAACTGAAGACTGCTGAATGTAGTTAGGTATGCTCAGTAGCATATAAGTTAGCATATCAGTTAGTATTTAGGTGTGCATCACTTAGTTTTGAGCACATAAGTTATCTGTAGTTTCGAATGGGCAAATTTTGCTGCATGTGGAGGGTGAAGGAGATCTTAGTTTGAGCTACTTTTGGTCTGTGTTGAACTACTGCTGCAACTGCATGTGGGTTGAACTTATGCTGCAAGTACCTAAGTTATATGTATGTTGCTTTCATATGTTGTTGTTCCTGTTGTTAGTTGAATATGCTGCTTTTGGTATATGTTGGTTTCATATGTTGTTGATGCTGTTGTTAGTTGTATATGCTGCTACAAAATGTTGATGTTCAGTTAAAGTGAGTTTACTGAAAAAATCAAATTCAGTGATACTTACTGAATACAAATTAGCTAGCCATTAACTTGTATACAAATTCAGTTAAACTTACTGAATACAAATACAAATTCAGTTAAGCAACTACAGTTAAACTTAGTGAATACAAATACAAATTCAGTTAAAAGGAGTTTACTGAATACAAATTCAGTTAAACTTACTGAATACAAATTAGCTGGCCCACAATAATGGGTCGGGTTGGGTTTTTGACTAATATTAGCCTAGGACAATGGTATGGGATTTTGACTTTTGTGCCTAATATTAGCCTGTAAAAATTGGCTTGTTTTTAATTTACAGCCTAATATTAGCCCACAGTAATGACATACCAGCCACCCACCACCAAGATTTACCTACCACCCACCCCTCTTACTGCTATATAAAGCACACCCAAACCCAAATGGCACAACCAGCAGTCAAAGGCCAATTCCTCTCTTCTCCTCCCCCCCAGACGCCAGAGAGAACCCTAGGAGGACATGGATCCTAGAGAGGTAGTAGATGCAGAAGAGGTACCCAGTGTAGCTAGGCGTAGAGAGGCAAGAAGGATGCAGAGAAGGCAACTGGCTGAGAGAATCCTTGCAGCACACAACCGCAAGGATGTTCAGCAGTTCCTAGAGGCATTCCCACCTGGATCAAACCCTACTGATGATGAGATCATCTACTGGGCAAGGAGGAGGGCTAATCTCCATCCCTTTCAGGTCACTAGGATGAGGTGGGCCAGGATTCTTTACCCAGAAGATTAAGCTATGAAACACCCCAGATCTTCTATCTATGTATGAGTAACTCTTTTATTTATCTATATATGAGTGAGTGTTTTATTTACCTATGTATGAGTGCACTGCATGTCAGTTCTTTATCTATGTATGAGTCAGTGTTTTTTCTTCAGTTAACTCTTACTGCATTTTACTAAATCTATACTACTTATTCTCTGTTTAGTTCCAGTTCTGAACATTTTAACTCAGCTAACTAGTCTTCATGTTAACTGAAACAAAAACAGTTAGTTAACTGTATAGTTAACTGATACAGTTAAGTAGTCTTCAGGTAAACTCATAATCCATTTTACTACAAATTCAGTTAACTGGACATGCAAACAGAGAGAGACAAATTCGGTTAACTCAATTCAGTGAACTGGTAATTCAGTGAAACTGAATCTTCAGTAACACTGTCAAAATTTTAGTTATCTAATAACACCTTGCAACAACATAACTTGGGCAGTCATACAAATTAAGTTAACTAAAATCAGTCATACAAATTCAGTGCCTTAGATGATACTGGCATACAAATCAACAAAGTTCACTAAAGAAGTACAACTAATTAATAGCTCCAACTTAAGGCAGCATTACACCAACAAGGAATTACTCAAAATCATCTAAGATCTCCTTCACCCTCCTTATCTTTGTCTTTGTCTCCTCCTTGTGCCTGAATAAATAACCAATCATGTACTCCAGTTTCTTCTTCTCCTTCTTCAGGTCATCCCTCTGTGACACAACTTTGTCCAACTCTTCCTTCATGTTGTCCATCTGTTGCTTCATCTCATCCCTATCTTTCTCTGCCTTAGCCCTCACAACCTGATGAATGCTAGTGCTACATTTATCAGACAGCTTTTTCTTCTCAAGCTCTTGCTTTAGGTCAGAAACAGCAAGTCTTGCATTGCCCAACTCAGTAATTGCCTGCTCCTTGTCAGCCACCATCTTAGCAAAATCTAGTTTAAAAAACCTCAGATCTTTTTCCATCTTTTCTTTCTCTCTCACAACCCTAAGATTTTCTTCAGCAAGATGTAAATTCTCACTGATCCTTAACTTGTTCTCATCATCATACATGCCCCAAACCCTGGCTAAACTCATCTTCAGAGTGGCAGGCCATTCAGGGTCAATCCACTCCACAAAGTTGCATTTAGGTGATCCCTACCAAATAACAAAGAAAACAAATTTAGATAAATGACAATCTTGGAGCACTATTGATTCAGTTAAATTTATTTTAATGAATTTAGGTTCACTTAACTCATTTAAATTCATTTAGGTTCACTTAACTTCATTTCAATTCAGTTAAGTTAATTTAAATTCAGTTAAGTTCAGAAAACAACAAGCTGTTAACTGAAGATGCACTCCTCCACACTCTTATACAGATCACGGTAAGATGACACATTGCAAGTTTGAAAAATTAACTGGAGATCTACTAACCTTTTGTGCACAAGCAAGATATCTCCTCCCACTGTCAACTGATTCAAAAGACACAAACTTCTCACAGACATCTTCATGTTCACATCTAGCTGCAAGATCTGTAGCAAGGCCTCTCCACTCAGAGCAGAAAATGGTGGCAGGAGCAGGAGCCTACAACATTGTTTACAACATATTCTAGTCAGCAAAGAGGCAGGCATCATCTATGCTGAAATTTTGCTACTCAAGAACATACACCCTTCCAATTTTTGCTCAATCCCTAACTGCCAGAGACATAGTCAAGAACTAACCTCACTTGTCACAGAGTAGCCGTCGGACGACGAGCTCGATCCTTTACTCCAAGATACCATGGGGGCGACCTGGACGGCGGCGGTGAGCTGGACGGCTGCGGCGAGCTTGTTGGCGGCGTGGAGAAGCTGATGCTGGAGCTGAGGGGGCAAGGGGGCAGATGGGGAACGAGTGGAGCTGGATCTGGACCGGACGTGAAGTGGATTCCTCTGACATATTTAATTCAGGTGGGGGGATACTGCGGGTTGAATCAGAGAAACGGCAGGGGGTTTTGTGCAAATATGCGCGCGCTGACCGGCCCAGCCACTTGGCAGCCAATTGGCAAGTTCTCATTGGCCTGGGACTAAATCATCACATTGGATGCAAGTTGGGGTATGGCTTGGTCTAGTTTTGCAAGTTTGAGACTAGATCATCACATTGGGTGCAAGTTAGGGTACCTGGGGTGCTATTACCTCCTACATAAGCGTGCACTTAATTGCTCATCACTGTCGCAATGGGAGCATTCGTCAGTGCCACGAGCAGGAGTAAATTGCAGAAAACAATCACTTTGAAGGCAAGGTTTGCGAAAACCACTACAATACATTATTTTTGCAGAAAACACCGTGTCTTCGGTAATCTTTTTGAGAAAGCACTGATCGGCGGATTGGGCTCAGATAAGTGAGATTATGACAGATGGGGCCCGCCAGACAGACTGACGTGGCACCAACCTTTCACACCGTTACATCGAATCGTTTTGCTTGACACGGGTCCCGCTTGTCAGTAAAACACTCTCTTCTCTGTGTCAGACCACTTGGTCATTTTATCGAGCAAGTGCAGCTCACGGCGATCGTGCAGGTGTTGCAGGGCGCAGGAGGTTCGCCGAGGCAGTCTCCGGCGATGCAATAGAGGCGCACAACGTGGATCCGACGGGGATGACCCGATCCCGACGGGATCTGGACGAACCAGAGGGCGGCGAGGCGGTTCCCGACGTTGAGAAGGTGCGGCGGCCCGCGGTCGGCAAGCTCCAGTGTCAGTGGCTGGTCGGGGGGAGCACCGGCTCCGTCGCCGAGTTCGAACACGCCGGTGCCCAAGGGGATGCAGAACTTGGTGCGCACCGGTGCCGAGGGGGATGCTGACCACGGCAGCGCTCCAGCCTAGTGTGATGCAGACCACGGCGGCGGCGGGCCTGAGCGAGGCAATGACCCGATCCCGACAGGATCTGGACGAACTGGAGGGCGGTGAGGCGGTTCCCGACGTTGAGAAGGTGCGGCGACCCGCGGTCGGCAAGCTCCAGCGTCAGTGGCTGGTCGGGAGGGGGGTGGAGCATCGTCTCCGTCGCCGAGCTCGAGCACGCCGGTGCCCAAGGGGATGCAGACCTTGGGGCGCACCGGTGCCGAGGGGTATGCAGACCACGGCGGTGCTCCAGCCTAGTGGGATGCAGACCACGGCGGCGGCGGGCCTGGGCGAGGCAACGGCGTTGACGGGCCCTGGCGAGGCAACGGCAGCGGCGAGCCTGAGCGAGGCAACAACGATGGTGGACCTGGCGAGGCAATAATGAAGTCTGTGTGAAGATAAGATGAACCTGTTTTTTCTTTTTCTTCCAATAACAGGTGGACCCACATAGGGATGATAACGTTACCAGGCGTTGCCGTTACATGTGAGATGTTAAGCGGTGCCACATCAGCCTGACTGGCGGGTCCCTTCTGTCATAAACTCACTTATCTGAACCCAATCCGCCGATCAGTGTTTTATGCAAAAAGATTACCGAAGACACGGTGTTTTCTGCAAAAAAAATGTATTGTAGTGGTTTTCGCAAATCTTGCCTTCAAAGTGGTGGTTCTGTGCAATTTACTCCACGAGCGGGGACAGTGGCACGGTGCGGTCGACTTCGCGGACGCCGCGTCACCTCGCCTCCTCGTGCTCGAAGGCGAGCCATGGTGCCCAGTTGGGCGAGTCGGAGGCGAAGGCGGGGTCGCGGCGCTTCTCCGACGTTAGGAGTGCCCGCCGGCGCCGCATCTCCTCCGCGTGCGCCCTAGCCGACCGCGGCGCCGCCGGCACCGGGATCCTCTCCGGATCCAAGTGCCAGTCATGCGGCAGAGTGGTGTCGGGGTACGGGAGAGGCACGTGGTGTTGTCAGTGCCACTCCGCCTGATGCACCGGCACGTTGACGCGATGCCTCTGTCGGCGAGTTAGCGCCGGCGGAGGCGGGAGAAACTCTGAGGGAAAAGGAATGGCGGGCGACTTGTCCTTGGCCTTGCTGCTGCCGGTGCCGGAGAAGAGCCCCATCTGTGGTGGCTAGGGTGGCTAGGGTTTGCTGACGACGGGGGAGCGAGTGTAGCTAGATAAGGACGGGAGTTGGCTAGAAGTGGATGAGGATGGCCCCGCCGCACGGTCGGCTTAAAAAAGGACGACCGTCGTTGCTGATGCGTGGGGTCGCTATCATAAATTAGAGAGAATTCCTTATTTGGCCCTCTCTTAAAATTTATGTCCTTATTTGGCCTAAAACAAATTCTCTTCCCTATTTGTCACTAAATATAAAATTTGTTCCCTATGTGACACTTTCATCTATTTTTGGCAACAAAAGGTGTTAACTGCAATGTAAAAAGACAATCTGCCCCTCGTGTTATAGATGGCTTAAAAAAGAGCGTCCATTTCTTCAGCCTGGCGGGACAACCCAGCCAAGACGTTGCCGTGGAGCTATAACAGGTTTTTTAAATTCATATCTCGCTTTAAAATTCAACGCATGTTCCATTCAGATGCATGCAGAAACGGACTTTAGGAGCACCGTGCCATTTCTGTTGCATATACGTACGCACTGTCAGACTCATGAGTACATGACGGGGTGCAAACTCTTCATGTGCCTGATGCACGCGAATGCAACATATGCACCACAACACCAACGGTGGTCTGTAGGAGTTAATCACAATTTACACAACTAAAAAAAGCTACTGCATTACAAATCTTAATTTTTTTGTGACTCCTAATGAATTAATTTGAGTTAGTCTGAATTGATGTCGGTCTGTATGTTCCACTAGCTTTGACTTTTGGCTCTCATCTGGCTGGAACCAATAAATCGGCTCAGTGAAACAAATGAACGTTTTTTTTCTCATCCTAGTACAATATCGGGGGTAGAATAGTCTTTTCATGTCCCATTAGGGGCCAAAGTAGTTAGAAATGTCACATAGGAACAAATTTAACATTTGGTGTCAAATAGGGAAGAATGTGGGCATTGGTCCCGGTTCGTGAGCCCAGGGGGCCGGCCGGGCCACGTGGGCCATTGGTTCATTTGGACCTTTTGGTCCCGGTTGGTGGGATGAACCGGGACCAATGGGCCTCGCTCCTGGCCCACCACCATTGGTCCCGGTTGGTGGCTTGAACCGGGACCAAAGGTTCCCCTTTAGTCCCGGCTCATGCCACCAATCGGGACCAATGAGGTGCCTATATATACCCCTCGCTCGCGAGCAGAGCACCCCAGTGCTCTGTTTTTCTCTGGCCAAGGGGGAGAGGGCTTGGTGGTGCTCTAGCTCACCTCCTATGCACACAAGGTGTTCGATGGAATGCCCGAGCCACACTACTTAAGCTTTCTCCTCTCCAAGCTCCATTTTCCATAATATTTGTCTAGGTTTAGCGGTCCGTCACGCCCCGTCCCCGTCTTCACCGCCGTCGATCACCCGCGCCGAGCTCATCGCCGGCACCACCGTGGTGAGGCTCTTGTTCTTATCTTCTTTCTAAAAGGAAAAATATTCTTACTTGTATGTTTATATAGATACTTGTATTATTTTCTTACTTCTATTATTGCATCTTATATAGTGCGATGGTTTTGGTATCCGCCCCCGTCGGCCCTCGTCCTGTCTATGATTCGGATATGGTATATATATTATCTTTATAACTATTGGTTCATTTATTCTTTATGAAAATTATGCCGACCAACGTGACATAGATTTTATTATGTATGATGTATGTGAATCGGAAATGCCAACCGACCCTATTGTCGAGAGGTTAAATTTAGTTGAAGAAGAAAACAATTTGTTGAAGGAAGAAATAAAAAAAATTGAGGAGGAGAAGATGATATTGGAGTTGCATGTTGCGGATGTCGTCGATGATCACAAGATCAAGATGGATGCAATGCGCTTGAAGATTAGAAAGATTAGAAAATATGCCATTCATACCGAGGCTTGGTATCATTATGCCGTTGGATCAATTGTTACCTTGGTTGCGATTATGATCGCATTTGTTTTCGTATTGAAATGTTTTACATAGTTTCAATGTATGGTTTAATTAATTAGATGCTCTGGAGAGCTATATGTTGTTAGATGAGAACTATGTATGCACTTCGGTTTTAATGTGATGATGAACTTCTATTAATTTGGACACTTAATTATATATAATGCACGTAGATGAACCGGCAATGGATGTACGGTGACAGACACACCCGCGAGTACATTAAGGGCGTGCATGAGTTTCTCGATGCGGCTGAGGCAAACAAGCAAAATGGTTTTATGTGTTGTCCATGCACTGAATGTGGGAATACAAGGTCTTACTCTAACCGGAAAATCTTTCACTCCCACCTGCTTTACAAGGGTTTCATGCCACACCATAATGTTTGGACGAGGCACGGAGAAATAGGGGTTATGATGGAAGACGGCGAAGAAGAAGAGTATGATGACAACTATGTGCCCCTGAATACGGTGATGCTGCAACGGGGGGAGCTGGTGAAGATCAGAAGGAACCAGACGATGTGCCCAATGATGCTGCAACGGGTGAAGCTGCTGAAGATCAAGAGGAACCAGACGATGTGCCCGATGATGATGATCTCCGCCGGGTCATTGTCGATGCAAGGACGCAATGCGAAAGTCAAAAGGAGAAGCTGAAGTTCGATCGCATGTTAGAGGATCACAAAAAAGGGTTATACCCCAATTGCGAAGATGGCAACACAAAGCTCGGTATCGTACTGGAATTGCTGCAGTGGAAGGCAGAGAATGCTGTGGCTGACAAAGGATTTGAGAAGCTACTGAAAATATTGAAGAAGAAGCTTCCAAAGGATAACGAATTGCCCGACAGTACATACGCAGCAAAGAAGGTCGTATGCCCTCTAGGATTGGAGGTGGAGAAGATACATGCATGCCCTAATGGCTGCATCCTCTACCGCGGTGCATATAAGGATCTGAACGCATGCCCGGTATGCGGTGCATTGCGGTATAAGATCAGACGAGATGACCCTAGTGATGTTGACGGCGAGCCCCCCAGGAAGAGGGTTCCTGTGAACGTGATGTGGTATGCTCCTATAATACCACGGTTGAAACGTCTGTTCAGAAACGATGATCATGCCAAGTTGATGCGATGGCACAGTGAGAACCGAAAGAAAGATGGGAAGTTGAGAGCACCCGCTGACAGGTCGCAGTGGAGAAAAATCGAGAGAAAGTACTGGGATGAGTTTGCAAAGGACCCAAGGAATGTATGGTTTGCTTTAAGCGCGGATGGTATTAATCCTTTCGGGGAGCAGAGCAGCAATCACATCACCTGGCCCATGACTCTATGTATGTATAACCTTCCTCCTTGGATGTGCATGAAGCGAAAGTTCATTATGATGCCAGTTCTCATCCAAGGCCCTAAGCAACCCGGCAACGAAATTGATGTGTACCTAAGGCCATTAGTTGAAGAACTTTTACAGCTGTGGAATGGAAATAGTGTACGTACGTGGGATGAGCACAGACAGGAGGAATTTAACCTTAAGGCGTTGCTGTTCGTGACCATCAACGATTGGCCCACTCTCAGTAACCTTTCAGGACAAACAAACAAAGGATACCACGCATGCACGCACTGTTTAGATGACACTGAAAGTATATACCTGTACAAATGCAGGAAGAATGTGTACCTGGGCCATCGTCGATTTCTTCCGACCAACCATCAATGTCGAAAGAAAGGCAAGCATTTGAAAAGCGAGGCAGATCATCGGAAGAAGCCCGCCATGCGCACCGGTGATCACGTGCTTGCTATGGTCAATGATTTACACTACGTAATCTTTGGAAAGGGTCCCGGTGGACTAGCTATTCTGAATGACGCTAAGGGACACGCACCCATGTGGAAGAAGAAATCTATATTTTGGGACCTACCCTACTGGAAAGACCTAGAGGTCCGCTCTTCAATCGATGTGATGCACGTGACGAAGAACCTTTGCGTGAACCTGCTATGCTTCTTGGGCGTGTATGGGAAGACAAAAGATACACCTGAGGCACGGGAGGACCTGCAACGTTTGCACGAAAAAGACGGCATGCCTCCGAAGCAGTATAAAGGTCCTGCCAGCTACGCTCTTACGAAAGAAGAGAAAGAAATCTTCTTTGAATGCCTGCTCAGTATGAAGGTCACGACTGGCTTCTCGTCGAATATAAAGGGAATAATAAATATGCCAGAGAAAAAGTTTCAAAACCTAAAGTCTCATGACTGCCACGTGATTATGATGCAACTGCTTCCGGTTGCATTGTGGGGGCTTCTACCGAAAAACGTCTGATTAGCCATTGTGAAGCTATCACTACTAGGAAAAAGCCTACTAATGGCGCACCTAATTTGGCCATTAATGGCGCATTAGTGGTGCGCCACTAGTGCCACGCCATTAGTATATTTTACTAATGGCGCACCACTGGTGCGCCATTAGTATCTGGTATACTAATGGCGGACCTCAGATGCGCCATTAGTATATACAACAGTGCGCCGTTAGTATGCCTCCCAGGGGGCCATGTATACCCATTTGCTTTGGCATACTAATGGCGCACAACAACAAGATGCGCCATTAGTAACTTCGGCATACTAATGGTGCACTGTTTAATGATGCGCCATTAGTATCCTTTGGCATACTAATGGCGCACTGTGATGTGATGCGCCATTAGTATGAATATTAGGGTTTTTTTATTTTTTTATTTTTCTGTTTTTTGCACAGGTTACAAAATGTATAATTGGACAAAATATAGACAGCACACATCAACAACAGATTCATCGAATACAATAGAAGATTAGTCTCTGAATACAATTCATCATATTAGTCTCCAAATACAATTCATCATAATAGTCTCCGAATTGAAAAGACCGAACAAAGATAGAACATTATATTACAAGTCTCGAGACCGCGAGTAGCGAGTTTGTCTTCACATTACAAGTCGATATCGATCATCTAAACTACCATCACATAGAAGAGAGCTGCGGTCATCACGATGAGCATCATCACGATGAAACTCGTCTTCATCCGGTTCCTTCAACGCTCCCTCCCCTCTCCCGCTAGATAGCGGGCGTATCTAGATTCGGCCTCGGCCCTAGTGGTGTACCCTTTGTAACTGTTACCGCTGAATCGGTGAACCTATCTCCGACACTCCTCCCAGTCGTCGTAGACTCCGGAAACCTTACCCTTGTACACGACATACGACGGCATCGCTATGCACTAGCCAAACGAAACGTTAGTACCAATTCACAGACAATACATAAGCAATATATAAGTATGCAACAGAACGATCGGAAGAGAAAAGCAAGACATTAATAGCATCGATTACATCTAAGTTGAACGACTCTCGAAACAAAAGAGACATACTACAAGTTCATTAAAGTTTAATTACAACATGAGCCAATCGATGTTTTAGAACTAGACACAGCATCACTGCTTTCGACTCGACTCAAGGGACTGGAGCATGGATGAAGCCGCCGTCTATCGTGGGAGTCATGAAATAACAGTCGTTGTCAGCCTGCATTTGTAGCATTGTGTCGATGTCACTGTTGGACGGTTGATTTCTGAGGTAGAACTGCCCCGAGGTACGAAGGACATCTTGATGGATGATTTCCGCAAACTCCGACTGGATGCGAAAGAATTCTTGTCTGATGTCCGCGTCCTGGATTGCCGACACGCTCGCGGCCCAATCTTTGAGTTTACTCGGTAGCAGAAGTTGATGATGGTCCCGTACGATCGCCCGCATGTGATGGATGGCGTAGTAGGCACCCTTCTGACCGCCAGGCGGCTGCTTGACGCAGCAGAACGTCGTATTGTGGGAGAACACGTGCTTGCCGTACTTACGAATAGGCCTGGTGAAGGTGCCTCCAGATTTGGCGTAGCCGGGGAGAACATCATCAAGAACCTTCTTGACATTTGTGTAGTCTACGTTCGAATGACGGTCTGGGTCGAAATACGTGGCCATGGAATATTTGGGGCTTAGGAGGATGAGCGTGCAATGTGTGTCACTGCAGAAAACACGGAATGTTAAAAGAAAAACGATCGAAATCTAAGAATTCATATGTTACGGGGCGGTTGAGGGGAGGACTTACTCGGGAAAGTAAGGCACGAGGAAGTTATCCTTATCTTGGTTTGCCAGAATGACGCCTTCGAGGTAAGAACTCGCGACTTGCCGGTCCCCAGCGCTGCCCAAGATCTTGGCACGCATGTAGAAGGGGTCGACTATCACGATGTCCGGGGTCTTGTCGCGAATGATCCGCATCTCCATACTCAGCGAAAATAGCCGAACGAAGGTGTAGTGCAGCGGATGAAGATTCAACATAGCGTGGATGTCATCAAACCGCAGGACGATCGTACCCCCGATGGAGTTATCCACAAAGCCCTTGCCCTCTGGCACCTTGGCCGCGAAAACCGGGTATGCCACATCCTTCTCTCTGAGACGCCGCTTCTCCAAAGAAAGAACACTGTCATGCAGACTCCGCATAGCACCGGTTGCAGCATCGAGCATATTTCTCGGTAGCATCGGCCTACCCGCCACATGCAGCCTCCTCATTAAATCCTCAGGTGAAGGTGGCCCGTCCTGAGCACGGATCGTACTCGGTGCCGGCTGGCCCGCACCCTTGTTAGTCTTTCTTTTGCGTGCCTTCTTCTTCTCCTGTAATGGGACCGAGTTCTGCTCATAGACAGCCTTCTTGAGTGTGTTGGGGCTGATAATATTTCGCACCTCGCCTATCTGAGGCTCGGTGAAGTCGGCAGCTGGAGGCGTCTCCTGAGAGCTGAACTGCAGACGACGCCTGTTGCAACTTGGCTTCTCCGCGGTACCAGCTAGATCGCGCACGTCATTTGTTGGGTTGGGTTCTTCAGAAGGAGGCCCCATGAAGTCGCCACCGTACCCATGATCGGCAAAGTACCGATCGACGTTGCCAAATGTATCGTCGTCGTCGTCGTTCTGATCGTGTGCCATATGCATGTTTGGATCCAGTGGCATAGGGATGTCCGGCACCGTTGCGGCGGTCTTGCCATGGGGCCGACTTGGCGCCGGCACGACTGGCGGTGTTGTCTTTGGGGTGGTGTCCCCCGCCCCCAAACGAATCTGGCTCTTCGGCCAAAGCAGGGGCCAGCTCAGGCAGGCGCTGAGGGTCATCATGTCATCATCGTCGGCCCCGACGGGTCGAATCGGAGGTAACAACTCGTCGCAGCCCGGCAGCACCCAAACCAGTTGAACCCTAAACAAGTTGGGTGGCATCTGGGTACCGTGGAACAAGGGGTTGCCCGGTTGAACGATTTTGCCCTTGGCGACATCGACCAACTCGTTGTTCACGAAGTGCAGGAGAGTGCACGGAACGTCGGCGGCGCCCTGCGAAAACATGTAGGGCGTCAGGGATGCCCAGTCAAAGGATGAAGTCCTCGGTCGAGAGAGGCTTAATTAGTTACCGTGATGATGGCGTCGAGCTCGGCTAATGTCGAGGCACCGCCAACGGCGGGCGTGCAGTTGACGGAGGGGCCGCTTGCTGCAGAGGTGGCGGCCGGCGTACACCCGGGTGCATTAAGCTCCCGTGCCGGCGTCGGAGACACCAATGCCGCCTTCGCCGGAGACACCAATGGCCCCGCCATCGCGTTCTGCGAGTTGCTGGCCGTGAAGCTAGGAATCGGGGGCGGCCCCTGTTGGTCGCCCGCAATCCACGCACTCAACCCCTCGATCAAGGTAGGCACAATGGTGGTGATCGTCGCTCCGAGTTGTTGTTGCACTTGCTCTTGGACAATCTCCGGAATCCGCGCCACCTGTGCCTTGAGTTCTTGAACCTCGCGCGCCTGGCTTTCCGAGCTGGTCTTTTTCTTCTTTCGCCCACCAGTGTTATAGTATGACGACCATTTTCTCGACAAGCCTTTGCCGGCCACACGACCAGCTGACGTCGGCTTACTGAGCTTATCCTTGTTCTTCATTACATTCAACGCCCTATTTAGAGTGGTGTCCCAAGGGTTGCTCTTAGTCGACCCCGCGCTACTGCTTTCAGTCGCCTGCGGAAGGAATGTGAACCATTTAGAAATTTGGCTTCATTAATTAGAATGCAACCATATGGAGCTAATTACGCGGGGGTGTATTCCTTACCAGAACAAGCTCAAGCGTCCTGGTCTTCGGATCCGTGGTAAGCTCCTTTGTTTTCGGGTCCTTCTTGTACCGGGCCCTGACAAAGTTCCTGGTCTGCTTGTCACCGTATTTATCGAAGAGGGGCGGTAGGCCTTGCTTAGCACGGTCCGCCTCCTCCTTGTCCCATATAGGCTCCGCCACTCTGTGACCGCCGGGACCGAGTGTGTGTTCCCCTAAGTTCATCTCCCGCATTTCTTTCCCCCACTGACTTGATTCGGAGTTTGCGGTGCTCGAGCAATTGATCTTGAAGTCGTTGTAGTCATCTTCGGTGATCGAAGGATTTTTCTCCTTGATCTTCTCATAACTCTCACCTTTCTCGATCATTCTCTTCACATTGCTTTTCCAAGTAGACAGGGCCTTGCTCATCTTCGTGAGGGCAGCATTGTTCACTTTATTCCCTTTGAGGCTTGTGTTTTCAAATTCAGCGGGGAACTTGTATCGTTCATGCAGCTTCGTGAAGAGGAGGTTGCGCAAATTCCCTCGGTCACGATGCCTCAGGTTCTCGGTGTTGATCGAGACGGTGCTCCGGAGAATGCACCCGAGCTGAAGCGAGTACCCCTTGACTATTCGTTCGGGCGCCGTTGGATTCCCGTCGGAGTCCACTTCAGTAACTTCCTCCTTGAGGGTGCGGAGCACGGTCGGGCGCCGGTCCTTCCGTTGCCTCTTCGGTTGGCTGCCATCTGTGCGTGCGCCGCCATCATCAGTGGTGGCATCCTCGGCTGCACCATCAGTGGTGGCATCAGTGGGGTCATCCTCGGCGGCACCATCAGTGGTCTCAGGATCGGTGGGGAAGGCGGCGTCCTCATACAAGTGAGGTTGTTCCTCCATCTCCTGGGACAGCTCCCAGAATGCCTTGCGGCCCGAACCCCCGGCCTCATCGTTGTTGGCCATGTTTCTCTCTAAATAGGAACAAAGTTTGGTCAAAAAGTTGGTTATTGTCAAGGAACAAGATCATGGTCTCATCATTTAGGGTTTGTCGACACCGAGGCATCCTAAAAGCTAAGCTTTTATCATTGAGGGTTTTTAGACGCCGAGGCACCCTAAAAGCCTAAGCTTTCATCATTTCGGTTTTTATCGACATCGAGGCACGCTAAAAGCCAAGGTTGTATAATTAATAGTTTGTCGACACCCATGCATTAGTCACAAGTACCCCATATGTCCTATTTTTAGCAAAGTCATGCTAAAATTCACGGAAAATTTCAGCATGACCTTTGCTGAAAATAGGACATATGGAGTACCCGAATTTGCCGGAACGGAAGTTAATCGACATTCCAGCAAACTCAAGGGCCTCTTGGGTGGACAAGGCAAAAAAGGCCTCCATCACAACATGGAAAATACATTGGCATGTGAAGAGGTGAAACAATATATGCATCTCCAAGCAGTATCATTCAACATTTTGGACAAACCACTACAAGCAATACTGGATCAGATACAAGAAGAATGTGAGAAAATGCAGACGAATACTAACATATTGAGGTGTTTAACTTGTGGTGTTCTCTGTGCTATTAACATTTCAAGTCAAAACCTTTTCTGGTTAGTAAGTGTTTCTTGAGCATATGTATGTAGTAAGTGTTTCTGCTCTCAGTGTTTCAGAACACATATTTTAGCTAGCTATCTGTTCACAATCTGCAACATGAGACACTGAAAACAATTGCTACCAATGAATCTACAGTTCTATAAGAAAATAAATCAGAAACTTAGTCTGTCATCATTAGGCAGCCACCATTAGTTATTCCGTTATGTTAAAGCAGAAATAGAAAAATAGACTGAAAACAATAAAATCAGAAACTTAGTGCATGATACAGATGCAAAGTAGGTTCAAAGACAAATGAAGACCATATGGTAAGTACAGCAAGCGAAATAGGATCACCAACTAATAGCTGAATGAAAGGCATATATATGACAGGCATATTTTCCGGCTACAAAGTGTTGTGGCAAATATGCCAGGCACCACAATTTGATCACACAAACAAAATAGCCTCAAACCAGTTATTCTCGCATGATAATATGAAAATGCATATGGCACTGCCAAATTATACTATCCATATTTCGGTATAATGTCATTATTCCATACAGCAGGCAGCACTGTCACCACAAATCAGTTATTCTAGCATAATATAAATACGCAGAACAGAAGCAACAATTTACATTTCTGCATACGGCATTGCCAATTGTTTTCTATCCATGTTTCAATTTGATGCCATCACTCCATTCAGCAAGCAGCATTGTAACAAAAAGAAATTCTAGGCGCAAATTTCTTCAGAATGAAATTAAGTTAGTGAAACTGTCACACATTTCTTCACAATGAAAATGAAGCAGAATGGTGAACAAGTACATGATTCGTAGACTTGAGTGGCTTGGTATTTGGGTACCTGGCCGATGATGACGGCTTTGACGTTGTGGAAGGGGGTGGTGTGGAGCGCGTGGAAGATGAGGTGGAGCAGCGGGTAGACGGGCACCTTGGCGTGCAGGCGCTCGTGGGCGACGAAGCGGCAGAGGTCGAGCGCGTAGGGCTTGCGCAGCTCCCCGGACAGCGCCTCCAGCCACGTCTCCTCCACGAGCAGCTCCTCCAGCTTCGCGGCGCCGCCAGCCGCTAGATGCGAAACCCCCAGCAGTTCAGTTAGAACCCTAGCTAGGGTCCGGGGAGCGGGGGGCGTGGAGAAAGAGGGTACCTTTGGACTTGGCGAGGCGGAGGTTGCGCCGCGCGCGGGCGAGGCGTCGAGGCGGCGTCGGGGCATCGAAGCGGCGTCGGGGCGTCGAGGCGGCGTCAAGGCGGCGTCGGGGCGGCGTCGAGGCGGCGGGGCAGCGGCGTTGGGAGAGGAGAGGGGAAGGGGATCGAGGGCGAGGGCGAGGGAGAGAGAGGGGATAGGTTTGGGCCGGGGAGGAAATATGGATGGGGGCGGCACAATACTAATGGCGCACCACCCCTCGGTGCGCCATAAGTACATCCATACTAATGGCGCACCTCACCCTGGTGCGCCATTAGTATTTTTTTTGATTCCTGCTCGAGCCAACAGGTTATCTTCCACCTGACCCGATCCACATCAAGTTCCCTCTACTAGCTCAACTGGTCAGCAGCCAGTTCTCACACCAGGAGGTCCTGGGTTCGATTCCCAGGCTCCACAATTTTTTTATGCATTTAAAATGTTGTTTGATACTTATTTGTGTTTAAATATGTTCAAACTTGTTTAAATCATAACAGTAATATTTTTTTATAAGACAGTAATAATTTTCATGATAGTTTGGTGGCGAGGGGGGTGCTCGGCGGCGAGGGGGACCGGATCTGGCGAGGTGGGATAGCGATCGAGATGGAGGGGGATCGAGATCGAGTGTCCATGAAATTTGAAAATATTCATGATAGTTCAAAAGTGCCCATGAAATACAATCGAGAAATGAAGGCAACGATTTAAATACAATCGATCTTAGCTAGCTATCTGTTCACAATCTTCTTGCCCTTCTTTTTCGCAAATGGTAGGGTGGTCCTGCTTCTTCTTGTGGTGTATGCTGCTACTTCATCATCGTCGTCATGTTCGATCCTCGGGTCACCGTACTTGTCGAAGTCTTGCTCATTGGCTACTCCATCCATTCCGATGATCTTCCTTTTGCTGGGGAACGTTGCAGAAAACAAAAATTTTCCTACTCGTTTCACCAAGATCCATCTAGGAATTCAACTAGCAACGAGTCATCAGATGCATCTACATACCTTTGTAGATCGCGTGCGGAAGCGTTCAAAGAACGGTGATGATGTAGTCGAACACGACGTGATCCAAATCACCGATGACCATGCGCCGAACGGACGGCACCTCCGTGTTCAACACACGTACGGGACGGGAGACGTCTCCTCCTTCTTGATTCAGCAAGGGGAGGAGGAGAGGTTGATGAAGATCCAGCAGCACGACGACGTGGTGGTGGATGCAGGGCGTCACAGTAGCAGGGCTTCGCCTATACTACGAGGGAGAGACGTAACGGGGAGAGAGGGAGGCGCCAAGGCTGAGGTATGAAGTCCTCCCCTCTCCTCAACTATATATAGGGGTGCCAAGGGGGGTGGCCGGCCCTAGGAGATGGGATCTCCTAGAGGGGCGGCGGCCAAGGGGTGGGGGGCTTGCCCCCCAAGCAAGGGGGCGCCCCCCTTAGGGTTCCCCCCCAACCCTAGGCGCATGGGCCCTTGGGGGGTGGCGCCCCAGCCCACTTTGGGCTGGGTTCCCTCCCACTTCAGCCCATGCCCCCCCCGGGATAGGTGGCCCCACCCGGTGGACCCCCGGGACCCTTTCGGTGGTCCCGGTACAATACCGGTGACCCCGAAACTTGTCCCGATGGCCGAAACAACACTTCCTATATATAATTCTTTACCTCCGGACCATTCCGGAACTCCTCGTGACGTCCGGGATCTCATTCGGGACTCCGAACAACATTCGGGTTACAGCATATACATATCTTCACAACCCTAGCGTCACCGAACCTTAAGTGTGTAGACCCTACGGGTTCGGGAGACATGCAGACATGACCGAGACGACTCTCCGGTCAATAACCAACAGCGGGATCTGGATACCCATGTTGGCTCCCACATGCTCCACGATGATCTCACCAGATGAACCACGATGTTGAGGATTCAATCAACCCCCGTATACAATTCCCTTTGTCAATCGATATGTTACTTGCCCGAGATTCGATCGTCGGTATCCCAATACCTCGTTCAATCTCGTTACCGGCAAGTCACTTTACTCATACCGTAATGCATGATCCCGTCACCATACACTTGGTCACTTTGAGCTCATTATGATGATGCATTACCGAGTGGGCCCAGTGATACCTCTCCGTCATACGGAGTGACAAATCCCAGTCTTGATCCATGTCAACCCAACAGACACTTTCGGAGATACCCGTAGTCTACCTTTATAGTCACCCAGTTACGTTGTGACGTTTGGTATACCCAAAGCACTCCTACGGTATCCGGGAGTCACACGATCTCATGGTCTAAGGAAAGGATACTTGAAATTGGAAAACTCTAGCAAACGAACTATACGATCTTGTGCTATGTTTAGGATTGGGTCTTGTCCATCACATCATTCTCCTAATGATGTGATCTCGTTATCAATGACATCCAATGTCCATAGTCAGGAAACCATGACTATCTGTTGATCAACGAACTAGTCAACTAGAGGCTTACTAGGGACATGTTGGTGTCTGTTATTCACACATGTATTACGATTTCCGGATAACACAATTATAGCATGAATAAAGACAATTATCATGAATAAGGAAATATAATAATAATGCTTTTATTATTGCCTCTACGGCATATTTCCAACAGTCTCCCACTTGCACTAGAGTCAATAATCTAGTTACATTGTGATGAATCAAACACCCATGGAATTCTGGTGTTGATCATGTTTTGCCCTAGGGAGAGGTTTAGTCAACGGATCTGCTACATTCAGGTCCGTATGTACTTTACAAATATCTATGTCTCCATCTTGAACATTTTCACGAATGGAGTTGAAGCGACGCTTGATGTGCCTTGTCTTCTTGTGAAACCTGGGCTCCTTAGCAAGTGCAATAGCTCCAGTGTTGTCACAGAAAAGTTTGATTGGCCCCGACGCATTGGGTATGACTCCTAGGTCGGTGATGAACTCCTTCACCCATATTGCTTCATGTGCTGCCTCCGAGGCTGCCATGTACTCCGCTTCACATGTAGATCCCGCCACGACGCTTTGCTTGCAACTGCACCAGCTTACTGCCCCACCATTCAAAATATACACGTATCCGGTTTGTGACTTAGAGTCATCCAGATCTGTGTCGAAGCTAGCGTCGACGTAACCCTTTACAACGAGCTCTTCGTCACCTCCATAAACGAGAAACATTTCCTTAGTCCTTTTCAGGTACTTCAGGATATTCTGGACCGCTGTCCAGTGTTCCTTGCCGGGATTACTTTGGTACCTTCCTACCAAACTTACGGCAAGGTTTACATCAGGTCTGGTACACAGCATGGCATACATAATAGAACCTATGGCTGATGCATAGGGGATGACGCTCATCTCTTCTATATCTTCTGCCGTGGTCGGACATTGAGCTGAGCTCAATTTCATACCTTGTAACACAGGCAAGAACCCCTTCTTAGATTGATCCATATTGAACTTCTTCAATATCTTATCAAGGTATGTGCTTTGTGAAAGACCTATGAGGCGTCTCGATCTATCTCTATAGATTTTGATGCCTAATATATAAGCAGCTTCTCCAAGGTCCTTCATTGAAAAACTCTTATTCAAGTAGGCCTTGATGCTGTCCAAGAGTTCTATATCATTTCCCATCAATACTATGTCATCTACATATAATATGAGAAATGCTACAGAGCTCCCACTCACTTTCTTGTAAACGTAGGCTTCTCCATAAGTCTACGTAAACCCAAACGCTTTGATCATCTCATCAAAGTGAATGTTCCAACTCCGAGATGCTTGCACCAGCCCATAAATCGAGCGTTGGAGCTTGCACACCTTGTCAGCATTCTTAGGATCGACAAAACCTTCCGGCTGCATCATATACAATTCTTCCTTAAGGAAACCATTAAGGAATGCCGTTTTGACGTCCATTTGCCATATCTCATAATCGTAGAATGCGGCAATTGCTAACATGATTCGGACGGACTTTAGCTTCGCTACCGGTGAGAAAGTCTCATCGTAGTCAACCCCTTGAACTTGTCGATAACCCTTAGCGACAAGTCGAGCTTTATAGATGGTCACGTTACCATCCGCGTCTGTCTTCTTCTTAAAGATCCATTTATTTTCTATGGCTCGCCGTTCAACGGGCAAGTCAGTTAAAGTCCATACTTCATTTTCATACATGGATCCTATCTCGGATTTCATGGCTTCTAGCCATTTGTCGGAATCCGGGCCCGCCATCGCTTCTTCATAGTTTGAAGGTTCACTGTTGTCTAACAATATGATTTCCAAGACAGGGTTGCCGTACCACTCTGGTGCGGAACATGTCCTTGTGGACCTTCCAATTTCAGTAGGAGCTTGATCAGAAGTGTCTTGATCATCATCATTAACTTCCTCTCTAGTCGGTGCAGTCACCTCAGGAACATTTTCTTGAGTTGCGCCATTTTCCGGTTCTAGAGGTAATACTTCATCAAGCTCTACTTTCCTCCCACTTACTTCTTTCGAGAGAAACTCTTTCTCTAGAAAGGACCCATTCTTGGCAACAAAGATCTTGCCTTCGGATCTGAGGTAGAAGGTGTACCTAATAGTTTCTTTTGGGTATCCTATGAAGACGCATTTTTCCGACTTGGGTTCGAGCTTTTCAGGTTGAAGTTTCTTGACATAAGCATCGCATCCCCAAACTTTTAGAAACGACAGCTTAGGTTTCTTCCCAAACCATAATTCATACGGTGTCGTCTCAATGGATTTCGACGGAGCCCTATTTAAAGTGAATGCAGCAGTCTCTAAAGCATAGCCCCAAAAAGATAGCGGTAAATCGGTAAGAGACATCATAGATCGCACCATATCTAATAGAGTGCGATTACGACGTTCGGACACACCGTTACGCTAAGGTGTTCCAGGCGGCGTGAGTTGTGAAACTATTCCACATTTTCTTAAGTGTGTGCCAAATTCATGACTCAAGTATTCTCCTCCACGATCTGATCGTAGAAACTTGATTTTCCTGTCACGTTGATTTTCAACCTCACTCTAAAATTCTTTGAACTTTACAAAGGTTTCAGACTTGTGTTTCATTAAGTAGATATACCCATATCTACTCAAGTCATCAGTGAGGGTGAGAACATAACGATAGCCACCACGAGCCTCAACACTCATTGGACCGCATACATCAGTATGTATGATTTCCAATAAGTTGGTTGCTCGCTCCATTGTTCCTGAGAACGGAGTCTTGGTCATCTTACCCATGAGGCATGGTTCGCACGTGTCAAATGATTCATAATCAAGAGACTCTAAAAGTCCATCTGCATGGAGCCTCTTCATGCGTTTGACACCTATGTGACCAAGGCGGCAGTGCCACAAGTATGTGGGACTATCATTATCAACCTTACATCTTTTGGTACTCACATTATGAACATGTGTAGTATTACGTTCGAGATTCATAAAGAATAAACCATTCACCATAGGAGCATGACCATAAAACATATCTCTCATATAAATAGAACAACCATTATTCTCGGATTTAAATGAGTAGCCATATCGAATTAAACGAGATCCTGATACAATGTTCATGCTCAAAGCTGGCACCAAATAACAATTATTAAGGTTTAAAACTAATCCCGAAGGTAGATATAGAGGTAGCGTGCCGACGGCGATCACATTGACCTTGGAACCATTCCCAACGCGCATCGTCACCTCGTCCTTAGCCAGTTTCCGCTTATTCCGCAGCCCCTGCTTTGAGTTACAAATGTGAGCAACTGCACCGGTATCAAATACCCAGGAGCTACTACGGACACTAGTAAGGTACACATCAATTACATGTATATCACATATACCTTTTGTTTTGCCGGCCTTCTTGTCTGCTAAGTATTTAGGGCAGTTCCGCTTCGAGTGACCGCTTCCCTTACAATAAAAGCACTCAGTCTCGGGCTTGGGTCCATTCTTTGGCTTCTTCCCGGCAGCTTGCTTGCCGGGCGCGGCAACCTCCTTGCCGTCCTTCTTGAAGTTATTCTTACCCTTGCCTTTCTTGAACTTAGTGGTTTTATTGACCATCAACACTTGATGTTCCTTCTTGACTTCTACCTCCGCTGATTTCAGCATTGAGAACAACTCAGGAATGGTCTTTTGCATTCCCTGCATGTTGAAGTTCATCACAAAGCTCTTGTAGCTTGGTGGAAGCGACTGGAGGATTCTGTCAATGACCGCATCATCCGGGAGATTAACTCCCAGCTGAGACAAGCGGTTATGCAACAAAGACATAGTGAGTATGTGCTCACTGACAGAACTATTTTCCTCCATCTTACAGTTGAAGAACTTATCGGAGACTTCATATCTCTCGATCCGGGCATGAGCTTGAAAAACCATTTTCAGCTCTTCGAACATCTCATATGCTCCATGTCTCTCAAAACGCTTTTGGAGCCCCGGTTCTAAGCTGTAAAGCATGCCGCACTGAACGAGGGAGTAGTCATAGCACGTGTCTGCCAAGCGTTCATAACGTCTTGGTTCTGTGGGACGGGTGGATCACCTAGCGGTGCTTGTAGGACATAATCTTTCTTGGCAGCTATGAGGATGATCCTCAGGTTCCGGACCCAGTCCGTATAGTTGCTGCCATCGTCTTTCAGCTTGGTTTTCTCTAGGAACGCGTTGAAGTTGAGGACTACGTGGGCCATTTGATCTACAAGACATATTGTAAAATATTTTAGACTAAGTTCATGATAATTAAGTTCATCTAATCAAATTATTAATGAACTCCCACTTAGATTAGACATCCCTCTAGTCATCTAAGTATTACATGATCCGAGTTAACTAGGCCGTGTCCGATCATCACGTGAGACGGACTAGTCAACATCGGTGAACATTTTCATGTTGATCGTATCTACTATACGACTCATGCTCGACCTTTCGGTCTTCTGTGTTCCGAGGCCATGTCTGTACATGCTAGGCTCGTCAAGTCAACCTAAGTGTTTGCATGTGTAAATCTGTCTTACACCCGTTGTATGTGAACGTCTGAATAAAACACCCGATCATCACGTGGTGTTTTGAAACAGCGAACTGTCGCAACGGTGCACAGTTAGGGGGAACACTTCTTGAAATTATTATGAGGGATCATCTTATTTACTACCGTCGTTCTAAGTAAACAAGATGCAAAACATGATAAACATCACATGCAATCAAATAATAAACGTGACATGATATGGCCAATATCACATAGCTCCTTTGATCTCCATCTTGGGGCTCCATGATCATCTTGTCACCGGCTTGACACCATGATCTCCATCATCATGATCTCCATCATCGTGTCTCCATGAAGTTGCTCGCCAACTATTACTTCTACTACTATGGCTAACGCGTTTAGCAATAAAGTAAAGTAATTTACATGGCGTTTCTCAATGACACGCAGGTCATACAAAAAAAAAGACAACTCCTATGGCTCCTGCCGGTTGTCATACTCATCGACATGCAAGTCGTGATTCCTATTACAATAGCATGAACATCTCATACATCACATATAGATCATTCATCATTCATCACAACTTTGGCCATATCATATCACAAACCACTTGCTGCAAAAACAAGTTAGACGTCCTCTAATTGTTGTTGCAAGTTTTTACGTGGCTGAATTAGGGTTCTAGCAAGAACGTCTTCTTACCTACGTTAAAGCCACAACGTGATTAGTCAACTTCTATTTACCCTTCATAAAGACCCTGTTCATCGAATCCGCTCCAACTAAAGTGGGAGAGACAGACACCCGCCAGCCACCTTATGCAACTAGTGCATGTCAGTCGGTGGAACCGGTCTCACGTAAGCGTACGTGTAAGGTTGGTCCGGGACGCTTCATCCCACAATGCCGCTGAAGCAAGAAAAGACTAGTAGCGGCAAGAAAGTTGACAAATCTACGCCCACAACAAATTGTGTTCTACTCGCGCAAGAAGAACTACGCATAGACCTAGCTCATGATGCCGCTGTTGGGGAACGTTGCAGAAAACAAAAAATTTCCTACTCGTTTCACCAAGATCCATCTAGGAGTTCAACTAGCAACGAGTCATCAGATGCATCTACATACCTTTGTAGATCGCGTGCGGAAGCGTTCAAAGAACGGTGATGATGTAGTCGAACACGACGTGATCCAAATCACCGATGACCAAGCGCCGAACGGACGGCACCTCCGCGTTCAACACACGTACGGGACGGGAGACGTCTCCTCCTTCTTGATCTAGCAAGGGGAGGAGGAGAGGTTGATGAAGATCCAGCAGCACGACGGCGTGGTGGTGGATGCAGGGCGTCACAGTAGCAGGGCTTCGCCTATACTACGAGGGAGAGACGTAACGGGGAGAGAGGGAGGCGCCAAGGCTGAGGTATGAAGTCCTCCCCTCTCCTCAACTATATATAGGGGTGCCAAGGGGGGTGGCCGGCCCTAGGAGATGGGATCTCCTAGGGGGGCGGCGGCCAAGGGGTGGGGGGCTTGCCCCCCAAGCAAGGGGGCGCCCCCTTAGGGTTCCCCCCTAACCCTAGGCGCATGGGCCCTTGGGGGGTGGCGCCCCAGCCCACTTTGGGCTGGGTTCCCTCCCACTTCAGCCCATGGGGCCCTCCGGGATAGGTGGCCCCACCCGGTGGACCCCCGGGACCCTTCCGGTGGTCCCGGTACAATACCGGCGACCCCGAAACTTGTCCCGATGGCCGAAACAGCACTTCCTATATATAATTCTTTACCTCCGGACCATTCCAGAACTCCTCGTGACGTCTGGGATCTCATCCGGGACTCCGAACAACATTCGGGTTACTGCATATACATATCTTCACAACCCTAGCATCACCGAACCTTAAGTGTGTAGACCCTACGGGTTCGGGAGACATGCAGACATGACCGAGACGACTCTCCGGTCAATAACCAACAGCGGGATCTGGATACCCATGTTGGCTTCCACATGCTCCACGATGATCTCATCGGATGAACCACGATGTCGAGGATTCAATCAACCCCCGTATACAATTCCCTTTGTCAATCGATATGTTACTTGCCCGAGATTCGATCGTCGGTATCCCAATACCTCGTTCAATCTCGTTACCGGCAAGTCACTTTACTCATACCGTAATGCATGATCCCGTCACCATACACTTGGTCACTTTGAGCTCATTATGATGATGCATTACCGAGTGGGCCCAGTGAAACCTCTCCGTCATACGGAGTGACAAATCCCAGTCTTGATCCATGTCAACCCAACAGACACTTTCAGAGATACCCGTAGTCTACCTTTATAGTCACCCAGTTATGTTGTGACGTTTGGTATACCCAAAGCACTCCTACGGTATCCGGGAGTCACACGATCTCATGGTCTAAGGAAAGGATACTTGACATTGGAAAACTCTAGCAAACGAACTATACGATCTTGTGCTATGTTTAGGATTGGGTCTTGTCCATCACATCATTCTCCTAATGATGTGATCTCGTTATCAATGACATCCAATGTCCATAGTCAGGAAACCATGACTATCTGTTGATCAACGAACTAGTCAACTAGAGTCTTACTAGGGACATGTTGGTGTCTGTTATTCACACATGTATTACGATTTCCGGATAACACAATTATAGCATGAATAAAGACAATTATCATGAATAAGGAAATATAATAATAATGCTTTTATTATTGCCTCTAGGGCATATTTCCAACACCTTTTGCCTCTCCTCACGACAACACGACTGGGCTTTGACGGGTCGGTAATGAAGAAGCATTGGTCCACTTGGGAAGCCAGTACCCATGGCTCATTTTTCGCGGTGACGTTTGCACCCGCGGTCTTGGATTTGGCTTCGGGTATAACCATGGTGGTGAAATATCGGTCTTCTTTTAGGACGCTCTTGGCCCATCTGACACGGAACATCGGGACCTTCTCTCCAGCGTAGCTCAGCTCCCAGATCTCATCGATCCTTCCGTAGTATCTGTCCTTGTCGTTACCGGTGTAGGATTCCATCGTTACCCCGGAGTTCTGATAACCATCGCTCTTCATGTCCTTGGCCTCGGTGTAGAATGTGTAGCCGTTGATATCATATGCCTCATAGGTCATCAGGTTGTGCTCGGCGCCCTGTGACAAGGCGAATATGAGTTGTTCTTCCGCGGAAGAATCCTCATGTAAAGGGTACGACAAAAGCTTCTGCTTGAACCAACGCGTGAAACATGAGTTGTGCTCTTTGAGTATATCTCTGTCCGTCCTCTGTTGGCCTCGGTCATTGTACGTCTTCTTAATAAAGGTTTTGTGCTCTACCACCCAAGGATCGACCACATCTATGTGTTGTAGCGCGACTAGGTTTGCTCTTTCAAAGTCGGCGAGTCGACCCTCGAAGTCAACATGCATTTCGCGGCGACCCTCACGGTGACCCCATCCAGCGAGCCTGCCGAGGTGCCTGTTGACGGGCAGACCAACAGGGTTCTCGATGCCTAGATAATTCGTGCAGTAGGAGATGCACTCTTCAGTCAGAAAGCCCCTGGCTATGCTTCCCTCTGGACGTGACATGTTGCGAACGTATCCTTTGATGACACCATTCATCCTTTCGAACGGCATCATGCTATGCAGGAACGTCGGCCCGAGTTAGATGATATCCTCCACTATATGGACCAGCAGATGCACCATAACGTCGAAGAATGCGGGCGGGAAGTACATCTCAAGCTCGCATAGTATCACCACGATCTCTTCCTGTAGCCTTCTGAGTTGCCTCACGCCAATCAACTTCCGAGAGATGACGTCAAAAAAGTTGCATAGGCCAAATAGCGTTTCACGGACGTGCGCGTCCATGATCCCACGGATTGCAACTGGAAGTATCTGCGTCATCAGCACCTGACAGTCGTGAGACTTCATCCCGCTGAACTTCTGCTTCGCTGGGTCTAGGTATCTGTTTATCTTCCCCGCATAACCGTAAGGAAGTTTTACTCCTAGGAGGCAGGTGAAAAACTGCTCGATCTCCTCCTGACTTAGAGTGAAGCACGCGGGAGGGTAGTCATTTCCGGTCTTCTTGGCCTTTTTGCCTTTGCGACGACTTTCTGTGTCCTGCTTCACCTCATCATCATCATCATCATCATCATCATCATCATATATAGCGTGAAGCTCCTGCCTGATGCCCATTGATTTCAAGTCTGCCCTTGCTTTCGGCCCATCTTTGGTCCTCTCTGGCATGTTGAGCAGGGTACCAAGCAGACTCTCGCACACGTTCTTCGTGATATGCATGACATCAAGGCTGTGAGGCACACGGTGGATCTTCCAGTACGGCAAGTCCCAGAAAACAGACCTCGTTTTCCATACCTTCAGCAGCGGCTCTGGCGCCTTTCGCTTCTTTCCCGGCTCTGGCGCCTTTTGCTTCTTTCCCGACAGTGGGTAGTCTTTCCAATTTTTCAACAGCTTGTCTATTTCCTCGCCGCTCCTCGTACACGGGCGTTTTCGGGGTCCTTGCGTTTCCTCCACGGGTCATCGTCGCGAAGCCACCTTCGATGTCCCATGAACACGGCTTTCGAAGACCCGGGATCTCTATCTAGCTAGCGATACGTTGTGTCATCCATGCACCTTACGCATCCAGAAAATCCGTGGACTACCTGCCCCGCGAGATATCCGTAACCGAGATAGTCATTCACCGTCGTGAGCAGTGCGGCTCTCATAGGGAAATATTCTTTCTCTGCGGCGTCCCACGTATTGGCTGGCGTTTTTCACAGTGTGTCTAGCTCCTCCTTCAGCAGCCCCAGATACAGATTGATGTCGTTCCCTGGTTGTTTCGGCCCTTCAATTAGCATACTCATGTGAATGTACTTCCTCTTCATGCACAACCAGGGGGGAAGGTTGTACATCCACACAAACACAGGCCAGGTGCTATGTGTGCTTCTCTAGCTGCCAAACGGATTGACTCCATCGGTGCTCGCGCCCAGCACGATGTTCCTTGCATCCTTCCCAAATTCTGGGTATTCGAAGTTCAACGCTTGCCACTGGCTCGCACCCTTAGGGTGACTCAGCATCTTGTCTTTTTTATCTATCTCCGGATCATTTGCGTCATCTTCTCGCTTCTTCTCCTCCCTATCCGCGTGCCAACGCAGGAGCTTTGCTACCTTAGGGTCCGTGAAATACCGCTACAGACGAGGAGTGATCGGAAAGTACCACACCACTTTTTGAGGAGCTTTCTTCCTCTTCTTGTATCGAGTGACGCCGCACACCGGACATATGGTAGACTCCGCATGCTCGTCCCGATTAATGATGCAATTGTTCATGCACACATGGTATTTCACGTGCGGTAAATCCAGAGGACACACGATTTTCTTCGCCTCCTCCGAACTGGTCGGCACTTGTTCCCCTTGGGAAGACGTTCGTGCCAGAATGACATGTTCTCGTTGAAGCATGCGTCGGTCATTTTGTGTTTTACCTTCATCTCCAGAGCCATGAGCGTTACTTTCAGGCGGGTATCCTCGGGCATGCATCCTTCATACAATGGAGTAACCGCGTCTAACTCAAGTTGATCCATCTTGGCTTTCTCTCGGGCGGCAGCTCTTGCGTTATCCGTCTGCTTGAGAAGCAGCTCTTGAATATGAGGGTCCTGCACCCAGCCCATCGATGGTCCAGCGTCGTCTGCTCCGCCGGCATCATCATCTTCATGATCATGTCCGTCGTCTGCTCCGGCATCTTCCTCATCATCATGTCCTGCATCTTCTACATGATGACTGTGTACAGCATCACCGTCATGATCATCTCCTGGGGATTCTTCGTCTTCTCGCCCGCCCGAGCCGCGGTGGTTGTCTTGCTGCCCTTCCTCATTTCTTAGCCGGCCCCCGTGGACGACTTCGTAGTCATCTTCATCACCTTGCCACCAATAGCCATCCATGAGACCACGCAAGAGCACGTGGTCCCGCACCTGCCCGGAATCTGGGTCCGTAATAAGGCTCTTCAGCTTGCATCTTCGACACGGACATCTTATCTCCGTCTCGTTCTTTTGAAGCATCTCGGCCTTCGCAGACCTCAAAAACCTATTCACGATGCCTTCGGTCATCGTGCGGACCATGGTCGCCTGCGGGGTAGAGCAAAACGATATTTTAGAACCAAGAAAAAATTTGGCATGACTTTCCCTAAAAATAGGACAAAAAAGAATGCTTAATGCCAAAATTCTCGCCGAAACGGAAATGAATCAACATTCCGGCAAAATATTGGCAACTATCGCATTTCAAATACCGGTACACCTCCAAACACAAACACATATGCAACACCACAAACATATGCAACACCACGAACATACATAGATCTAGCTAGGCCATAAAAAGTGCATGTGCACATTGTTGTAGGGAGAACAACATAAATATAGCTTCCCCCCTTACTTACCTATCAAAACAAGGTAATTTAACCACTTAAATTGAATGAATCTATGGTGGAAATGAGGTGAAAAAGAGGAGGCACCCGAGACAAGGAGCAGGTGGAGAGAATGAAGTGGGGAGAAAGTGAGTGTGGGTAGGAGAGGCTGTCCAAAATATCTTGTTGCTGCCCACTTACTAATGGCGCACCAACTCTAAATGCGCCATTAGTAATCCAGGTTACTAATGGCGCACCTTCTGGTGGTGCGCCATTAGTAGTTTTGCAAAAAAACATACTAATGGCGCACTGTTCCACAGTGCGCCATTACTAGTTTAAACCAGTAATGGCGCACGGTGGAACAGTGCGCCATTAGTAGTTTTGCAAAAAAAGGAATAAAAAATATAATAAAAAAACAACATTAGTGGCGCACTTTCCGACAGGTGCGCCATTACTAGTTACAACTAGTAATGGCGCACTGTGTCTGAATGTGCCATTAGTATGTTTGGGCAGGCGCACTAGTTCAAAAAAAAATTTGATACTAATGGCGCACCCTGGGCCAGGTGCGCCATTAGTAGTTTCAACTCTAATGGCGTATCAGAAGGTGGTGTGCCATTAGTATATACTAATGGCGCACTGCTTGTCTGGTGCGTCATTAGTGTCAATCCCATCTATAGCCCTTTTTCTAGTAGTGTATGTGCATTCCTCAATGCAATCTCTCAGAAGGTGATTGATCCAGAAATCGTACCAAGGCTAAGGAGTGATGTGGCGCAATGTCTTGTCAGTTTCGAGCTGGTGTTCCCACCATCCTTCTTCAATATCATGACGCACGTCCTAGTTAATCTAGTCGACGAGATTGTCATCCTGGGGCCCGTATTTCTACACAATATGTTCCCCTTTGAGAGGTTCATGGGAGTCCTAAAGAAATATGTCCGTAACCGCGCTAGGCCAGAAGGAAGCATCTCCATGGGCCATCAAACAGAGGATGTTATCAGGTTTTGTTTTGACTTCATTCCTGGCCTTAAGAAGATAGGTCTCCCTAAATCGCGGTATGAGGGGAGACTGACTGGAAAAGGCACTCTTGGAAGAGACTCAATAATATGCAGGGACGGATATTCTTGGTCTCAAGCACACTACACAGTTTCACAGAACTCTACCGTGGTGACCCCGTATGTCGATGAACACAAGAACAGTCTGCGCTCCAAACACCCGGAGCAGTGCGACGACTGGATTACATGTGAACACATCAAGACTTTCAGCAGTTGGTTGGAAACACGTCTCAGAGGTGACAACACTGTTTGTGATGAGTTGTACTTGTTGTCCAGGGAAACATATTTGACTGTATTAACTTACAAAGGATACGAGATAAATGGGAATACATTTTACACGATCGCCCAAGATCAAAAGAGCACCAACCAAAACAGCGGTGTCCGCTTTGATGCAGCAACCGAGAGCGGAAAGGACACATATTATGGTTACATAGTGGACATATGGGAACTTGACTACGGACCTGATTTTAAGGTCCCTTTGTTTAAGTGTAAATGGGTCAATCTGTTAGACCCACAGTACGGAATGACAACAGTGGATTTGAAAAATCTTGGGTACACTGACGAACTGTTCGTCCTAGCCAATGATGTGGCACAGGTTATCTATGTGAAGGACATGTCTATCAAACCGAGAAAAAGAAAAGATAAAGAAACGAATACATCATACGATGAGCCAAAGCGCCACATAGTTCTTTCAGGAAAAAGGGACATCCTGGGAGTGGACGGCAAGACAGACATGTCTGAAGATTATGAAAAGTTTCATGAAATTCCTCCCTTCAATGTCAAGGCTGACCCAAGCATCCTAATAAACAATGAAGATTATCCATGGTTACGGCGCAATAAGCAAATGACACAAGCGAAGAAAAAGTGAATACTTTCTCCCGCAACTATTATGATGATACCATGCCAACTTTGTAACACACGAACATGCTACCATTGTCCGTTTTGTACATGCACATGCTATGTGGGTGAAATTATGATACCATTCCAACTTTCAACTTTTTCAGAGTTCATTTGAAATGCTTTCATGTCTTATGGTTCGCCCCTGGCCCATGACCATTAGTCCCGGTTTGTGCCACAAACCGGGACTAAAGGATTGGTCCTCGTTGCGGGCAGAGTTTAGTCCCACCTCGCCAACCGAAGGGGGCTCACATCGGTTTATAAGCCCTTCCCTCTCTGCCTTGTTGAGCTCCTCTCGAAGTGAAAATAGATGCCCTAATAGAGAAAAGTTTAACCTAAATTCATAGTGAATTTCTCTGAAATTCATAGTGAATTTCTCTGAAATTCATAGAAATTTATTAGGAATTTTGGTTGAATTTTCTTTATAAGCGCATCTATTCTCATTTTTTTAGTAAGTTAATCACAAACTTGTGATTCAATCAATTTTCAAAGAATTCAAATTTTAACTATTCAAATTTGAAAACTGATGGCACTAACGGAAAGTTTATATTTTTTCTAAAACTAATGGCACTAACAGAAAGTTTATAATTTTGCAAACCTAAAAGCAAACAGAATTAAAAATTAAAGCAAAAAACAAAAGAAAATAAATAATGCAAAAAAAAATCAGAAAAATAGGAAAAAACTATTTTTATAGTAAAGTTAATCACAAAATAAAATAAATAAAGCAACAAAGAAAACAAAAAAATTAAAAATGTGTTTTCAAATTTGAAAACTAATGGCACTAACAGAAAGTTTATAATTTTTCTAAAACTAATGGCACTAACAGAAAGTTTATAATTTTGCTAATCTAAAAGCAAAAGAATTAAAAACTAAAGCAAAAAACAAAAGAAAATAAATAATGCAAAAAACAAATCAGAAAAACAGGAAAAAAAACTATTTTTATAGTAAAGTTAATCACAAAATAAAATAAATAAAGAAACAAAAAAAACTAAAAAAGTGTTTTTTAATTTGAAAACTAATGGCACTAACAGAAAGTTTATAATTTTTCTAAAACTAATGGCACTAACAGAAAGTTTATAATTTTGCTAACCTAAAAGCAAACAGAATTAAAAATGAAAGCAAAAAACAAAAGAAAATAAATAATGCAAAAAACAAATCAAAAAAACAGGAAACAACTATTTCCATAGTAAAGATAATCACAAAATAAAATAAATGAAGCAACAATGAAAACAAAAAAACTAAAAAAGTGTTTTCAAATTTGAAAACTAATGGCATTAACAAAAAGTTTATAATTTTTCTAAAACTAAAAGCATAAAGAATTAAAAAATAAAGCAAAAAACAAAAGAAAATAAATAAAGCAACAAAAGAAAGAAAAAAATGCCACCTACTAGGCCACCACGGCCTGAATACGACTAGAAACCCTACCATGGGCTAGGATTCAGGCCCGCAGTAGGCCCAGTAGGCCCACAGGCATTGCAGTGACAGATTAGGCCCGAAAGCCTGCAGTTGAGAGGAGCTCGGGAGGGTGGCCGCAACAGCGCTTATAAACCACTCCCGAGCCCTCTCAACTAGCGAGCTCGGACTAAACTTTTGGGCGTGCGGTAGCACAAGGCCATTGGTCCCGGTTGGTGCCACCAACCGGGACTAAAGGGGTGCATTGGTCACGGTTCGTGGCTCCAACCGGGACCAATGCCCCCCTATGGTCCCGGTTCGTGCCACCAACCGGGACCATATGCCTCTGCTTCCCGCCCTTTCGGCTGCTGAAAAGAGACCTATGGTCCCGGTTGGTGGCACGAACCGGGACCATAGGGGGCATTGGTACCGGTTCGTGCCACGAACCGGGACCATTGCTCTTGGTATATAAGGTAGCACTTGTGAAAATTTCGCCAACCGCTCCCATTCCCCCCCCCCCGACGCCGCCAGGCCGTTCGTCGTCGTCGTCGCCGCCCCGAGCCCGTCGTCGCCCGCTCCCCATCGCCGTCGCCCCGCGCCGCCGTAGGCCTTCTCCCCGTCGCTGCGTGCGCCGTCGCCGGCCTCCTCCTCGCCGCTGCGTGCGCCATCTCCGGTCCCCTCCTCGTCGCCCCGCGCCACGTCGCCGGCCTCCCCCGCGCCGTCGCCGGCCTCCTTCCCCGTCCTCGGCCTCCTCCCCGTCGCGCCCCCACTACTAGGAAAAGGGCTATAGATGGAATTGACACTAATGGCGCACCAGACATGTGGTGCGCCATTACTATATACTAATGGCGCACCATGTGTTGGTGCGCCATTAGTGTGCAAATACTAATGGCGCACCATGTCCACGGTGCGCCATTAGTAAAAAAAAAATTTAATTTTTTCAAAACTACTAATGGCGCATCGTGGGAGTGGTGCGCCATTACTAGTTGAACTAGTAATAGCGCACCACATCCACGGTGCGCCATTAGTAAAAAAAAATTAAACTTTTTCAAAACTACTAATGGCGCACCGTGGGAGTGGTGCGCCATTACTAGTTGAACTAGTAATGGCGCACCATGCCATGGTGCACCATTACTAACTTGGCCCAAACATTCGCCCGAAAGCGCACCCCCCCCCCCCCCGGGGACCGCCTTTTCAGTTTCAAAAAAAATAAAAGAAAATGAAAGAAATGTCAAAAAAATAAAAGAAAATAAGATTCTCATGTGATATGTGGTCTAGTTGTTAGCAAAATTTACAAACATGAATTTTCGACTTTTTTGCAAAATCTCTCGAGAATTTGTAAAAATGGGCATAACTTTTGCGTACGAACTCGGATGAAAAAGTTTTTTATATGAAAAATCATCTACTCGAAAAGTTACATCCGAATTTAACGGGGGGAACCCGGTTAAACATTTTCAAAATCCTCAAAAACCTAACAGAAAAAAAGATACGGGGCTTTTAAGATCTGGAGAGGCAAAAAGAATTCAAAAAAATTCAAACTTACTAATGGCGCACCTGCCCATGGTGCGCCATTAGTATCTTCCCGCCTTCAAAATTCAAAATAAGTCAACAAAATAAAAAAAGTTACTAATGGCGCACCTGCCCATGGTGCGCCATTAGTATCTTCCCGCCTTCAAAATTCAAAATAAGTCAAAAAAAATAAAAATAAAAGTAACTAATGGCGCACCTGCCCATGGTGGGCCATTAGTATCTTCCCGCCTTCAAAATTCAAAATAAATCAAAAAAATAAAAAATTTAGTAATGGCGCACCTGCCCACGGTGCGCCATTACTATGTCATACATATGGCTGGGCGCACCTCCTCCACTCCACCTCTCCTCCACTCCATCTCCTCCTCTCCTCTCCTCCACTCCATCTCCTACTCTCCTCCACTCCATCTTTCCTTCTCTCCTCCATCATACTACCCTCTTCCTCTCCGGCGACCTCCTCCTCCTCCTCTCCGGCGACCTCCTTCTCCTCTCGGGCGACCTCCTCCTCCTCTCCGGCGACCTCCTCCTCCCTCCTCTCCTCCCCTCCCCTCCCCTCACGGTTTCTCCTCCTTCCTCTCCGGTGAGCTCCTCCTCCCTCCTCTCCTCCCATTCCCTCATGGTTTCTCCTTCCTCCTCTCCGATGTTCGGTGAACTCCTCTCCGGCGACCTCCTCCTCCTCTCCGGCGATGTAGGCGAGCGCCTCTCCGGTGACCTCCTCCTCCTCCTCTCCGGCGAACTCCTCTCCGGCAAAAGAACACAGCAAAAGAACATACAAGATCCAAAAATAGGAACAAAATTTGAAATAATATCGTGCCAAAAAACGAGCAAAAAAACTAGCAAAAAATCACGATCCAGATCCAAATTCAAAATTCGAAAATAGCAATGGCGCACGGTGGGGGTTAGACGGTGCGCCACTACTATTTTCCCGCCTTCAAAATTCAAAAATACTAATGGCGCATCGTGGCCTATACTAATGGCGCACCAGTGGCCTATACTAATGGCGCACCGTGGCCTATACTAATGGTGCACCAGTGGTGCGCCATTAGTAAAAATTACTAGTGGCGTGCTAGTAATGGCGCACCAGTGATGCGCCATTAGTAGGCAAAACTGGTGCGCCATTAGTAGGCCTTTTCCTAGTAGTGCCCAGTGAGCTCCCCCGTTCCCATCGATCCCTGTCGCTCTAACCATCACCGCCGCCGTCGCCTCTGCTCTCTGTGTTTGATAAAAAAATTCATATGTGTATGTATATGCTCATATGTATTTGGATTTGGCTATGTATGTATGTATATGCTCATATGTATGTATGTATGTATATGCTCTCTGTATATGGATTTGGCTATGTATATGCTCTCTGTATATGCTCATATGTATGTATGTTCATATAGCATTTTTTCTATATATGAATTATTTTTTTGTTCATGGATATATGCTAAAGAAAACGAGGGGGGTGATAGATGATGATGAGGGGTCGAGAGGGGGACGAGAGGTCGAGAGGGGTCGAGGGGAGAAAAAAATGTTATCAGGGACGAGGGTCGTCGAGGGGTCGAGAGAGGGACGAGGGGTCGAGAGGGGTACGAACCGGGACCAATACTCTGTGTATATAAGCAGGACTTAGAAAGAAGAAGAGGAGAGGAAGAAGAGGAGAAATAAATAAGAAGAAGAAAAAAGAAGAAAAAGAAGAGGAGAAGAAGAAAGGAATAGTGGAGAAGAAGAAAAAATAGAATATATATTCTATTTTTTCTTCTTCTCCACTATTCCTTTCTTCTTCTCCTCTTTTTTCTTCTTTTTTTCTTTGATCTTCTCCTCTAGCTATTCCTTTCTTCTTCTCCTCTTTCTTCTTCTTCTTCTTCTTCTTCTTCTTCTTAATTTTTATCAGGAACGAGGGTGTCGAGGATCGCCGAGGGGTCGAGGGTCGGGAACTAGGGTAGAGGGTCGAGGGTCATTAAGGGGTCAAGGGTCGAGGGTTTCAGGGTTGAGGGTTCGAGGGTTCTATAGGGTTGAGGGATCGAGGGTCGAGGGTTCCAGGGTCGTCTAGGGGTCGAGGGTTCCAGGGTCGTCGAGGGTTCGAGGGGTCGAGGATCGCCGAGGGGTCGAGGGAGGTTTCCTAGTGTCAAAGTATTGAAGAAATCCATGGCTTCATCATTAGCCGGAAGTAACCAGGGCATGACGAAGTCCTCCAAAGTTATTTTGGAATGGTGTCCCGGATAGGATAATTTGCCTTTTTGTATGAATTTCAGCAAAGGCCTTCCAAATAACGATATTTGGAAGGTTCTTGCTGAACTTTGTACCAAAAAGCGAATTATCCTATCTAGGACTCCGTTCCAAAATAACTTTGGAGAGCTTCGTACCATCATGCACCTGTTACTTTCGCCTAATGATGAAGACATGGTTTTGTTGAATCCTTTGACACTAGGCAACCTCCCGACCCCTCAGTGATCCTCTCGAACATGAGAGGAAGAAGAGGATCGCCGAGGGGTCGAGGGTTCCAGGGTCGTCGAGGGTTCGAGGGGTCGAGGATTGCCGGGGGGTCGAGAGAGAGATTTCCTAGTGTCAAAGTATTGAAGAAATCCATGGCTTCATCATTAGCTAGAAGTAACCAGGGTATGACGAAGTCCTCCAAAGTTATTTTGGAATGGTGTCCCGGATAGGATAATTTGCCTTTTTGTATGAATTTCAGCAAAGGCCTTCCAAATAACGATATTTGGAAGGTTCTTGCTGAACTTTGTACCAAAAAGCAAATTATCCTATCTAGGACTCCATTCCAAAATAACTTTGGAGAGCTTCGTACCAACATGCACCTGTTACTTTCGCCTAATGATGAAGACATGGTTTTGTTGAATCCTTTGACACTAGGCAACCTCCCGACCCCTCGGCGATCCTCTCGAACATGAGAGGAAGAAGAGGATCGCCGAGGGGTCGAGGGTTCCAGGGTCGTCGAGGGTTCGAGGGGTCGAGGATCGCCGAGGGGTCGAGAGAGAGATTTCCTAGTGTCAAAGTATTGAAGAAATCCATGGCTTCATCATTAGCCAGAAGTAACCAGGGCATGATGAAGTCCTCCAAAGTTATTTTGGAATGGTGTCCCGGATAGGATAATTTCCCTTTTTTATGAATTTCAGCAAAGGCCTTCCAAATAACGATATTTGGAAGGTTCTTGCTGAACTTTGTACCAAAAAGCGAATTATCCTATCTAGGACTCCGTTCTAAAATAACTTTGGAGAGCTTCGTACCATCATGCACCTGTTACTTTCGCCTAATGATGAAGACATGGTTTTGTTGAATCCTTTGACAATAGGCAGCCTCCCGACCCCTCGGCGATCCTCTCGAACATGAGAGGAAGAAGAGGATAAAAAAATAAGAGGAAGAAGAAAAAAAAGAGGAGAAGAAAGAATAGAGGAGTTCTTCTCCTCTATTCTTTCTTCTCCTCTTTTTTTTCTTCTTCTTCCTCTTTTTTTTATCGGGAACGAGGGTCGTCGAGGGACATAGATGTAGTGTCGTCGTTGTCAATATATACCCCCTCCCGATAGCTTCAACATGTGGGGGGGTCGATATTACCCCCTCCTTGAAGCGTTCTCGAGGCCACCCCAAACCCTTGAAGCGTTGTCGAGGCCACCCTAAACCCTAGAGAAGCAGCGTCGAGGCCACTAATTAATATATATGATTCCTTACTATGATTAGGTAGCTAGTTCTACGTTTGCCACTAATATATCCATCTGTCATGTTTAAATAATAATTGCCATGTTCTAAATATTTGTAGAAACTATGGACACCGCCCGAGACGAAGCAAAAGAAGCGTTGTTGAGGGACATAATCGCAGAAGGAAGTGATGCCGTTTCGTTGTTTCTCAACCACACCGATGGTCTGGAAGGAGAGGGTGAAGAAGCTGGCTACGGTGACCTAATGCCAATGCAAGAAGAAGAACATGAGGATGGCTCCGGTGACCCAATGCCGGTGCAAGAAGGAGACCGTGATGACGGCTCCGGTGACCGAACCGAGTCCGGCCAGGTATATATATTAGTTAAGCGTGTGCTGACTAGCTGATTGATGCATTCATTGTTTTGGTATGTACACATATTAATTAAGTCTTTGTTCTTTTTTCTAGCCCTCCGGATGAAAAGTTTGAGATCATAGCAATCGCGCCCGACGGCCAACCGATTGAACCCATCCGAACAAAGAATGCATTTGTTGCTCAGTGCGGTGTTCTGGTTAGGGACAAGATCCCGATAAGCATCCAGCAATGGTTTAAGCCGGCTACAGAAGACCCTGAGGTGTCTTATGTCAATGATATGCAGAAAAATGATCTTTGGACTGAGCTGAAGTCAAATTTCACCCTACCGCCAGAGGATAATCTAGAGAACCCAATTAAAGAGCAATTAATCAAGTCTTTTGCTCTTAAGAGGATGGCAGAACTATTCAGGAGGTGGAAGAAAGAGCTGAATAAGTTTGTCGAAAATAATGAAACACCAGAATTCAAGGGCAGATATGAGAAGATCAGAGATCACTGGCCCACATTTGTGGCCCACAAGACATCGGAAATGAGTAAGAAGATGTCGGCGACAAACAAGCAAAATGCTGCGAAGAAGAAGCTTCACCATCGCACGGGGTCAGGTGGCTACCTCATAGCCCGGCCTAAGTGGGCCAAGACTGAGAATGATCTGGTTGATAAAGGGATCGAACCAGAGACAATTAACTGGCTAGACCGTTGCCGGACTTGGTTCTTCGGGGCTGGCGGAACCTTGGACCCTGTAACAGGGAAGTGCATTTGGACGAACGATCAAATGGACATACCAGTCAGGAAGCTTAAGCAGTATATCGAAGCAGCGCAGCAAGGGATGTTCTTTCCAGACAGAGAGAACGACGAGCTCACAATGGCCCTCGGGAATCCTGAGCACCCTGGACGGACACGAGGCACGCCAGGCTCCATTCTGTGGAAGGTTGGGTTTCCGGACGCGGGCAGTTACAAATCCCATGAGAGGAGGAAAAAAGTGCAGCAGACCCAAATGCAGGCGCTGCAAGCAAGGGTAGACGCGATAGAGGAACGAGAAGCAAATCGCAACAAACGTACTGCCAAAGCTTCCCCCGAAGCTACCCCACCATCTCAGCGCAGAAGCAGCGTGGCTTCCACCGAGCTGCTTCAGCCGGAGCATACCTTGACGGCTCCTGCCATCTATCCCGTGGATGCTATCACGGAGTCTCAAAATTGCCACCTTATGACGCAATGGATGAATTTGAAGGTCAAGGCGGCTGTTGGCTCTGTTTATCCTACTGAACCCGGCGCAACTTTTCACTGCCGGCCGATTCCAGAAGGATATGCTAGGGTGATGGTGGATGAACTAACGGAGGGATTTGAGGACCTCCAGCTTGACCACCCTACCGGTGAAGGGGAGACTCGGCTGGGGTCTGCTCTGAAGACTCCATGCCTATGGCGGAAGGAGCTCATCAACCTTCCGAACTGGATGCCTCCGCCTCCTCCTCCGGCGAGTCAGGGCACTCCGCCTCCTCCACCGCCTCCTCCTCCTGCGAGTGACGATCAGGGCCCTCGGCCGGCTCCTTCTCCGGCGCGTGGCGGCACTCCGCCTCCTTCTCCGCCTGCGCTGGTGCGCCCGAGCAGTCAGCGTCCTCCTTCTCCGCCTCGTCAGCAAGGGCGGAAGAGACCAGCCGCCGCTCCGGCAGCTGCTCCGGCGCGTCGTAGTCCTTCTCCTCCGCCTCGTAAGAAAGTAAAGAAGACAACCGCTCCGTCTGCTCGGCCGGCGTCTAGCAGTACAACCAGAGGCGGGAGGACATACAGATTCGGTCCTTCTCTGAAGAGTCCACAGAAGTTACCATACGAGAGGACCCCGGAGGAGAACGCGAAGATCGCGCGAACCGAAGTGGATGACTGGTTTCAAGGGTTGAAAGCAAAGAGACATCCACCTCCGGAGGAGAAGGTAGATCCGGTGAAAATGAAGCGCACTCTGGCTGCCCTGGCAAAACCACCCAAATCTCCGCCGAAAGGCAACTATGAGCGCATTATTGCAAAGACATGGGCCGAAGCAGAGCGGTCGGGAAGTACAGTCAGTGATCAAAGGCTGAAAGAACGACGAGCAGCTGGGAAACAAATTGCCCAGCTCGGCGAACAAGTGAAGCAATCGTGCCCCCCGCTCAAGGTGCCTAGCGACATCATCGATCCGAGGATGGTGCCCAGTTATTGCAATGTTGACAATTACCTGCCCGACGATGTACATTATGATCCCATGAAGGTGCAGATACACAGATACGAGTACAGGAAGCCTCTCATCAAAGATGAAAAATCTTTAACAACGATGATGCGAAGATTACATGATTGGTACTTGAAAATCTGCAGACAGTTTGGGGGGAGTACTTTGTATGCGAGAGTTAAACCGGAGCATGACCTCGTTGGAATTGAACAGTTGCCTATTCCATTTGAGGAGTTCTATCAGTTTTTCAATCAATTGGCCCTCGATAAAACAACGATCACCTGCTACTGTCTGTAAGTACTACTACTTCTGTCATTAAGTATCTCTATATAGCTCATCTCTTTCATTGCATGTATTTATAATTATCCTCACTATATTATGCAGATTGAAGATCGCCGAATTGAAGAAAAGACAAATCGGTGATATTGGGTTCGTTAACACATATCTCATAGATGCAACTGAGGTTGAACATCGCCTCGAAGATACCGAGGAAAACTTGCTACGATCATTCAAAAAAATGAAAACAAAGATATAATACTCTTTCCTTACAACTTCAAGTGAGTGTTACTGTCTTGTGCATATTCGGTTTCCCTTATATATTAGTCCAGGTTATAGTAATGTAATTGATGAGTTATGCATGCGTGTGCAGGTACCACTATATTCTCCTAGAGATTAGGCTTGAGCAGGGAGTAGTAACTGTCTTGGACTCTAAATGAAAAGATCCCCAGGAGTATGCGGGCATGACTGAAATCCTCAAGAAGTAAGTTAAATCGATCATTATCCACAATATTAGCAACTTTGTTCATTTCCTGATATCAAGTAATTGTTTTCTTTGTCCGGCAGGGTTTGGAGAAAATTCACCAGAAAAGTTCCGGGACTGCCGAAGGAGCTGGAATTTAGACACCCGAAAGTAAGTACTATAGTAGCATGTTCTGCGCATCTCTTAGTGATTCAAGCGCTAATTTCATCAATACCATTTAGCATTCTTGCTTATCAGTTTGATTGACCTCCATTTCTTGTAAAGTGGTTGTGGCAGGAACAAGGGAATGATTTCTGTGGATACTACGTCTGGGAGTTCATCCGCCACACGACCTGTGAGCGGGGCGGGTACTCTGACGAACAATATGAAGTACGTAAATAACAACATTCACAATTTTATTTTATTACCATCATTTGTGTTGAGTTTCATTCATTCATATATATGTATTGACCCCCTTCTTCAAATTAGATGTTTCGGAAGCGGGATGAACTCCTAGCACCAGCTCGCATGTGAGCAATTCAAGAGGAATTGGCGGCATTCTTTCTTGACCACATGATCGCTGAAGACGGAGAATACTATGTGGACCATGAGTCCGTATGATTATATTTGTAAGAGATAATTATTGTATATATGTAGCCGGTAGTGTCGGATAGATATACGAGAACTTGTTGTTCGACCAATCTCTCGGAGAAGGAGAGGTGGTCGATATCACTTCTCTCTGTATGCATATATGTTCATGACGATCTTTTGTTTCCTTCGTTTGCTTACTAGTTAGCTAGCGTGTCTAGTCCTCTCTATACGTATGTATAGTACGTAGCGTCGACCAAGCACGGACATAAGAGAGGACACTTCTCTCTATTAATTATAGCTAGCTAACACAATATATGAAACACCTAAATTAACCCCCCAAACACCCCCCCCCCTTTCAAAAAAAAACAAAAACCCCAACCACAGAAATGCTGGCGCGTGGATGCCTATTGGTCCCGGTTGGTGCCACCAACCGGGACCAAAGGGTCTCTTGCCTGGGCTCCGTGCACAGGCCACGTGGAGGCCCATCTGTCCCGGTTCTGGATTGAACCGGGACTAAAGGGACAGGGCATTAGTACTGACCCTTTAGTCCCGGCTCCAGAACCGGGACAAAAGGCCCTTACGAACCGGGACAACAGGCCCTTTTTCTACCAGTGGTGCCAAAATGTTTTTATATTATGGGATGGATGAGTAGTACAGTAGTATGCGTATTGCTACTGGCCTTTTCATTGTAGCCTGCCCCACTTGGATATATTTTTACTGCTCAAATTATCTCCTACTACTACCTTGAAGCATTCCTTTTTCACATAAAAAAGGAAAAAAAAATACTTCTTTCTCTTCCCAGGTTTGAAATAATATTTTTCTAAGGAATGAACAGGTCTCCTCACAAATAGGATTTCACCCCTTTTATATATAATGCACAAACGGCCAAACACACACAAAGTCCTAAGAAAATCCTAAGATATGTTGGTCAAACGATAGATGGCGCAAATTCCACCAACCCAACAATGAGCACGCAAAACAGGAGACGCCACACCTATCACAAGACAACCTAAACTACTGAACATGACTGCAACAATGCCTCCTCAAGAAACCACTGGGACCCCATAGCACCAACCACACCAAACCCTCTTCGGAGGGGGCCGACTCGCTAATGAGGCAGCCCCCACGCTCCGGTCGTGGAGTGGCGCTCTTGCTGGTAGATAGCAAGGACTGAGAACAAAGACCCGCAGGAGGCACGTGTAAAGGATAGGAGATCACCAAGACCACCCAACGCTAGAGCTATAGGTGCTACATGTAAGGGGCAAGCAATCCCGCAACCGCCATCCATTGCAAATGAGAGGTAGCATGGATCCATGACGATGCCCTCAAGAAGGCGATGCCATGAAGCACCACCATTGTTGAGTTGAGAGGCCGAACAAGGGTTTCCACTCCGGAGCATTGGCACCATGAGGGGACCCACAACAACGCCCTAGGGGGAAGCGACACCCGCGGACGCAGTCGTCGTCGGTGCCGAAATGTGGAGCGTTCACTCAGACTCCCATAAGTGCCACTCATGAAACTGAGGATGCCTATCCAACGAATGAAGAGGGAGGGTTGCCGCAACCAACGCAAGGCCTCCAAATCCAGATAGGGAGGATCCGTCGTTGAAGCCACGACAACACTAGGATCACCCGTCACCCCGCCGCTCGCTACCCTCATAGACAAGAGGAGGCACCACCATCGCTGACACGTTGCCCACCGCCGAACCACCAGTGCAACCTTTTCCATCCAGCGTCGCCGCCCTAGCATCCAAGATGGAGACTCCGCCATCAACAATGCATAGGGTTGAGAAAAGAGCGAACAACAGAGACTATTGCCGCGCGCAAAGGAATCTGGATGCGGGGGTCAAATCCCAATTGGATCCAACCCCACACTGATGAAGGAGCTTGGGAAAGGGGGTCCCGATGGCCATGGGCCAACTGCCCGAACCATCTTAGTTGTTATGCTGCTAGGGCATTTGGCCTCCACGGTCTAGATCCATCCGTCTAGATCCGGCGAAGGGGGCTTCGATACCCGCCGGCACCACCCCAATCTCCCAACAGGTTCCAGTCACCAGCCACTGGAGCCTTTCACCTCCATATATTGGTTGCTGCCAAGCTAGTGTCGCCACCAAGAGTCGTAGAGGCCCGGCACCACACGGGCGGGGGGTAGCCCGGACCCGACCACCCCGACCAGCAGCCAGCCCCCGGCGACCTACCTCCACCGCAGCCACGCCAGCCGCCGCCGAGAGTTCACCACAACCACCACACGCAACTCGATACCGCGTGCCGACCGCAACCGCCCGAATCGCGTAGCTGCCTGCCGAGTATCTATATACCCGTGGAGAGGCGTGGTGGATCCTGGCAAGGGCCGGCGGGAGGGCTCCGTTTGTAGTCGTTTTTTCAATCTTGTTAGGGTTTGTATCCTACTCAGGAAGACGAGACGGCGGCTGCTCCCTGAAGATGGAATAAAGGTCTCCCCGCCTAGCCCCCGTTCCGGCGGTGCGTCTAGTATCGTTAGTGGGCGTGTGGAGGTGTGTCTCCGGCAGATCTATCTTTGGTGGATTTGCTCATATCTCGTCGTTGTTCGTCTACGTTCGTGTGTCTTCGGTTTGGATCCTTCCAATCTACGTTAATTTTCATCGGCGGCGGTTGCTGTCCTGGGGTGCTGGTCCTATGGGGCCTTAGCACGACGGCTTCCCGACTGTCTACTATAACAAGTTGTGCCCGGCTCCGGCGATGGAGGGGCGATGACGGCGGCGCGCCTTCGGTTCGCTTCGGTGGTTGTAGTCGTCGCTGGGTGGTCTACAGATCTGGATGTGATTTTTATTTCCGGTGTTCGTCGTACTGCCATGATTGAAGATGAATAGATTGGAAGTTTTTGAAAAAAAAATGTGTCTATTAATGGACCGGGGAACAACATCGTGCTATCCAAAATGAATATACACCGGAGGAGTAAATTGCCGGAATAATCCATGTAGGGCCTTCATGTGAAGATACTAAATATAAATAGACCTAAAGCTTATGTTGACCAATCGGGAGTTTATACTACTATTGTTACTTAACTCTTCCATCAACTGTGTTCAGAAGGCATGTGCGTTTTGTCAGTATCGCTAATACTATTCAGCGAGCGAGTTCCTGGGTCATGCATGCATTCACAGTCGAGAAGAGAGAGAGGAGAGACCCCACGCACGCTGTGGAGCCGCTGCATGTTTTTTTATTCTTCATGGCCAAAGATAGATCTGTGGGGACCAAATCCCGAAATGGAAGTAGGGGTAGGGGCAAGACGGGTATTTGGCGGGGTGGCGGAGCGCATAGTGGGGAAGCGCCAGGCTTTTGGAGCGAAATGGAATGAGGCGGTAGGCCCGCGCATGGTAAAGTGTGTGGGACACGTGGGCGAGAGCAGCACAGCACGGCAAGCTACAGTGCAGCTCTGGGCAGGAAACAAAAGCCGAGGTTGCAGCGGCACGACCTGCGCGTGAGCCCGATCCATGGACCGCGCGAGGAGGGGTGGACTTTTCATCGGGGCCGGCCATGGACCCGGCCTACGGCGTCGGCGGAGTCGAGGCGAGCGGCGACGGTAGCTGCGTCCGGCCGTACCGCAGTCCAAACTGGCTTCCGCTCATTGCCAGCTCACACCCAACCCCACTTGCCTCCGCTCTGCTCTGCCTTGCCTGCCTGCCTGCGCCTTTTTCATTTCACATTTATTTTTCGATGACTTATAATAATAAAAAAATAGCCCGAAAAGTGGCCCACCCGCGCCACGCGCTGCCCCTCCTCCTCGAGATGCCGCTTCCGTCCACGTAGGCGCGCAGGCGGGCATGCAGAGGCAGGCCCCGCCACCCTACCCTTCCCGCCAACTCGCCACGCCTCCGATCCCCACCATCAACCACCCAGCAACAATCATGCACGCTCGCTCGCGCGCGCCTAAATACAATGCGTGCATACAATCGAAATCCCCATAATATGATCGTGATATGTATTTTTATTTATATTCCTTCCCACAAAGCAGCAAGGAATCATTAGTTATTTTGTTCAGAAATTAATTGGGTGACAGACTGACAGCGATTTCCAGGAATGCTTGATTTCGTGAGCTTGTTTTCTGGGTTGCGATGGGTAGGACTATCGTTTTTTGAAAAAGAACAAAATCCGCTTTAAATAAAAGAACAATGCAGCTGCTCCACCGGTTGTATTTTATGCGCAAATGATGATTATGATTTCGCCAGCAGGGATGTAAAGGTATGCTTTTCTAAATATATTCCACTCCAATTCTTGAGCGGTTGAGCCTGGAGACATTGCACAGAATAATGTAAGCATAGGATGGTACCAAGCGAACTACGTTATTAATCAACAACTCTCTATGGCGGTGGTTCAGTCGGCACATACATTATGCAAGTGTGACGTTTTTGTAGAGGAGAAAAAAAAACGCTAGTAGCATCTGCACGCGCGCGGCGCATAGATACTGCACTACTTCGACATCGCCACTGTCAGGAGAGAAGACTCCTCCTCCCTCAACCTCTGGGCATGGTCTGCCAACCCCTCCGCCATTCCCAAGGTCCTTCGGGTGACCGTCACCGGCAACCAGCCGGCGGGCTACAGCAGCGGCCCAAGCGCTGTTGTTGGCCGGCGTGGTCTCAAGCGACGTGTCCTGGTTCACCTTACCCAGGTTGAGGACTTCACCCCCGATGCCAACGGCAACATTCCTCGACGGCCTCGCTCCTCGCACCCGTTCAACTTTCGACTCGGGGTCATCGACGGCGAGTCCAGGATGCGGGACAGGGCTGCGGTGGCTGGGAGGCGGCACGATGACCACGACCGCGACCAGGATAGGGATCGCGACCATGACCAGGACAGACGGGACGACAACCGTGACCGTGGCCACCGTAGACGCGACGAGCGCCCTTCCTCCTGGAGAGAGCGCTTTTTTCGGAGTAGGTCTCGTGCCCCGGAGCGTCACGGAGATGGTTGAGAAGACCGTGGCCGTGGTGGGCGTCGCCGCCGCCACGAGGCCCGTGATGCACGCTCCATCGACAACAAGCTGGTGCAGCGCCTCCCGGACGGCGCAGTCATCCCAGCCTCGGGGAGGCGAGGTCGCCGCCGCCCTGCTGACTTCCCTGCACGCCCTGGGCGCTCCGGGGGGGATGCTAGCCCGGTCAGCGAAGACACCCGTGGCCGCTCGCCTCCTTCCTCGCCGCGATCGACCTCATGTGATGTGATTCAGCTCACCTCCGTGCCAGGCGAGGACTCTTGGCTGCAGTGGATCGCTCCCTGTTTCGGGACCAAGCAGCGACATGCAGTTGTGTGCCCTGCTTCAGCTCTGCAGACGTCAACACCTCCCCGTACAACGACCCTCGACGTCATCGAGATCATCCCGTACCCTCCTATAGCGCATGACAGCGGAGTTGTTGCTCCATCTTCTGCAGCACAAGACAGCGGAGCTGTTGCTCCATCTCCTTCCTCCGAAGCTGCGCCGGTCACCCCAATCTTTGTCCCTGCGGATAGTCCGGTTGCTGGTAGCGTGGGGACGCAGCCGCGCTCTCCCCTGTTTGTGGCCTGCCAGCCACCCCTACTAGCCACACCAAGCTCACCCTCCCCAAGGCCAAGACCACCAGCAAGGAGAAGAAAGACGCTGGCTGGGGTGGTAGGCTTCAACCTTACCCGCTTCAGTCCACGTCTCCAAGCCAAGAAGAGCAAGATGCCAATTGCAAAGATGGCGGAGAAGTTGTTGTGCCAGCGCATGGGCGTTGTGGATGAAGGCCAAGAAGTCACAGAAGAAGCCATTGGCAAATTCGTGGCTATGTTCCAAGGGCAGCTCCCTGACATCACGGTGGCGGCTCTCCGGGCGTTGTTCAACCTCGACTGCGATTTGGCGCAAGCCGTCGAGGATGCCTTGGTGGCACACGGTGGTGAGACGGGACCGGAGCTGCAGGCAACGACGAGGGACGTGTCCGGCACGGCGGAGTGACTGGAGCGCTTGTAGCCCTGTAGAAGATGTGCCCTAGTTTTCATGATAGCTACAACCCCTCTATGTATGTGTGTGTACGCCTGTTTGCATTCGTCGAAGTCAACGTCTGCTATCTGCTGCCCTGGCGAGGCTCTTGTGCTAGCTCTGTTAGGTTTGTCAAGCTACAACAACTGTGAGATGAATGTCAAATGTCAGGTTGATGTTTGCTGTGTTGCAACCAGCTGCTACTTCATTGCTGATGTGTCCCAAGTTTCTCATGATAGATCAAAATCTTAGTATCCTAAGCTGGAATGTCCGAGGTTTAAATTGCCCCGACCGTCGAGCAACAATCCGAGAAACAATCATCGCTACTCCATGTCACTTGGTCTGCCTGCAGGAGACCAAGTTAGAGCTCGTCGACCCTTTCATCGCTTCGTACTTGGGAGGCCAAAGATTGAAGAATTTTGCCCAGTGCCTTGCTGATGGTACACGGGGTGGCATATTGCTTCTCTGGGATGACGATTCTGTGGACGTGAAGGATGTTTGCATTGGAGCCTTCTTCCTCTCCTGCAACGTCACGATCAATGCATCCAATAAAACCTTTAAGCTAACAACGGTCTACGGGCCAACGAGAAGCAACCTCAAGGACGCTTTCTTCCAGGAGTTGGTAGGCGAGAAACCTCCCCATGGCTCAAAGTGGCTAGTCACTGGTGACTTCAACCAAATATACCGTGCCAGAGACAAGAATAGAGCAAACGTCGACCGGAGCCGACTTGTCCGCTTCCGTAATGCACTGAATACTTGCGAGCTCAAAGAGATTCACTTGCAAAACAGAAAGTTCACTTGGAGTAATGAACGGAGTGACCCAACCTTAAGCAAGCTTGACTCTTTCTTTTTGGGACCTCGATTTTGGCACTCACCTTTTGCACGCACTCTCGTCATCACTGTCCGACCACTGCCCCCTCCTCCTTGCAAATGACAACAGCCCGAGGAGATCAAAGTCCTTCCGTTTTGAAAACTTTTGGATCAAAATGCCTGGATTCAAAGAGGTTGTCCAGGAAGCTTGGAATAAGGATATTAATCACATTGATCCTTACCACATCCTCTTTCACAAGTTAAAAGAAACTAGTCAAAACTTGAGGAGATGGAGCAAGACGCTCTTCGCGCATTTGAAAGTGCAACTCCACATGGCCCTGGAAGTTGTCCTTCGCCTGGATGTGGCTCAAGAACTTCGGCCCCTTAGCACTGACGAGCGAGATCTACGAAAGCGCCTCAAACGGAAGGTGGTTGCCTTGGCCATTATGGAGCGTGCACGGAAGCGACAAAGCTCGCGAATTGCCAACCTAAAAGATGGAGACGCCAACACTCGTTTTTTCCACCTACGGGTCAATCATAGAAGAAGGAAGAACTTCATTCACTGCCTCAAGCATAACAACGGATGGGTTACTGCCCATGATCATAAGAAGGCCATCATCCAAGATCATTTCGCGAAGGTCACCAAACGCGGTCTGCCGCGTCAAACCGATTTTAACTGGGACAATATCCCGGTCCCTGAGTGCGAACTCACGGACCTTGGAGTGCCCTTCACAGAGGAAGAGGTGAAAATGGCAATTTTTGATCTTCCCAGCGACAAAGCACCGGGACCCGATGGCTTTTCTGGGGCCTTCTTCAAGGAGTGTTGGGAAATAATAAAAGATGCTATCATGCTCGTGGTCAACCACTTCTCCAACTTACGCTCTGAGAATTTGCACTGGCTCAACTCGGCGAACATTGCTCTCATTCCAAAGAAGGATGGGGCGGAATCCATCTCGGACTTTCGCCCCATTAGCCTCATTCACGCTTTTGCAAAGATAATTGCCAAGATGATGGCTACCCGGATGGCACCTCATATGCACAACCTTGTCTCAAACGCCCAAAGCGCCTTCATCAAAAAGAGAAGCATCCATGACAACTTCATGTATGTCAGAAACTTGGCGAGAAAACTGCATCGAAAAAACAGCCCGACTCTTCTATTCAAGCTGGATATCAAGAAGGCGTTTGACTCTGTGCGCTGGGACTTTCTCATGGATCTTCTCCAACATCTTCGCTTCCCGGTCAGATTTCGGGATTGGGTTGCTGCCCTGCTATCCACCGCCACCTCGAGAGTGTTGATCAATGGGGTGTTGGGAGACCCCCTGAAGCATGGATGCGGCCTTTGACAGGGCGACCCGCTGTCCCCCCTTCTTTTTGTCCTTGCCATTGATCCACTTCATCATCTCCTCAGCAAGGCTACTGCCCAAGGGCACCTCCATCCTCTGTGTGGTACAACCCCAACCATCCGAGCTTCCCTTTACGCTGATGATGCTGCCATCTTTATCAAACCAATTAAGGAGGATGTTCAATTCCTGGCTGCCACTCTGGCTTCATTTGGAGAAGTGACCGGTCTTGTCAACAACTGTGTTAAAAATCTTGTTGCTCCTATTTGATGTGAGGGTATCAATTTAGACGACGTCCTCCATGCTTTTCCGGCTGTCCGTTCATCGTTTCCGATGCGTTATCTTGGGCTTCCTCTGTCCGTTAAGCGTCTCAAGAGAATCCACTTCCAACATCTTGAAGATAAGATTGCAGGCAAGCTCCCCCCTTGGCAAGGAAGACATGTGGCTGCTGCAGGTCGAACGGTTCTTGTCAAGGCTGCCCTAACGGCCATCGCAATATATCATCTCACTCCTCTTGACGTCCCCGTGGAGGTCCTCCAGAAAATTGATAGCATCCGACGTGCATATCTTTGGGCAGGCACGGACAAGGTTTCCGGAGGGAAATGCAAGGTAAACTGGGACCTTGTTTGCAAACCGAAGAACAAGGGTCGCTTGGGGGTGCTAAACCTGAAGAAATTTGCTAAGGCCCTGAGACTTCGATGGTTATGGTTCGAGTGGAAAGATAAGAGCAAGCCATGGATTGGCATGGGTGTGCCGTGCACAGAAGACGACCGTCAGTTCTTTGCGGCAGCCACCATGGTCACCGTGGGAAATGCAAGGACAGCGAGGTTCTGGAATTCATCTTGGCTAGGAGGATTGTGCCCTCGTGATATCGCTCCCTGCATCTACGACCTCTCTCGCAAGAAAAATTCCTCAGTTCAACAAGCTATGGCCAACAACCAGTGGATTGTGAATATTGACAGCTCAAATAGCCTCTCCCTGGAACACATCCAACAGTTTGCTAACCTTTGGAACAAACTCACAACAGTGGCCCTCGATGACGACGTTGAAGACTCGATAACATGGAAGTTCACCAAAGATGGGGTATATTCTGCATCCTCGGCTTACAAGGCTCAGTTTGAAGGCCTCACCAACTTGGACCTTGTCCATTCTGTGTGGACGGTGTGGGCGCCTCCTCGATGCAAGTTTTTTGCTTGGCTTGTTCTTCAAGATAGGATTTGGACTTCGGACCGCTTGAGCCGTCGTGGTTGGCCTAACTGCGGTCTATGCCCTCTTTGCAAGCAAACCCAAGAAACCGCGGCTCATCTGTTTTTCCAGTGTCGCTACACCATGCGCAATTGGAATGACGTCCTCCCATGACTCGGCATGCATCACAACACCACGTCTACTTGGGTGACAAGGGCTTCGGTCAGAGAATTGTGGAATGGAAACCTTCAGCTCCGTCTTGACTCGCCCAAGGCGCTTGCCTCTCTTATGATGCTCATCTCTTGGGAAGTTTGGTCGGAGCGCAATGCTAGAGTCTTTCGCAACTCGGCGGCCGCTATCATAATCATCATCAACAAAATCAAACAGGAGGTGTTACTTTGGGCTATGGCTGGAGCGAAACATTTGGATGTTGTAGTGCCGCGAGAGTAGGCCTCTTATTTGCCGCTTTGCGGTTCCTGTCTAAAACTTTCTCCCTTTATTAATGAAATGGCAAGTCTTTTGCCTTGTTTCAAAAAAAAAAGACTTTACAGCATGTGCCTAATCATGAGTTGGATATACAATACATAACCGTCTGATGTTCTCGTCTCATTCATAATGTCATTAGCTGTGCATTCTTATGTTATTAGACCAACAACTAAATCTGATGGTGGAGGAGAGTCTCTCTTGCCAATCATCGTGCACATATGGCTAAGAAACGGAGTAGTAAAATAATCCGGTGGTCCACGGCTTGTATGAATTTACGTATATTTCTGGCAGCAAAGTTAGCTATAGCCTATAGCAACCGGGTGGACCTAGGCCTACACTGCATGACTTTTCATGGGTAGACTAGATTTTGTAGAGTTTCCTTGCGGCCCCTGAATATGGTCGAAAGGAGAGGAGAGCCCTTCCTGATTGCTCCGATACACCTTCTTGTTGGCTCTGCCTCTACACTTGCAAAAACACATGCTCTCCAGATGCTACTCATAAACAGGCCGGACCCCAGGAAATGGAATGAAAGCGTGCATTGTGAACCGAGCGCGCGAGACCCATCCTCGTGATCTCGCGGAAGCCCACGACGGCCCACCCCACCCCCCTGAGCCCGGGGCCCGGGATTGGAGTCGAGCGAGCACACTGGCTGGGTATGGGGCGCGTCAGGTCCGTGAGCTGGCGCACGTGAAATGAGTGGTGGCGGAGCGAGCGTGGCAGTCGAGGCAGATTTCTCATTTCGGGATTAGGGCATCTCCAGCCGCGCCTTCAGAAAGGCCTTTTCAGACGTTTTCTTTGCGCCAGCGTCAAAAAACGGTCCAGTCGCGTTCTCAGGAGCCCGATTTTCACCGGCCTGGGCCGAAAACAGCGCCGGCGGACTCAGGCCGAACCCGGCGCGGCGCGCTGGGAGCGTCCGGGGGCGCCGGGGCGAACTGTTTTGGCGCGAAAAAGCCGCGGGCCAGCCGCGTCAGGGACACAGCGGCTCGTCTTCCCCCCAACTGCCTCGGTTCCTGCGGGGAATCAATGACAAGGCTGCCGCCGGTCAGCCTTGCCATTGATTCCTCACGGGCGGCGCGTCTCGCCGACACCTCCCCCCCTCGCGCACGTACACACGGCGCGGAGCGGCTATAAAAGCCGGCGGTTCTCGCCGGTGCCCACACCAGACTCGCCCCTCGCCGCCGCCCAGCCCCTCTCTCTCCGTCTCCATCTTCCTCTCCCGAGCGCCACCGGCAGCCCCTCTCTCTCCCTCTCTACCACCGCCGAGCCCGTCGCCATGGCAGAGCGCTTCCCCGGAGACGAGGCGGCGGCGAACGGCTTCGGCCGGCGTTCGCTCCGCGGTCCTGACTCCTGTTCCAGGCGAACATCCCGGCGCCGCCGGACATGCGCGCCGGGCCAACGGCAGAGTGCCCGTTCCCCCGTTACCCGACGCCGTGGCGAAGCCAACGTACTTCGCCGAGGAGGTCGAGGTCGCGCGCGCCTCCCTAACCGACGACGAGCGCTCCCTCCCCCAGTACGCCGCCGACAATCACGCGGCTTGGGCGGCGTACTTCCAGCGCCTGGCCTCCACCAACGACGCGTCGGTGGTCGGCGGCGTGAAGAACAGCGTGGGGTGCCACCTGCGGTGGGGCGTCCCGGGCCGCACGCTGGAGGGCGTGCTGACGCACCTCGACGGCGGCTACAACCCGCCGTTGACCTACCCTGCGACGGGGGCCGCCCCGTCGCAACACCGACGCGCATGGGCGCCAAGGAGGTTCGCCTCCTCCTCGTCTTCCTCCTCTCGCTCATCTTCCCACTCCTCTGGTTCTCCAGCCCTTCTCGGCGTCAAGGCCGAGCCCGCGGCGGAGACGCCAATCGGTCGGCGCACTCGCAGCGTCGGCATCGTCATCAACGAGGGCAGGCGGCGCGCCCCCTCCTCGTCGGCTCCTCCGCGCTTCGTCAAGCCGAAGATGGAGCCGGGGCTGGCGCCGGTGAAGACGGAGCCGGGGCTGGCGCCGGTGGAGGCGGAGTTCGACGACGACGACGCGGTCCTAAAATGGGCGTGTCAGGACTCCATTGCGATGGAGAAGGCGCGCCGGGAGAAGGAGAAGGAACGCCAGCACGCCGCCCTGCACCGCTTCGAGGAGCGCCGACGCGGCCGCGTTGAAGACGGGGTCGTCGTCTTATGCGACAGCGACGACGCGCCGCCGCCAGTCCGTCATGGTGACGCCGGGGAGGGGTCCAGCAGGGGGGCCCGCGTTAAGGAGAAGAAGGCCGACGACGACGATGGCGGCGACGACTTCAGCCTTTTCTTTTTTAGATTAGGTTAATGTAATGAAAATGCGCGAATTTCACCAAAATTTATCATGTTTGTCCGAAATTTAATTAGTTTTTATCATAACTTCGCCGAACGGTCTTTTTTTTTAAAATACGCGTCTGGGGACGGCCCTGTGAACCGACGGCTGGGGACCAACTCACCCCAAGGCCATTTTTTACGCCGGCTCACCCCAGGCGGCGCTTTTAGACGCCCCTGAGGGGCCAACGGATGGAGATGCCCTTAGCTTGGGGTAGCCCGTATGTAGGCCTGCGCCGGGCACGAGCTGGGGAAGGAGAAGGCGCCGCCGGCAGCGGCAGGCAAGGCATGTGGCGGTCCGATTTCGGCACGGGGGTAAAATCTGGGGGCGCGTGCCAGTGATCGCGCCGCGGCACGCTGCGCTCGTGTAGGCTGGCGTAGCGACGAGGACGACTGTGCCGCCGGCAGCGGCGACCAGCGAGACGACACTGTTGCGCTGGCTTTGCTGGCCCCGCCGCCGCTTCGTCGACAGACAGTGTTGGGTGGCTGGCTGAGCGCGAGCGACCGCGTAGCGAAAAGAGCTTTTCTTTCAAGGTCCGCCACCTTGTCATGCTCGGCGGTGTCTCCTCAAAACGTGCTGTAGTGTCATCCAGGAAGCATGCATGCATGCAGTGTGCCCACTTAGCCGGATTTACTGTGGCAAACAAAATTGTTTGGTTAGCGTGGGGCGAGCCGATCGAGCAGTGGTCGACACGTCCGTCCTCGGTCTACAATAACTCATGAGCCGTGAACCGGCGGCTCCATTGCTGTGTCGTGTGTGTCGACGACTGAGACCTCGAACCTCTCGAAGCCGCGCGCCAGCTGGCACGTACGTTTTTGGTTCTGGAGGGCACTGCCTACAACGCCAGGCTGGAAACAGAGGGAGGGAGGCGCGCTGACCGGAAAAGACAGCTTCCGCGGTCGCGTCCATTCCATCGAGACGATGAAATGACCGCAAGTAGTGTACCTCACTTGTGCACTCGTGCTGATGATAATTACTCTGTTCCAGCCCGCACCGTCTCACAAAAACAAGTACAGGACGCAGTACGTATTGGAGGTGCTCATCCGTTCACTACAACTGGAAAGCTCAAAGCCGTGGTGAAACGATTGTGGGATGAAAGAAATCTACCACTATATGCAGCAGAGCTGGGGGTGGAGTGGAGTGCTGCCGCGCAGGTGAGCTGGCTCGTGCTTGGATGTGCAGGTGGGTGGTCAGAGGTTAAAAGATGATTTTGTTTTCCTTCCAGTATGTTTTGGTTTGGGGTTTAGGGCAGGCAACAGGGTTACAGGCCAGCTGTTCCGTTTGTCCTAGGGCCTGTAACAGGCTTTTGTTGGCTTCAGGGCGTCTGTAACGCCGACCCTCAACCGCCCACAAGTGTTCAGAACATGCGGTTCAGATGTAGGGGCTGTTGGGATTGTAACTATGTTTGTCATACATTGCCACATTACTTTTTATCACACTTGCCTAATTTAAGTTGTTCAAATTGTTAGTCACACTTTGGTTTACCTAAAGTAATCTTGCAACACTTTTTGTGTCAATGACAACTGGGTACGTTTTTCATAAAAAAAATCTTGCCTTAGGTGTGGCTAGAACCAAACACCCACCTAACTTGATCAAACTTGTCTAAAGTAAGGTGTGGCAAAGTGTGGCAAAATATGGCTAGAAACCAAACAGCCCTGTAGTCTCTCATTTAACACTGACGTGGTTATTTCTACCGGGTACATGGATGATCACCAAGGAGACCAGTCTGTTGGATCAATATGCCATCCTTTTTACGCTTGAGTTTTCAATGCATATACTCACTCGTAGAAGACACTCGAGGGCTACACCACTGCGTGCGCACGTACACTAGGTTGATTTTGTTTTCGTATACTTGTTTGAGTATTGTCTGCACGACTTCCAGGTCCAACTTTCGTTTCAATAGCCACCGTGAGGTTATGACACCATGTTTGTGATCTCATAACTGTGCTGGCGGACTCCTCGCCTGGCGACTTCACGTTAGCAGCCCGGCTGGCTTCAACACGGGCGACATCGTGTACACTATAGTTGCTATTTACTATAATTTATTTCGCCATCACAAATTAATTTTTGCCAAATTACTTCTTCTGGCTTGCAATATTTAGCGTTCGCGGTTTCATGGTCACTCCAATGTAGTACGACCTTGTTGCACCGCTATGTCGGGTTGCGAGCGGTCTTTTGCCAAATTACTTCCGTCCAATGTAGTACGACCTTGTTGCACCGCATGTTTAATAGCCGCAGACAGAGTATTGGATATTAAATGGGCATGGTAGGCATCCGTCCCGTCCCATCCAGTAAATGTATCTCCGACATTTAACAGACATGAACATCGAGGATCCAATGCGGACAGCGCCCTCGCCAGGTGAGCTGTTTCAATGCTGATGCGAGCGAGAGGTCACGTCCGCTCTGGGCCGGCATCAATGCGGAGCTGCCGCTCAAGAGCGGCATGGATGCGAGCAGCTGGCTTCTGGCGGGGAAGGGCCCGAACAAGGGAGAGTTTTTCGGTGGGCCAAGGCAGTGAGAAGCGGCCATGGCGGCGGTTCGGGCGCCCGCATTGCCCCCTCCCCCCTCCCCTCACTCCCCTAGTTTGCCAGAAAAAAGACGTCCATACTAATCATGACAATATTTTTTTGCAGGTACGATACAGGACAACCTTGGATGACAAAACACGTCCAGACAGTCTCGAGCCGAACTGTTGTGGCCGGTCTGAGGGTCGGCATTAGAGATGCCCTAATGGGCCCATGTACCACTAGAATTGTACCATCCAGTTCATCCCATACGTATACTTGCTATTTGGCTACTTTCTCCGTTCCTAAATATAAGTTTTTTTTAATATTCTAATATGGACTACGTATGGAGAAAAATGAGCGAATCTATATTTTAAAATATGTCTGTATACATCCATATGTAATCCATAATGAAATCTTTAGAAAGACGAAAGTACCTTTCTACACCTGAGCTCATATGTTTCTGGTGTGAACAGTAAACTAAATAAAACAGAAAAACATTTCAAAAAATTCTGAATTTTTTTGGCATAATTTAACAACTGTTTGTTTTGCATGTAAAATTTCATCACGGAATCGCGTTGGTGGAAGTTGTGACAGAAAATAACAAAACCAGAGCTCCAAAATGCGTTTGAAAGTAATATTTTCAAAGTATCGATTTTGTTTGCCACTTCTTGATGAAATTTTGTATGCACAACAAATATTTTCTAAAGTATGGCACAAAAAATATCAGAATTTTTTGAATTGTTCTTTATTTTATTGTTCACACGAGGAGCATATGAGCTCAGGTGTAGAAACTCCATATCCCTGGAGAGACTTATATTTAGGAACTAAGGAGGTATTATAGTAATACTAACTCCATCCTGATTTATTGGTCCTCGTAGTAGTAGAATCAGTGGGTCGGGTACGTAGTAGCCAGTGGTAGTGGAGCATAGAATTAGACCTGGCTATGGGCAGCCCGGCCCGGCCCAGCCCGACGCTGCTCCCAGGCCGGGCTGGGGCCTAGATTTTGAGCCCGGTGGCCTGGTCGGGCCAGGCCCGTCATTCTTGCAGTTTTTTGAAAGGGCCCGGCCCGAGGCCTGATGGGCTTTTGCATGTTCGGGCTGGGCTTGGGCCCAAAAACTAGGACCGATGGCCTGGCTGGGTAGGGCTTGGGCCTAGGTTTTTTGGCTCGGGCTTGGCTAGACCCGGCCCGGCCCGGCCCAAAGCCCGCCCGGCCCGGCCCGGCCCGAGGTTTGGCCAGGTATGCATAGAATCGAGCAAGCTCATTAACCGTGTGTACGGTTGGTACCGGACGAAATGATAGCGGCACAGGACATCCATCGATACATATGCACCGGCCCGTACGTACGTATGGATGCACACTAAAATGGCGATGCCAGATCGATCGTCTCGGTCGATCTGCTAGTTTGCACGTACGTGTACGGCAACCGAATGAAGGTAGTAGTTAATTAGTTTAGTTATTAAGTAGTAGTACTCTTCGCGTAGATCACTGTTCACATTGCTCCGGGCTAGTTTAGCTATGAAGGTCAGATCTAACTCAGCTATAGCAAGTTAGCAACTACGTGCAGACGTAGGTGCTCGACCACCCCGTGAATATACGATGCGTTATTACTCCATACAATGAAGCGGATGGCTCGATGGGGAGGAGAGGACGCCGGCCAGGCCATCACACAATCCGTATGAGTTTTCGGCGTGTCCCAAGGCTAAAAAAGGCCGTCTACACACGTAGACATAGGCCGGTCTCGACCCTCCCCTTCACGCTACAGCATGCATGCATGCACGGGGGGTCCATGCACCGCTGTAGCACAGCCTTTTCTCTCATGCATGGTATGCGCGGTGGGCCACTATTATAATGGAAATGTTCTTCATAAGTCAAAATGCAGATATTATTTATAATTATAAATTATGTGAATAACCAATTACTTTTTATGGGAGTAGTATAAATATAGAAATGTCTCATTTTCCTCCAATGAGTGGGAATAAAACGTTGAATTGAGTGAAGAATGAAATTATCCGGAACATATGAGGTATAGTCTATGAAAATATACATAGGCCGGTCGGGGGGCAATTTGCCCATCGTGCGATCTGTCATTGCAATAAAACCCTTTTTGCAATTGCAACGGTATCCTCATTGCGAAAGCATCTCTGGCTCGTGACAGTCAACATCGTCATTGCAATTGCAATAGGATCCTTGTTGCAAAAAACATCTCTGGCTCGCGGTCGCGTCCGTCGGACGAGGCTGCAAGGGAGGTGCTTGCGGTTGCGGGCGCCGGACAAGGCTGCATGGGAGGCAGCGCGTGGGGACCAGCAATAGGAGCCAGTCACGGTGGCTGCCATGGCGCACAGGCGGGCAAGCTCGGGCACAAAGGGAGGTGATAAAATTCAAGGAGAGGAGCGACGGTGAAGGGCCGATGCGGTTCTTGCTGATGAGCTCGTTCCTCGTTGGCAGGCGCGACGACATCTGGTTGAACGTAGATCGGGGCATCCCATAGAAGGCCGGGCTTCTTGACGACGTGCTCGGTGGGTCTGCAACATGCCCCTTATTGCAGATGAAAAGATTGCAACAGTGGCCAAGTTGCAAACCTGAACTATGGTTAATAGTTGCTCTTGAGTCATCCAATCAAAATTAGAACATATGGTCATGAAGGCGGTCGTCGGAACGATCAGTCGGTTGAGTCCAAACATTTTCATCAAAATATAAAGCGTCTTGCCAAAAGGACCCCTGCGCACAAGCCTAGCATTGGCATGTTCTCGTAAAGAAAATCAGATCGAAATGGTTTCCATCGGCAACCCTTAAATTCACATCTGCAGGGGAGCATTTTGCAATTTGGACAGCATCGCCCCACTGCCGCTGGCTCGATGTAGAAATGTCAGAAACAAGGCCTCCTCGGTGTCCGGTTTTGGCCACACGCCGATCGAAAGGGATGGCTCGATCGATCGGACGGGCACGTACGTACTTACAAAATGTATGGGGTGCCATTTGTCGCTGCACCACTACACTCGTACGTAGACACGCCAAACAAACACCCTCACTGTCATGTACAGTACGCTCCAAGTCCCGGCTACGGTGAGAGTTTGGCCGTTTTGTGTGGTGTGATACACATGCAATACAGGGTGGCCGTGCGTGCATGCGTCCGGCTGGCGCGCATGTTTGCGCTCCTTGTTTTCGGGGCGAAATGAGCTAGCTGTTCATCTCATCATGCGCGTGTGTCGATGTCGGTCTCTGTGTGTGTATTCGCGTCGTCGTCGTGCGTGCGTTGCGTACAGGAGGGAGCAGAGCAGACATGGATCCGTGGAAGGATCCAGCTCATGCACCGCCGGAGCGTTAGCGTACGGCGATGGATTGGCCCCCTGCATGCGTTCTGCAGCCCTGTCTTGACATGGGTGCGCTGTTCCTCGGCGCGTCGTGCCATTACGGGATCCTTTGCATGTGTACCCCCCGTTTGTTCCTTTGCTTCAGACGTACCGGCCGATCGGTCGAGCCACTGATCCGAGTTCACGGGCACCGCACCAGCCGGGACCAGATCAAACATGGGGCGTACCGACGTACATGCGGATAGAGAGCGAAAATAGTAGTGGTAGTACGTGACAGTGGAGCGAAAGAAATCAAGGGACCACCGAATCTATATCTATATCTATATCTATACCTACTAGAATAATAAAATATGAAACATTTATGTCCGTTCATTGCACATTTTTTAGAAATACCGTGGTGTTTTATGAAATCAATCAGCAGTCTAGATTAGTGTAGAGGGCTTATAAGAAGTAATAAAGAGGGCGAAGGTTAGAGGAGGAGTTGGACCTCTCTTGGACAACATATTATGTAGTGAACTCGGTAATAATTGCAAGTGTATGTAGAGACTTGAAGGAGGTATAGGTGGAAGATTACGGTCTTGTCGAGGCTTGCACTACAATTATAGATGCAAAAGAAAATAGATAAAGATCATCTATCTCTTGGTTGTCGAATTACATGATGTCAAGAAAAGGGAAAGACGTTGCACCCATCAATTGGGCATTAATCAATCCCATGCCTTACGTAAAAATCTAACGCCACTGTCCGTTGCATTGCATGAGCATATGTGCTAGTAATGTATAAAAACAAGTTGTCTGCCATGTTGGATCGAAATCCAACGGGCATGTTGGATCGAAATGCAACAGTTGCTGCTTCGTCCTTGTCTTCTGGATCCCGATCTTTCCCTCCCGCACAGATGCCTCTTCTCCAATGTCGAAGCCTAGGTGAGTCATTTTGCCCCACCTCTAGTTGGAGCTTCTCTCTTGTTGCATTAGGTCCATCAACCTCCGCAAACGAGGTAGCTTGACACTAGATTATATTCCATCGACTGATGATTGGTTATTGAGTGTCAAGTTCGTCTCGTTCATATACCTTGATTGTCCTACTACGATGAAAAAGATTTCTAACTTGATCAATGACTGCGAGAACTGAAGTCGTTGATTCATACTTGTATCGCTTATCTATGTATGAACTATTGAATTTTATTTTAGCATGTACTACCTCCGTTCCAAAATTTAAGGTGTATTGATTTCCGTGCGAGTCAACCATTAGAATGTTTGACCAAAATTATAGAATAAAATAACAACATCCGCAATACCTAATAGATTAAATAGGAAACTAGTTTTCATGATCAAGTGATATAAATTTCGTATTGTGAGTACTGATATAATTTCTAAAAACTCAGTCAAACTTGCACTCATTTGACCTTTCAAAAAACAAATGCACCTTATATAACGGAACGGAGGGAGTACTGAATTATTCGGCTACACTAGCTTTGTATCGTTGAATGTATGTTGAATTTGTGTTGTATGATCCTCGTGTATTAATTTGGGTATCAATATTTGAGGATTATTATTGTGGAGAGGGCCGAAAGAGATCAGGAAGAACCCATAACTAACTAGAAGAACCCCCGTGCGTTGCAACGGGGCCACGTTAACTTAAAGAGTTCAATATTACGACACTGGCGACCTTTTTTACCATCAAATCCTCACACACACACACTCCCTCCCTCTTCCTCACTCTCTCTCCCCCTCTCCCTCTCTCTAACACACACACATATCCATCTTATTGGGTACGGGACCATAATCCATCTATTTCACACACACACGCTTGTGCATAACAATATGGATTATGTGTATAATATTTGCCACCAGAACTGAGGGAATTAATTTCATGTAAATCGGCCAGCCACAGCTCCAAGAATACGTGGAGGAGGTGGCCCGGGTTAGCGTCGGTGCCGTCCGGCGCGGGCCACGGGCCCGCTTCCAAGTGCACATGCAATGCACGTCTTCACAAATATTACAACCAGATGTGAGAAATCACATACTAACACGATGTTGCAATCAATTTGTAATTAAAGAAGCCAAAAGTCTTTTTTCTTAAACAAGAATTCCTTATGCTGGAGTTTAAACAAACCCCACAATAGCCCTACTTATCACCTAATTAAGAAGATGCATGACTTATGAAGCGGATAAGAAATCATGTTAACTTGGAACTAAAATTCCAACAAAAGAGTGAGGAATAAACCTTTTTATCATTGCTCTGAAGTCTGAACCTCCCCCTATTTGTTAGTGAAATGTGAGTATGCTTGGAAGATAATAATTTCTTATGCAACATATGCTTTTACATCCGAAAAAGCTACAAAATATGTTGACCTACCTATGTGCACTTCCTAAATCAAGCGGATAAAATTATTTCTATCGGCAATATAAAATATTAAACATTAGAAAGAAAGGGACAATGTCCACTAACCATGCAAATATTCTGACCATGGGATATTTAGGCTGGCGTATATGGGAAATCAAAGCTAAAAATGACTCGATGAGTTAGGGATACATCAATAAATATTGTAAAAAGTGATAAAAACAAATCTGCAGCAACTCGCGACCCCACGAACTCGTATTCGCAATGAGCAAGTTAGTGAGGCCACCACGGTAGGCTAGCACCAAGGGACAAGGGCAACAACCGCCTTCCCATCCAACCTACTGATTCTGCTGGCGCTACTTTCATCCTAAGTCCATGAGTACCGTTAGTGTGTTGCCACGTACGGAGAAACTATGAACTGAAATTTTCATCCAAATCATGAAAAATGTTAATGTTCCTCTCCTCTCCCATCCCTCGTGTGAACATACCCAATTCGTGGTTGGCTCGCTACATTCAGCGTAGCTCTGATGTGCACTGCCCTCGCTCTTGATTAGTTGCCGCAGTGCCATGCATCTACGCCAACAAGCTGGGGAAACAAATGCAAATGTTACACCGAGTCAAAATCAACCATCCCACAATCGTAACAATAGAAAAGATAATAACCAAAATTTAACAGAAGAACTATTGCTTGGCTCCCAGATCCATCTCGATAGCCCTTGATCTGGCTGCCGAGCTTCTCCTAGCCGCCTCAACATCACGTCATTACCAAACATGTAGTGGATGCCTAGTGGGACAAGGATTAAGAAATAACATGAGGTGAAAAATGCGATGGCTGTCAATTCCATAAGACGATCCAAGTAATTTGACAAAACAGATCGGGAGCATCTTGTATAATCTCAAAAAAGCAACTAAAAATATGAGAAATGAAGTGATGAAAATCAGCCCCTGCTCTCATTTATGCTCGCTTTTGTAATGGGAGGCAAGGAATGGGGATACCGGGAGAAGAAAGGATCACATGGACGGCAAGCCTCCACCACCGGCAAGTGGGGTTGCTTCACATCCAATCTCCACAGCCGCCGCCTCCATGGGGACGAACTCCCATGTTCACAACCGGGCTCCCAATCGGCCGCTGCCTCGCCGACCTTGACGACGAAGTAGTCCCTCCCTTCGATCCCATTCGCAACGGAGGCAACACCCATCCCAGCGGACGGGTCCGCGGTGAGATCCCTACTGGATTGTGGTCGCGCCTCCCCAAACCTCACCGCGGGACACATGAGAGGGCGCCGTTGCCATGGTCAGGCTTGGATGGGGAAAGGAGGCGACATAGCAGCAACGGCGCCTTCGCCGGGATTGGTGGCGACGGCGGCGGCGAGCGAGCGAGAGGACGGCGGCGGCGAGAGAGTAGGAGGGTGGTGGCGGCAGTCCATCGGCCGCCGTGACGTGAGAGGAGGATGGGGATGGGGCCGCGATCTGGACGTATGGAGCGGTCGAGAGGAGGGGAAGCAGGCGGCTGGGTTTTTCCATCATGCGGGGTTTGGGGGAGGTCAAACGAGAGGGTTTTTTTCGTGTGGGAGGCAGAGCAACGAGGGCGGATGTAGGGAGACGGGACGCGGTCGGTTGGCAGGAAAAGAAAAGCTACGCAAAATCACATCAATATAAGAAAATATCCCATCAATACTTGATTGATTGCGATTTATATTTTTTATATGGTAACTAATCTGATCATCAATACTTGATTGATTGTGATTTATTTTTTATATGATAACTAATCTGATGGGTTTATGTGGGTGGTGAAGCGAAAAGGAAAGCTACGCATTTTTTTAGTCTGTAGAGATGATTGATGATAAGAAAGGGAAAATCACATCAATATAAGGAAATATCCCATCAATACTTGATTGATTGCGATTTATTTTTTATACGGTAACTAATTCGATCATCAATACTTGATTGATTGTGATTTATTTTTTATATGGTAACTAATCTGATGGGTTTATGTGGGTGGTGAAGCGAAAAGGAAAGCTACGCATTTTTTAGGCAGTAGAGACGATTGATGATAAAAAGGGGGAAATCACATCAATATAAGGAAATATCCCATCAATACTTGATTGATTGTGATTTATTTTTTATATGGTAACTAATCTGATCATCAATACTTGATTGATTGCGATTTTTTTATGGTAACTAATCTGATGGGTTTATGTGGGTGGTGAAGCGAAAAGACAGGTGGGAGGGAGACGAAATAAAACTAGTGAAATAAAACCAACGAAAGTGGTGAGGCGAAATAAAAAACAGCGAAAAATAACCGGCGGACTATTCGTAGATTTTTTTGGTTCGTCTGTCTTGGTGCGACGGGATGTTAGGGCTGGAGTGCGTGGGGGCGGGCGGGGGACTCGGCTTGAGGTTTTTTTTGGTTCTATGTGTCTTAGCGTGAGACGGGAGGTTGGGCGTGTGCGGGACTCGATCGCGGGGTTGTCTTTGGTTTTTCGCGGCTGAGAGGGAGGTGGGAGGAAGTACCAAAGAAGTACCAAAAAGACCGGGTGAGGTGGGATGAAAATAAAATCCGGAACGCGATCTACCAACTGAGACATTAGGAGTAGAGATTGTGAGAAAGAGGGAACGTAGGAAGAAGGGGAATCTATTTTGGTATATATTAATCCGGAACGCGATCTACCAACTGAGACATTGAAGGGAGGAATTTCATGAAACTTTTCATAATCTTCAGACATGTCTGTCTTGCCATCCACTCCCAGGATGTCCCTTTTTCCTGAAAGAACTATGTGGCGCTTTGGCTCATTGTATGATGTATTCGCTTCCTTATCTTTTCTTTTTCTCGGTTTGGTAGACATGTCCTTCACATAGATAACCTGTGCCACATCATTGGCTAGGACGAACGGTTCGTCAGTGTACCCAAGATTTTTCAGATCCACTGTTGTCATTCCGTACTGTGGGTCTACCTGTACCCCGCCGCCTAACAGATTGACCCATTTGCACTTAAACAAAGGGACCTTAAAATCAGGTCCGTAGTCAAGTTCCCATATGTCCACTATGTAACCATAATATGTGTCCTTTCCGCTCTCGGTTGCTGCATCAAAGCGGACACCGCTGTTTTGGTTGGTGCTCTTTTGATCTTGGGCGATCGTGTAAAATGTATTCACATTTATCTCGTATCCTTTGTAAGTCAATACAGTCAAAGATGGTCCCCTGGACAACAAGTACAACTCATCACAAACAGTGTTGTCACCTCTGAGACGTGTTTCCAACCAACTGCTGAAAGTCCTGATGTGTTCACATGTAATCCAGTCGTCGCATTGCTCCGGGTGTTTGGAGCGCAGACTGTTCTTGTGTTCATCGACATACGGGGTCAGCAAGGTAGAGTTCTGTAGAACTGTGTAGTGTGCTTGAGACCAAGAATATCCGTCCCTGCATATTATTGAGTCTCTTCCCAGAGTGCCTTTTCCAGTCAGTCTCCCCTCATACCGCGATTTAGGGAGACCTATCTTGTTAAGGCCAGGAATGAAGTCAACACAAAACCCGATAACATCCTCTGTTTGATGGCCCATGGAGATGCTTCCTTCTGGCCTAGCGCGGTTACGGACATATTTCTTTAGGACTCCCATGAACCTCTCAAAAGGGAACATATTGTGTAGAAATACGGGCCCCGGGATGACAATCTCGTCGACTAGATGAACTAGGACGTGCGTCATGATATTGAAGAAGGATGGTGGGAACACCAGCTCGAAACTGACAAGACATTGCGCCACATCACTCCTTAGCCTTGGTACGATTTCTGGATCGATCACCTTCTGAGAGATTGCATTGAGGAATGCACATAGCTTCACAATGGCTAATCGAACGTTTTCCGGTAGAAGCCCCCTCAATGCAACCGGAAGCAGTTGTGTCATAATCACGTGGCAGTCATGAGACTTTAGGTTCTGAAACTTTTTCTCTGGCATATTTATTATTCCCTTTATATTCGACGAGAAGCCAGTCGTGACCTTCATACTGAGCAGGCATTCAAAGAAGATTTCTTTCTCTTCTTTCATAAGAGCGTAGCTGGCAGGACCTTTATACTGCTTCGGAGGCATGCCATCTTTTTCGTGCAAACGTTGCAGGTCCTCTCGTGCCTCGGGTGTATCTTTTGTCTTCCCATACACGCCCAAGAAGCCTAGCAGGTTCACGCAAAGGTTCTTCGTCACGTGCATCACGTCGATTGAGGAGCGGACCTCTAGGTCTTTCCAGTAGGGTAGGTCCCAAAATATAGATTTCTTCTTCCACATGGGTGCGTGTCCCTCAGCGTCATTCGGAACAGCTAGTCCACCGGGACCCTTTCCAAAGATTACGTAGTGTAAATCATTGACCATAGCAAGCACGTGAACACCGGTGCGCATGGCGGGCTTCTTCCGGTGATCTGCCTCGCCTTTGAAATGCTTGCCTTTCTTTCGACATTGATGGTTGGTCGGAAGAAATCGACGATGGCCCAGGTACACATTCTTCCTGCATTTGTCCAGGTATATACTTTCAGTGTCATCTAAACAGTGCGTGCATGCATGGTGTCATTTGTTTGTCTGTCCTGAAAGGTTACTGAGAGCGGGCCAATCGTTGATGGTCACGAACAGCAACGCCTTAAGGTTAAATTCCTCCTGTCTGTGCTCATCCCACGTACGTACACCGTTTCCATTCCACAGCTGTAAAAGTTCTTCAACTAATGGCCTTAGGTACACATCAATTTCGTTACCGGGTTGCTTAGGGCCTTGGATGAGAACTGGCATCATAATGAACTTCCGCTTCATGCACATCCAAGGAGGAAGGTTATACATACATAGAGTCACGGGCCAGGTGCTGTGATTGCTGCTCTGCTCCCCGAAAGGATTAATGCCATCCGCGCTTAAAGCAAACCATACATTCCTTGGGTCCTTTGCAAACTCATCCCAGTACTTTCTCTCGATTTTTCTCCACTGCGACCCGTCAGCGGGTGCTCTCAACTTCCCATCTTTCTTTCGGTTCTCACTATGCCATCGCATCAACTTGGCATGCTCTTCGTTTCTGAACAGACGTTTCAACCATGGTATTATAGGAGCATACCACATCACCTTCGCAGGAACCCTCTTCCTGAGGGGCTCGCCGTCAACATCACCAGGGTCATCTCGTCTGATCTTATACCGCAACGCACCGCATACCGGGCATGCGTTCAGATCCTTGTATGCACCGCGGTAGAGGATGCAGTCATTAGGGCATGCATGGATCTTCTCCACCTCCAATCCTAGAGGGCATACGACCTTCTTTGCTGCGTATGTACTGTCGGGCAATTCGTTATCGTTTGGAAGCTTCTTCTTCAATATTTTCAGTAGCTTCTCAAATCCTTTGTCAGCCACAGCATTCTCTGCCTTCCACTGCAGCAATTCCAGTATGGTACCGAGCTTTGTGTTGCCATCTTCGCAATTGGGGTATAACGCTTTTTTGTGATCCTCTAACATGCGATCGAACTTCAGCTTCTCCTTTTGACTAATGCATTGCGTCCTTGCATCGACAATGACCCGGCGGAGATCATCATCATCGGGCACATCGTCTGGTTCCTCTTGATCTTCAGCAGCTTCACCCGTGGCAGCATCATTGGGCACATCGTCTGGTTCCTCTTGATCTTCACCAGCTCCCCCCCTTGCAGCATCACCGTATTCAGGGGGCACATAGTTGTCATCGTACTCTTCTTCTTCGCCGTCTTCCATCATAACCCCTATTTCTCCGTGCCTCGTCCAAACATTATAGTGTGGCATGAAACCCTTGTAAAGAAGGTGGGAGTGAAGGATTTTCCGGTTAGAGTAAGACCTCATATTCCCACATTCAGTGCATGGACAACACATAAAACCATTCTGCTTGTTTGCCTCAGCCGCATCGAGAAACTCATGCACGCCCTTAATGTACTCGCGGGTGTGTCTGTCACCGTACATCCATTGCCGGTTCATCTGCGTGCATTATATATAATTAAGTGTCCAAATTAATAGAAGTTCATCATCACATTAAAACCAAAGTGCATACATAGTTCTCATCTAACAACATATAGCTCTCCAGAGCATCTAATTAATTAAACCATACATTGAAACTATGTAAAACATTTCAATGCGAAAACAAATGCGATCATAATCGCAACCAAGGTAACAATTGATCCAACGGCATAATGATACCAAGCCTCGGTATGAATGGCATATTTTCTAATCTTTCTAATCTTCGAGCGCATTGCATCCATCTTGATCTTGTGATCATCGACGACATCCGCAACATGCAACTCCAATATCATCTTCTCCTCCTCAATTTTTTTTATTTTTTCCTTCAACAAATTGTTTTCTTCTTCAACTAAATTTAACCTCTCGACAATAGGGTTGGTTGGCATTTCCGATTCACATACATCCTAGATAAATAAAATCTATGTTATGTTGGTCGGCATAATTTTCATAAACAATAAATGAACCAATAGTTATGAAGATAATATACATACCAAATCCGAATCATAGACAAGACGAGGGCCGACGGGGGCGGATACCAAAACCATCGCACTATATAAGATGCAATAATAAATGTAAGAAAATGATACAAGTATCTATCTAAACAGACAAGTAAGAATATTTTTCCTTTCAGAAAGAAGATAAGAACAAGAGGCTCACCACGGTGGTGTCGGTGATGAGATCAGCGCGGGTGATCGACGGCGGTGAAGACGGGGACGGGGCGTGACGGACCGCTAAATTTAGACAAATCTCGAGGAAAATGGAGCTTGGAGGTCGAGCTTCGAGAGGAGAAAGTTTAAGTAGTGTGGCTCGGGCATTCCATCGAACACCTCATGTGCATAGGAGGTGAGCTAGAGCACCACAAACCCCTCCCCTCGCCGGCCAGAGAAAAACAGAGCACTGGAGTGCTCTGCTCGCGGGCGAGGGTATATATAGGCACCTCATTGGTCCCGGTTTGTGGCAAGAACCGGGACTAAAGGGGAGCCTTTGGTCCCGGTTCAGGCCACCAACCGGGACCAATGGTGGTGGGCCAGGAGCGAGGCCCATTGGTCCCGGTTCGTCCCACCAACCGGGACCAAAAGGTCCAGACGAACCGGGACCAATGGCCCACGTGGCCCGGCCGGCCCCCTGGGCTCACGAACCGGGACCAATGCCCATATTAGTCCCGGTTCTACACTGAACCGGGACTAATGGGCTGAGCCGGCCTGGACCATAGCCCTGTTTTCTACTAGTGGGAGGGACGCGAGCGGGAGGGAGATTGGCGGGAGGAAGGAAGAGTACTGGAGGGAAGTGGGGAAAATGCGGGAAGAAACGGCGGGAAGATGCGCTCGCCTCGCCGACAGGGTGGACCCACGCGCCCTTTTCGCTTGTGCCGGCGCCCCAGACGCCCCCCAGGATGCCGGGTTCAGCCTGGGTCCGCCGGCACTAGTTTCGCCCCGAGCCGGCGAAAAACGGGCTTCTGGGGGCGCGACTGGGCCGTTTTTTGGACGCCGGCGCGGCAAAATCGCCTGGGGAGGGTCTGTTGGGGGCGCGGCTGGAGATGCTCTTAGGCATCAAACCGTAAATTTTTCTTCCACGTTCATTCGCGGACAACGGACCAGTCCGCGGTGCAGGAGACCGTCATCCTTCCGTAGACCTATATATTTCGAACCACATTTTAACTAACCGGACAAAATTCTTACGAAGCGGCCGACATTCATCAAAGTTTGGATAAAAAATAGAACAAATTATCTATACATATCATACAAATTAAGTCTAGTATAACAATGTCTCTAATTCCAATAGATCCCGGATGTCCAATAACTTTTCATCAACGGATCATGTCGTTTCATACATACTCCCATTTCATCTTCATCCAATAGTGTGTGCACGTAAATGACCCTCTCTCTGTCTTATGATACACCGCGGCAGCGCGTGCGGACTACATATAATGTGTAGACCAACATTGAGTGAATGAACAATGAACTAGTTGAGCAAGAGGAACTAGAACTTACGATCTCGTCCTCTACCACGTGCAAGAGCCATCTTGCCTCAAGCTGACGAACCACGTCGCAAAATTTGGTGACGCTGGTCTGGATAGCATGCCAGCAATAGTCAACGACCTTATGTTGCATGGTTGAATGATGAACTTATCGTAGGGCGCCCTTCCCCTCCCCTCCGCTTCTGCCTATGAAATCCGCCGGCCAGCCACGCATCGCACACCAATTCATCCTTCATGGTCGAGTAGCTCATCATATTTCGTACTCTAAAAACACGATATAGCATTTGAATATATCAATTTGATGTACTCCCCCCGTCTCCGAATAAATGTACTTTGATAATATATCTATTTGATGTCATATATGTTAATACTATTTTTAATAAAGTTGGTCAAAACTTTAAAATTTTGTGTTAGAATAAAAGCTGGATGTGCACTTATTCAGGGCCGGAGGGAGTACATCAACAACGGCGGAGGTGTAGGATGCGGATGCAAAGTAAAAGGAAAAGGGACGGAGTGGAAGGAATGGGACCGGGAGGGGGGGTTGGGTCAGTCGGGGGTGTCGGAGTCCTATGTTTTGGGTGTCCGGACTCCCGCAAGCCAATCCTCATTTTGTCTCTAATTTGCGAAAGAAAACGCGTTCGGACAGTCTGTCTGACCGATATAGACTCGGGTTGAATTGCTTCAACGGTCCGGACAGCGTGATCGAAATGGATACGAACGGTTTTCGAGTCCTTGAGCTCGTTTTGTATGTGTACATGCCAGTAGGAAGGAACGGCCGATATAATCAATCCTGCCGGTCGACATGTGTACGTCACGGAACACGATCTCATGACGCCACACCACGCTGCGGAGACGGACGTGACGGCGGCGACATGGAGCTAGGGACCGCCGGTCATCCTCGGTCTCATTCCCACTATAGCTAGCAGCATTAATAATTGGAGTATTTTCATCTGCCACGCCCACGATGTGCGTACTACGAAAGGGACCGACGGGAGGAGAGTAATTCATTACCACCCCGCAAAGAAGAGAGTAATTAATTATACCAACAAAACAGCGGTCAATCGCGAATGTCACAGCGACCGATCTTGCCGAGGCCAGGCGGTCGACGTCGACGTGGACGTGATATGATCCAACCGCGTCGCCGTCGACGGGGAAGAGAAAAACAAGTGGACAGCGACGGCTGCATGCTATCCAATCCAATCGACCTGATCGTGGCAGATCGAGGCGGCCGGCCATCGGCGACAGACGTAGAACGCACGCGCTGCGTAGCTGGACGGTTCCACCGCGTCCGAATGATACTATATCAGGACGCCTGAGGAAATGATGAAGATGGACCCCGCTTTGGTTTGGTTTTCCTTTTCTCATGCAGCGGCCATGCAACTTGCTCGGAAGGGGGAGCGGGGTGGTGGTAGTACGTGTGTACGAAAAGGCAGCGAGTCACCTTGTGCGTTCGGTTTATTCGGCTTACATGGTTCAATTTATACGGTTTTTCAGTTTATACGGTATTAATATTTCGGTAAATATGGTATGAAATTAAAATACGGTTTGGTTTTAGTATATATCAAATTATTTCGGTATGGTTTCGGCATATACCATAAAAACCAAAGCTGATGCGAATTTGGAAATGACGTAATAATAATTAGCAAATTTATGACTCAAAACACATACTATTCTACACAAATAGTATATGACTATATATATAAGTATATATGCATGCATTGATTCATCTGTTGATGGTTATGGACGTGCTTAGCATTTTAAAAATAGAAAAATGACTATGTTACAAGAAAAAATTACGTGCTTAGTAGTGCATTTGACTCATGTACAAGAAAAATGACAACTTGTATGATTGTTCATCTCAAGAAATATAAATTTATTTTTTACTTCGGTTTATCCGGTTAACTGTTCGATTTTCTGGTATATACCATAAAAACCATATTCAAATCGGTATGAAAAATTCATACCATACTGAAACCAGAAACCATAAAAACCATAAAATTAATTCGGTTCGGTTTATTTTTGTATGGTTTTTCGGTTCGATTTTTAAATGCACAGAGTAAACAGCGAGCGGCGCGACGCGGTGGGTCGGCCGCCCGGAGACGTGCGTGTATGGTCCACCTGTGTCAGTCACACCACCCCGCCGACCACGACCGGCGTCCGCGTCTCCACCCTTCGATCATTTCCTTGTTACTGTTGGTGGTGTCGTTGCCGATGGCCATGAATATCATCCAGTTTGTGATGCGACATGGCGAGTGTGTGTTCGGACGTCTTCCAGGAGAGTGTGGCTGTGGATATTTTCTTTCCTGTTTTCAGAATCAGGCTCAGTATGATCCTGCCACCCTGTAGAATCGGGTATTGTATAGTACTACTATAAACATGTTGATTTTTTTAGAATTTTTTGAAACTTCAAAAACACCTTTTTGGCACTATTTAAAATATTGGGCTCGTTGAAGCTCGTCCTTCAAAGTGACTTTTTCCTCCACTGAGCCCTATTTTTTGAATGATGCCAAAATAGTATTTTTCAAGTTTCAAAATATTATTAAAAAAATCAACATGTTTATATGGATGTACATCGCACGTGTATAAATCTTGATGCTGAAATAAATAACCATGCGAGTAAAACAAAAAGGAGAATAAGTACTCTCTCCCTCCCATAATGTACAAAGTTTTTTGACAGGGAGTATGATTTTGGCTATTTAGATATAGCCATTCTGTCATTTTTGTATGGCTCAAATTATGTCATAGTGATTTTTGTATAGCTCATGATCATGTAGAATTCATTTTGTAAGTTTTTATGGGAGGAAATACAGGTGGAAGCTCCTATTTAGCACGTGAGGCGCTGGCGAACAAGCCAGCGCGCACCCACACCCCTCCCGAGCGCCCAATTGCCCCGGCCCATGAGTGGGGATCGGCGCCCACTTTTTTATTTCTTTTTTCCTTTTATAGCTATTGTTTGTTTTTTTCTTCTTTAAAATAAGGGAGACGGTACGCGTCCGCTGGGTAATCTGTATGACACATCCGTCACCTCGACGGCTGTTCGATGTACGCGCGCGCAGCCGTCCGATCTATTCTGGCGCGCGGCTCGGTCTCCTCCCCCGATCCACTAATTACTGAAACAACGATTGAGTTGTAGAAACAAGCGTCTCGCGAGCCATTCAATGCGTGATGCGAGCCGTTCAATCCCCCTCTCTAATTTCCTGCAACAATGCTCTTGTTACAAGATCTAGTCTGTTCTGATTTCCTGCAACAAGACCTTGTTGCGAAGCCTCATCTTCTACAAATTTCCTGAAACAACAGTCGAGTTGCTGAATCAAGCGTCTAATTTTCTGTACATCTTTCACGCACCTAATTTTCTGCAACAAGATCCTTGTTGCAAAAATTACAACAACATCTCCCGTTGCGTCCTATTTTCTGCCACAAGACCCTTGTTGCAAAAATTAAACAAGATCTTTGCCGCATCTAAATTTCTGCAACAGGACCCATGCAGGCATAGGGAGGCGGGGAGAGGAGCAGTTGGAGAGGACAATCAGGAGAGAAGGACTTGCAGCTCGACGGGCGACGACGACAAGAGCGCCATGGATGGAGATCTCAGAAACAAAAAGAGCTGTGGCCTGCAGCAGTCCTTGCGGTGGCGGCGACGCGCGACAAAGCGGGAGCGACGACCAGCTTGGCGTTGAGCAACGCTGTGAGAGAGAAAACGCGAGATAGATTGAGGAAGACGACGGAGTTGCGTTCGGTGGGGAAAGTAACGAGTGGATGAGAACCAAAAAGAGTAGATAAGGATATGACCGTGCGATGCTATAATTGTTTGCCAGGGACACGTGTCCGATGACGGAGGCAGCGGATGCAATTGCTAGATCGGTTGATTAGGATCATTTCCCTTAAAATAATTGTTCCAAAATTCATAAACTATTGGAGGATTAGTAACTTTTTTCATGACTGAAAAAAAGTTTACGTATTGAAAAATATTCATGAAGTTGAACAAAAATTTCACGAATTCAACATATGTTAATGCATTTTTAAAAAAAAATCACAAAATAAAAAATGATCATGACTTACAAAAGAATTTCACTGATTCAAAAAATGATCGCTGATTCAAAATGTTCATCCAGTTTTTAAAAATGACTGTCATCCGCAAAATATTCATGAATTTCAAAAAAATGGTTGGCTGTAAAAATGTTTGCAGATTCAAAAAATGGTCATATAATTCAAAAACAAAAATTTGCTGAATCAAATTTTAAACACAGTAAAAAAATCTGTGTTTCAAAATTGTCCATCAACTTAAAAATTAGCTAATTCAAAAAAGTTCATCGATTCCAAAAATGTTCATTTGTTAAAAAAATGTTCGCCAATTAAAAGGAGTGTTCATAGATAGAAAACAGGCTGTATTTTTTTTGTTTGTCCAATAAAATTTTATATTATTAATTAAAACATAAGTGAAATATTTATGTTTTATGAACGTATAAGATTATTACACATCATTGGAATATGTTCATAGATGTCAAAATGCTGTTCACATTCTTTTCTTAAAAATAATCATGCAATTTAAAAACTGTTCTGACATCACCAAAAAATATTTATGGAAGTACAAAAGGTATTCAAAAATTTAATAAAAATGTTTGTGTAACTAAATAATTGTTTGCATATATTTTTAAAATATTCACATAATTTAAGAAATTGATCGGTTCCTTTTGGAACATTTTCATGTATTTTAAAAAAGTAACCTCATGTTAAAATGATCGTGTAATTTTAGAAATTTTCTGATATTTCAAAATATTCATCTAATATGAATTGTTTACTGTAAAATTTACCTGTGATATATAAATCATTAATTGAAAATAGAAAACAAGCGCATTAAAAAACAGGAAAACCACAACCAAGCACTAAATCACAAAAATAAAAGCTCCAGTCATACATCCGCTAAAAACTACAGTAAACCATAACTAACCATGCGCATATCAAAAATTTAAAACTCATATACATAACAAAATTTAACTTCAGAAATTTCGTTTAAATAATATAAAAGAATTGTATTTAAAAAGGTTTGTTGTTTTAGATAACCACAGTTTTACTGCCAAGAAAAGATATTTAAAGATACAAGAATGTTATCATAAGGACTGCTTAGCCATCCATGGCGGCCAACATCTAGTGATAAAGTATTTTTGTGAGATTATGAGCCTCAAAAATTGAAGCCGTCCTTTCATGGGTGGAACTAAACTGCATCAAGAATTGCCATTACACCATTGTTCCTGGTATGCCATCCTGGATATCAGCCACAACTGGTTTGCAATCTGGAACAACAAGGTGATCATCCAACGCCAAATCTTCATTAGAAAGTTTTCTTGTAATTAAAGAAGTCTTTCGTTTTTCGACATATTCATGAGGCACATCCTATTTCTCGCAACATGCGGCATATTGTCGCCCCACTGTACAAGGCGAGGGACCAGATTAGACCAACCTGTTTACCTACTCTAGGTGTTCTACTGTTTTGGGAACGTTTTAGGAGCTTCCAATAACCAAAAAAAAAAAGCTTCCAGTACGGTTTTCTTGCTTTTAGGAACATTCTTGAAGCTGCCTATCAATTTTTTCCTGCTATTTATTTAAGAGTTCTTTTAATTTCTTAATATTTTTTAAAATGCAATTTCCCAAATATTTTGGCTTTTGAAGAGAATCATTAACTTTTTGGAGTTTAAAAAATCCAGTTTCCAGAATTGCTCAGAATTTTATAAATTTCCCAAAAAATCATTGGAATTTATACAATTTTACAAGAAAAGTCAGAATTTTCATAAATGGTTTGAGATTTTCAAAAAATGGCCCCAATTTAGAAGTATATTCGGAATATTTGGAATTTAAAAAATGTTGGAATTTCACAAAAAAAATTTGAAAATTTAAAAATGTTCTGAATCTCTAGTAAATGATCTCAATTTCAAAAAAATTGTTCATGTTTCGAAAACTTTTCACTTGTTTAAAAATTACTCTCAATTTGAAAACAATGTTCATGTTTTTAAAATAAAGGTGTGTTTAAAAATCCACAATAGCGAAAAAAGCTTGAGTTTTTTTTGGAAAAATGTTCAAATTTTTAAATACATTCTTCACGATTGCAGGAAAAATTCGAAATTTTAAAAATGTCTTGTTTTGCAAAAGAAATATATCCCTTTACCCAAAAAAAGTAGTGCTGCTTGCTAGAGCGACTTGTTGTGGGCGTTTTGACGCAGTGAGCATCCAATAGGTGCCCCTTTTTTATGATATTATTCTGTTCGTCTTGTGCACGCTTGGCATGGGCTTCCGGCCCGTTGGCCGCTGAGATGGTCGTAGGGCCTAACGGTTAAGCATGCAAGTACTTTGTCTCAAAAAAAAAATGCAAGTACTCTCGCCAACAAAAAAACATGCAGGTACCGCTACGATCGGGCGGCTAGGATTAATCGGGGCGACGTGGCGCAGAGGAGAGAATGGATAAGACAAACGCCATCGTCCTATCACACTCTCCGCCCGCGCAGGCAGCCGAGCAGAGCCTCTCCAGTCTCCACCGTCCGTCCATGGCTTCTCGAGCCCTCGCCGCTCTCTCCATCCAGCCGCGCCTCGGCGGGGGCGCGTCGGCGCTCGGACGGCCCGCCGTCCGCGTCAGCGCCAGGCCGCCGCGGCGGCGCCGGCCCATGGTGGTGCGGGCGGGCGGGCCGCCGAGCACCAACGTGCTCATCCTCGCCTTCGTGCTCCCGCTCTCGCTCTTCGTCGGCACCCTCGTCGCCGCCGCCCGCGTCGCCGACGACCTCGACGAGCGGTTCCTCCGGGAGGTACGTATTGTGTATGAACAAGCCTCTGCTGATTGGCATGTACTGTGCTATCATTCAGAGATAAAATACGTGTGTGCATGTGCAGATGGAGATCAACAAGGCGATACTGGAAGAGAACGAGGCTTCCTCCGAGGAGGCGGCAGACGACGGCGGAGAGTACGTCGTCGGCGGAGACGAGGCCCCGTTGCCGGCGGCGGAGAAGGAGCAGGTCCTTGTCACAGCCACTGGCACAGGCACGCGCGCCAGGAACAGGCCGAAAAGGGAGGTGTATTAGCTTGGCTAGATTTGCACGGAGGGAAATGCTTTGCTACCTTTGAGATGTGTCCGTCAATCAGCTTGTAAATCTTTTCGCAAATATTTCAGTTTGATTGATAGCATATGCAAGTTAATGCGCGATCGAAGAATATATATATACCCGAGGCGACCAAAGAACGAAACCGATTATATATATATTGAGGTATATATAACAAGGAGCTGAAGCGCTTCCGAACTGTTTTTCAGAGATATCATACATCCATACTGTCGATCCGCAGTCTTTTCATAGAAGGATGATATTACTACATGCTAAAGTGGTGTACTGACTAACGAGAAAGTTGTGCAACGGTGAAATCTGTGGCTTTTAAGAGAACATTGTAAAGAGATGCTGATGAAGCTAGGCATAGCACATCAAAGCTGTATGCACATTTCAGACAACATTCTCAAGTTCTACAACTAGGGAGAAGCAAAACAGACGTTTATTCCAACTTTCTTTTCGCGGAAACATTTATTCCAGCTTATTACAAGTATCCTTTTATGAACTCTATGTACCACATGCTTGTACCAGTGTGTGTGTGTAACTCAAGCAAGAGGTGTTTGTGCTGTGTGTAAACAGTGATACATACAGTGTTGTCCTTCTTTGTCACATCTGGTGCAGTTCTAATCTTTAAAACAACAGAAAACATCTTACACGAGACCTGTCTCCGTCTAGCGGAAGTAGCCGTAGAGCTCCAGGAAGCAGATGCAGAGGTTCCAGGTGTTACTGGTCGTCGGCCCCGTCAGAGCAAGCCGGAAGAACCGGAATGGCAGCAGCGCCGCTGGGCCTGTGATCGGCCACGACGCAAACTGCCCTGGCTGGCAGATGGCCCGCTCGTCCTCGTTAACAATGAGGCTTGTCCAGTTCTCACCATCCATGGATCCCTGACATGCGCGATGCATGGTTAGCTCATGTCAACCATTCAGCTCTCAGTCTCAGAAGAAACGCAAAGCAAAGAAAGATTTGTACCTGAAGAACCCAAGACCTCATAAATGCCGTAGAGCCATCCTGCCTTACCGTGTAGTAGTTGCACATAAGCTGCACGAAAACAGAACACAATAACTTAACGTCTTTGCTCAAATCAAACAAAAGAACCCTTTTCTTTTATTTCTTCACATAAACAACCTGGTGGTCCTGTCCAATGTCTACCATCCACCAAGAACACTTCTTGCCATCTTCGTCTCGAGGCCCAGCAAAACAAGTCCCCTGATGTCATGTGTCCCAACATGTCAACTTTATCCCATGCAAGGGAAAATAATACTAAAAAAAATAATATTCCAAGCATTCTCAACAACATCGATACCTGGTAATTTTTTGAAACCAGAGCCTTTGGATCCGTGTACCTCGAATTTGGGCTGCTTGCCGTCACAGTGATATTCTGGTCGCAGAGAATTAGAGCCACTGAAAACCCGAGTTACTTCTATGTTGAATACTCACAAACACAAACCTCTCTCTTACCTTGGCTAAAACAGGATTGATCCATTGATGCTTCCCGAATGACGTCCCAGCATAGTAGATCACACCATTGTTATCACCATCAGAAATATACTGAAGCTCTCTATAGCTTGAGCGTCTATGTAGAAATCTCTCACTGGAAGGTTTAAGGTTCATAAATATTCAGGCATACCAACTCTTACTGAACTTGATCAATGCATTAACATATACTGACCATTTGTTTGTCATCATCATCCAAGCACCAGCATTAGAGAACTCAATGGCTTCTGCAACCTGTTGTCCAAGAAGTAAATCAGCTGTACAGTTCCTGTTTAGGATAACATACCCTGACGTGCCAAAGAAATGGATCTATAGAATTACTAACCAACTGTCTGAACAGTTGTATGTGCTTTGCTAGGTTACTTTTCTCCATCTGCAGAGAACCAACAAGTGTTTATTAGGAGCAAAACAAACACTCAGCAGAAGGTTAAAACTGATCCATGATAGGACAATATAAAAACAAACGGTAGTACCCGCTGAAGGAGAGACGGCGGCATTAGAGGGAACCGCACAAATGGTAGTAAAGTATTGATGGCGGTGAGCCTCTCTCCAAAGAGCTGCTCTGGTGTTGAAGTGCTTAATAGCTTATCTACAGAACTCCAGTAAAAAGTTTCACAAGCCTCCATACACCATGTTAAGATGGCATCCAGAACCTTCTCTTCCGATGTCACAGTCATATCACCTTGCTGCAAAATTACTACTAATATGACCAATGTCGACAAGAAAAACTTGCTAAACTTCTCAGCAACGCAGTCCATTTAGGACAAATGTTATGCATGCCATTTCGCAACTCACAAGAAACTTAGCATGCAGTTCCATACAGATTTATTCAACTATGTAATCCTTAACTTTAATACATGCACCAGCGATACCACTGATGTTCAGCATATGTTGGCAAAACCAACATTTGAAGTAATAAAAGAGAGCTTTCACCATCCATACCCAACCACATGACATTCTTTTTTATTCTGTTTCTACAGGTGCAGGTTGATCAACAGATTCCACCCAACAATTGTAGGATTGGATTACTACAGAAAAGTTACCATTTTACAAAGACTACAGGAAGAAACCTTTGCTTGGTAGGAAAAGTCCAAAATTAGATATGAGATTTCTTTTGAAGAGCATTATCAACACAGTTATAATCCTTAAGTTGTTTCTAGTAACATCGCTGCACTTGTGGGAAGTGGCAGTTGAAGCAGTCTATTGCAGCTTTCGAATGTGATGCTCAATCTCGGTGGTCTGGTTACCTTATATCTATTTTCGCATGGACGTGATTCGTATTTGGCCTGACTGCAGGGCAATTGATAAAATGAAAACAGTATTCCAACTTGCCTGAAGAATATCCTTAAATGTTGCCTCATCTAACAGCACAAAGTCCGTGCAAGCAGTTGTGCAATAATCAAAGTGTGTTGCAAAATTCTGTTTGCACATTTCTTCAAGCAGTTTACAAGATGGTATTGATGACACTGCTTGTAATACTGAACATACTGTGTCCTGCAATAAACTTTCAGGGGTCAGTCTATGCCGAGCCAGCTAGCAAGTTCACCAAATGTGCACAAGCCATATCCCTTAAATTCGTTAAAATAAGCTTCTTCCGGTAGAACAGTCGAATCCTGCATGTATAATGCAGATGGAAAGTTGTATCAATATCTCAAAGAATTGAATTCTGAGGCTAATGGCCCCACTTCTACAACCAGCACAGGCCCGCGTCAAGTCTTGAATAGCAACAGATAAAAGTTACTAAATAGCATCACTTGGTGTACCATTCTATGTAAGAGAAAGCAAAGGTACCTCTGAAAGGAATTCCATAATTCTTTTACAGCATTCAAACTGAAGAACAGTGATGCCAAACTGATCTGATAATAAGAGGAGCTGAACCAATGCAGGTGTGATATACCGGTTATCCACTTTAAGTTCCCCACTGTACATAAACTGAAGGAGGAGAGAAAATGCTTCAGCAGAAGCATCTTCGAAAAATACATTTGGAGCGCTGCTTTCTTTCATTCCATTTGTGAACATCTGCATAAGTATACTAGTATCTTTGATTACACTAAGTTTGATGCACTATGCCAAAATATGCATATTGTAAACCAACAAAGGAAAAACCAGAAACAAATACAATGTTGGGACGAAGATGTACCTTGGCGAATGGCATGCTCCACAAGCTAAGGACGAGTTTGTGAGCCTTGGCAACAAAACCTTGTCCACTAACAAAGATGTTTATATCACTATGCTCACCACTTGCAAGGAATTGTTTGATTTTCTGCACACTCACTGGAGCCTTGAAAGGGAAATAATCAACTTGATGGGCTTTAGATCCACTACTTGATACTTCTAACTTTCTACTAGACACAGAGAGATCATTATCCATCTTAGTAAAACAGTCGAGCATTTCCTCACAACGTTTTACCAAAGGTTTAACTTTAAATTGTAAGCTCAACTCCAGCAGTGAATCCAGTTGCCACTCTGCAATCTGTGTTAACCCCAAAATAAGAGCACACTATACATTAACGGTCTCCACCATTGCATAATTTCAATATAAGAGCATTTGAAACAAATCGAAGCTTACCTGAGTAGACCCAGTATAGATATACTCAAGAAGCGAGTGGAGAACTGGGTAGGAGAATGACGGAAGCTCGATGGCAGTTCCACTCATTGAGATAAAATCAAACTCTCCAGAAGCAGCCAAGACAATTTTGTGTGCAGGGACAACCTTTCTTTCACTACCAACAACAAACATAGCATCGGAGAAATCCCAGCTCTCAAGAAAGTCTGCAATCACCCTTTGCTCACAGCCATCTTTTGATTCTTCATTTTTAGCATGACCTCCTTCCCCGTGCCGCTCAGCATATGCATACTCAATTTGACTCCAACGGATGCTGTTTTGAGGAGCTGATGGAAGAACACTTATATTTCGGTAGCCCACGTGCTTGTCCCAGCTGGATAATCCGACATACTGAACATTCCGGTTGGGATCAGGGTCGAGCCACTGGAAGAGGACATTGTTGTTTGGATGCCTTCCTTGTCCAATGCTTATCAATCCATCATAGATGCTGATCCAGTAGCTCTGGAAAGATGATGAGCGGCATAGGCCGACTCCAGCTTCATCGACAACAGTCCTTCCGTCCACTTCAATCTTCAACCTTTTGTTCCTATGGCTACCCAAGATGACAGCGTAATGACGACTGCTGTCCATTTTGTAGTGGTAGTGCTGGCTCCCAGGCTGTTCACGGAACACCAGGGTAACATCATTCTGGGCAGATGCCTCGAACGCAATGCACCCACGCCCAGCCTCCACAAACTGGAACTCCTCGCCCCAAGCACACTTGAAGGGGGCAACTGTTAGGGATCTTTTTTTGTCCTCTACTCTCATTGTGCAAGCAGCTTAACTGAAAAGATGAGGACAACAACACGCCATGATTAGTAGCACCACAAATAACAAGAGCAAGTGGATGCACAATATAGATAGAAAATACGAGAGTAGTAGCCAGTCAGATAGCTATGGAGGTACAGAAGAAATTTCAGAACATACAGAAATCATATCAGACACACAAGGGTGTGACCTAGCATCAGGGGCTGATCTAGGGGTGCGGTTCTTTCAGCTGAAGCTTCTCTTCGCATAGAAACAATGGTGAAAAAAAAGCCCCTGGGAAACCCTAGACTTTAACCTTATCCTGATTAATCGACATGTGTTATCGCTTACTGCGTTACTGAAGATATGAGCAAGAAACGAATTCCCCTGACTTCCAAATTTTAGCCTACAATTCAGACGCTCAAACCAACCCTTGGATGATTTTTGGCCTAAAATTCAGAAGCTGAAACAAACCTTGGATTTGGCATTGGCCACAGTTAATAGCATCATTATTAAGGACAGTTTCTTGCCTAACTGAGAAAGGCAACAAACTGCAAACATTAAAGAATCTACGAATTTATGTTCGGTAACAAATGGGCAGACATGGAACTGGAGTGATCATACATTTTATCTCCTGTATTTGTGCTTTGCACCTCAACAAACTCGGACATATGCTCACACAGAGTACGCACGAGTTGACATCAAGAGCAAGTTCGCAAGTTCGTGTATATAAAAATTGACACCAATAGCCAGTTCATGGTAATACACAAGGGCAGATTCCATTCCAGCTATATGCAAGAGCATGTATACAGCAGCAAATTTCATCACCATGTCATCCCAGAGCAATCCATTCAAGCTGAAAGAAAAAAAAAAACCGGCACCGATGGCCCAAGGCCCTCACCTTGTGACAGCTGGTACGGCGGGGACCAGGCGAAGAGCGGTCCGATTTCGGTGAAACGGGGCGGGGACCAGGGGGCGGCCTCGACGCGGAGGCCGACGGGACGGAGCTCGGGGGCGGCGAGACGACCCCGGGAGGACGCGCGCGGGGGGAAGCGGGCGGCGAGCGGAGCAGAGGCCGGCCGCGGGCGCGACGCTGTCAGGTACGGATCGGGTATGGGATTAGCGGCGATTTGGGAGATTGCTCGCTAGGGTTCCAGCTGCGGTACAGTACTGGTCCTACATTAGTGCATCCTATCATCGTTTCGTTTGTTTTGTAATAACGGCAGCAACGAATCTCAGCCGTCGAGCGAGTGACGGGACGGATCTGGGCGAGGACGCCGTCCGTTAACTCAAGTGGCACAAACTTCTCTATGCTCCTTTGGCTCCCCTGATTTCATTTCATTTGAAATGGCAAAACACAGATTCGAAATCCAAACTACTCCCTCCGTCCCACAATATAAGGTGTTTTTGTTAACTTTGTTAGCTTACAAAAACGTCTTATATTATGGGACGAAGTAGTATATGTTTTGCTGACGCTAGGATTTGAAGTGAAATCCTTACCAACACAAATAAGCAACAATATTATGTTGTTCACACATACAACAATGTTTTGCTCACGGTGGCTTCCACGGCGATAGTTGTCGCGATCCTTAAACTTGGTGACGTAGCATCAACTCCCCCTACTGCTTCCACTTTGCTCTTGAAGTGGCGAATGGATCAAATCCTTCCTTGCATCACCATCTCACCAGTGTTTGTTCAGGATGCCCTCGCCGTCGCCTTCGTGAGGGCAGCCCCCACTCCCGGCCTCCCCTAAAGCGACCGTCCCATATGGCAATTAAGAATGTTCAGGAGATGGGGACGCCCTGCCGGTGGTGATGGATTCCGGCGGCGGCGGAACTCGTGCATGGTGGTGGTTCAAGGAGACGCGGGCATCGGGGACGAGATAAGGGCGTCCGGTGTGAGCAGATTTGTGAAACGACAAGGTGTTGGACGGGATTTGGTTTTTCATCGCGTTTCAATCAGCTGGATATGTGGAATGATTTTACAGGCCAAATTCCTGGGTAGACAAACTTGTTCATGTTGGGATTCGTAAATGAATTCCGCGAATTCAGACACAAATGATGGGTGCCAAAGAAGCTTTCATGAATTGACATTTTTCTCCGGAGAGAATACTCCCAAAGTCCATCTCATATATGATACTCCCTTCGAGTAGACAATATAATCAAAGGACAACCAGATACAAAATGACCTATAAAATTTAAAATTACAACATAAATCACACTGGTCGTCTTCTTCATTCACTTGTTTGTCACCTGTCGGAGCTTGGAAATTACACTAAACAGACATTAAAAGGTAGGGAAACCTACAAATGCGCTCGATGTACAATGCTTTGAAGCCTTTTTTGCGGGAAGTACAATGCTTTGAAGACTACGATAGTTGCTCCCGACTAACAACGAGATCAGTGACCGCTATAGGAACATCAGTTGGGGCGACACCTCAGGCAACACGAACTTGCACCCATTCGCCTCCAATCAAGAGGGTTGTATAAACCAGACCTTGTCACAGAAGAAAACAATCGAAGAGGTCGACGTTGCCACATCAATAACCAGTCAACTGCTTTCCTTGATAGACATAACAACTGCCAACATCCGATAAGAACCGACAGATCTGGCGACACTGACCCTTGCGGGCACTCGTCAGGTTCAAAAGAATTGTGGTATGATAAGAGCAACTACAGACAAACCTAGCTAATATGACCCCCTAAATACCTGCGAACGGTGACAGGTCACTCCTCAAAAGTTCGCTTTTCCACAATCGGATACATCATTAGCAAATCCTCAAATCCATACAATTACTTGCAATGTAAAACCTACTCTAAATCTTTGCACACGGCCGTCCTCCAAGTCCTTGTTGTTCCCTTCCCTGCCCTTGCCTGATGACCGCGAGCCCCGGGAACTGAATGCCCGGTTGCTGGCGAGGAAGAGTAGGACATGGGACACGACTGGCCCATATGGGTCACGAGTTGCCACCGTCTCCCATTCTCTACTATTCCTCATCGGTTCCCATGGCCTTGACATCGTCGGTGGAGGTGAGATCGATGATGGATGAGGACGGGTGGGCCTCGAGGGCTACCGCGGCCTCCCGCACCCTCTACGTCACACGACGGGCATGTCTCGCGTTCGTAGTGGACGAGCCATATGCATTTACCTCCGACTTAGTGCCCGACGGGAGGACGCGCCCCGAAAGGGTTGCGTCACCACCCCTGGGGTGGGCGCCAACAGATCGCACTGTGTCCGACAAGGTGGCGGTCATGCAGCTCCAGGCAGATCCAAGTGCCATTTGTGCAGACGCAGTGGATTCCCGCCGGATCAAGTCCGTCTGCGTGCTGCTCATGATGGAGTTGTTGGATTTCCCCGAAGAGGAAGGGTGAAGTAGTACAGTAGCAGATAATTTTTTCCTCGGTTAAGAACACAGATTCATCGAACCAGTGGGAGGCACCACACTAACAACTTTAACGACAGCTCCACACAAACAAAACAAAACTGCTTGCACCCAACAAAGGCAAAGGGGGTAATCACTCCCCTTGTTCTTGCTAGTCACAAGATTGAAAGCATATATTGATATACAAAGCGATAGAAAGTAAAAGAGCAAATGAAAAGAGCATATGTGGAGACTTTTTGTATTGATGAGAAATAGACCCTGGGGGCATAGGTTCACTCATGGCATCTCTCTCAAAAGCATAGCAACTGTGTGGTTCACAAAATACTGCTAGGCAATTGACAGAATTTAGAATATTTATAATCATTTGTGTCATGTATAATTGTAATCATAAAAACAGTAATTTAATTGATACACAATTGTAATTCGTTCACTACGTCTATCCTCCCGTTCCATTCACCCCTTATTGCTTTCTACCTCGATCAAACTCCTTTTTATTGTTTACAATATGATTCAGTAATTTAATTTGCTTGCATTCATCAATTTCAACCACACTATATGTTAATCCTTATAACTACCAAGACTAGTTGGACTAACAACCTCAATAGCACTGGCGGAGCGTTGTGGGGACAATTCCGGGCTGTGGCCACCCCTTCCAAAAGCCCAAATATTTTTTTTATAGGACTCACAACCCATCTCGTGCCCTAGTAGCAGGAGAAACTGAGAGGCCCAGGCGCCGAGCGCTACCTGAACGATCGTGAGCGCGTCACGTGGGAGCAGCTGCCCCATCCCTGTTCTGTTCGCCTGTCCCCCCTCCGCACTCCACTGCTCCTCGCCTCCTCCGCACTGCTCCTCCGGTCGCCCCCATGGGACATGGTGACTTCTACCGCTACTGCTCCTCGCCTCCTCCCCTGACTGGCTAGGTCTTCTTCCTCCTTGGATCCTCCCATCTCCACTAGTCCCCTACTTCCCCGGCTCCCTGATAAACTACGTGAGTCCCCTCCCAATCCAATCCCTAAATCCCCATCTACTTATTGTGTATGCTCACTGTTTTCTCCTAAATCCTTTCTGAATTCCAGTAGTGCAAGTGGATCTGCAATCTATAGCAACAAATTCGTGGGGGTTGCCAAATTTGTGGGGGATCTGCAGCCTAACAGGGTATGTTATGTGTGGATCTTAATTTTTGCAGTTCTATCTTGCTAAGTTAATTGGAGACCATCTTAAATTCTTGATTTTAGATTGCTAGAGTAAGTAGATTAGTTCCAGTTAAAGAACAAATGTGGAATTATGATTTTTCAGCTGATGAAAATTTGTTTGCAAATTCCAATTTAGGTAGCAATGGGGAGAAACAGAGCAACAACTATGCATTCATTTTTCAAAAGAAAAAGAGATGACACATCTGTTGAAGTTGAAGGTCTTTTGCCTCTTAAATCTCTACCATTGGCATTGCTTGAACACGAGTATCATACTGAGAATGAAGAACAACATCAAACTGAAAATGAAGAAGCAGAACAGCTGAGTGAAAATGACGAACGGCAAACAAATGAGCCTATCATATTTCGAGGTGTCGAGTTCTTGCAGAGAGATCCTGCATTGCGACCACAAATTTGGCAATATCCACCTAATGTGAGAGATGAAGTGCGAAGAGCATACATGCAACTAGGTCCTATGCAGCCAAAACTGAATGAGTACAAACCTTCTGGAAAACCTGGGCATCAACGGCGTTTCCAATTCAGTTGGTTCAAGGATTTTCCATCATGGTTAGAATATTCTACTAGCAGCCATCGTGCTTATTGTTTTTACTGCTTCCTAGGCAACAAAAACATCAAGAAACGAAGTGGTTTTGATGTGTTTTCTGCTCATGGCTTTGACCATTGGAAAAAAGTTAAAAATGGAGAAAGGTGTGCGTTCTTGGCTCATGTTGGATGTAGTCCTTGTTCACACCACAACAATACAGTGAGAGATTGTCATGCTATCTTGGATCAACCAACCCACATAGTAAACGTATGAAGGTTCAAGACAACAAGGAGAAAGAGAGAGATACTTTGCGGTTAAGAACATCAATTGCAGTTGTGAAGTGGCTCACCTTCCAGTCTTGTGCTTTCAGAGGCCATGATGAGACACCCGAGTCAAGAAATCGAGGGAACTTCATTGAATTGATAAAGCTTCTCACAGAATTCAATCCCGAAATCGCAGCCGTAGTTTTAGAGAATTCTCCTAGGTGTAGCAAATACACATCCCATCAAATTCAACAGGAGATATTGAGTATTTATGCACTGAAGGTTAGGCAGTATATCCGCCAAGAGATTGGTGATTCAAAATTCTCTATTCTAGTGGATGAAACATGTGATGCTTCTAAAAGAGAGCAAATGGCAGTAGTGTTCAGATTCCCCGATAAAGAAGGTTTGTTACAAGAACGCTTCTTTGATCTGATACATGTAAAGAACTCCACAGCACTAACATTAAAGGAAGAGTTGTCTGCTTTATTGTCCAATAATGGCTTTGATGTTCAAAATTTGCGTGGCCAAGGATACGATGGGGCTAGCAACATGAAGGGTGAGTTCAATGGATTACAAGCACTTTTCCTCAAAGATTGTCCGTATGCTTATTATGTACACTGCTATGCACATCGCCTGCAACTTGCCCTTGTTGCTGCAGCCAGAGATGTTGTTCCTATTAGCCAATTTTTCCAGAAACTTCTCTACATCATAAACATTGTTGACTCATCGTCAAAGCGACATGATGAGCTACATGATGCCCAAGTTGTTGAGATTGCACGTCTACTTGCAATTGATCAGATTGAGACAAGCAAAGGGGGGAATCAGATCAAAGCATTAAAGCGTCCAGGAGACACTCGATGGGGGTCACACTTGGGTTCTATATCTAGCCTTATGGATATGCTCAACGTAGTAAGTTCTACTCTACAAACTATAGCTTCTGATGCTTCTGCTGGTACACACCGAGCTGATGCAGATACTGCTTACAACTACTTGATCGATTTTGAGTTTGTGTTTGGCCTATGTATAATGAGAGAGATATTGGAGATCAGTGAAGAGCTTGGGAAAGCTTTGCAAAAGAAAAGACAGGATATAGTGAATGCTATTCGTTTAGTTTCATCCACAAAGGCCCTTCTAGAAAAACTGAGATCAGATAATGGTTGGGATGATTTTTTTTACTACTGTTGTTGAGTTTTGCATGGATCATGGCATTGAGATTCCTGATATGGATGAGCCATATATTTTACGTGGGGGTCGTGCTCGTCGTCAAGCTGATAATTTTACTAAAGTGCATTATTTCTGAGTGGAGATATTTCGAGCAACGTTGGACAGCCAATTGAATGAGTTAAATTTGAAATTCAACGAAAAAGTGATGGGTCTTTTATCTGTTAGTGTAACTCTAATACCAAAAAATGGGTTTGCATGTTTCAATGCTAAAGACATATGCAAAATGGTCGAGAAGTTCTATCCGGCAGATTTTACACATCAAGAGCTAATTGCATTGGAGCGTGAATTGAACCATTTTGCTTCAGATGCTTCTAATAATGAAGATCTAAAGAAGCCAACAACTTTGATTGCACTTTGTAGATGCCTTTTTGTGACAGGACGGTATAGGATCTATAACATGGTTGATAGGTTGATTTGTTTGCTTATCACTCTTCCGGTTTTCCACTGCTAGTGCTGAGCGTGCATTCTCTAGCTTGAAGATTATCAAGACAAGGCTGCGCAACACAATAGAAGATGAGTACCTCGCCAATAGCTTGCTTATACAGGTTGAACGGGAACTTGCAAAAAAATTCAACTTTGAAGATATAATTGCTGATTTTAAAGATCGGAAGAAGAGGAGAGCAAATCTTGAATGAATCACGTACTCCATGTTGTCTAACTATCCATGTTTGATTCGTCTTTTGCTAAATGGTTAGGAGGTTGCTAAATGCCTAAATATGCTTGGGTGCTCTTAGACTGCTATATATATTCTCCAATGATTCTAACCTGATACATACATGAACTTGCACTTTCTTGGTGTTACTTGCTAATTTTTTTTCATAAATCTGAACCAGTTGGCCCCCCCTCATTTTTGCTTCACGCTCCGCCACTGCTCAATAGTATTGTCGGAAACCAAGAACTACTCTAACTGTGCGCATGTACTGATCAGTGATTGCAATCCAAGCACTCCTACTCGCTGGAAAACCTTGATCCTCAAACGAGGGAAAAACTTTCTGCTAGCTATATCGCCCTTTTCTCCGGGGTTCAACAACTTCCAAGCATGGAAGTGGCAATACACTCCCGCATAATGATGCAGATTTAGTCATGTGGATCCCAGTATGCACAAAAAGGATTCCTCACTTCTCGACATGGAATTTTGAGAAGAACAGCATATTTACTGTTTGCTCCCTTGCTATATGCTTGTCTTGACCAAATTTGGAAGACAAAGCTAGCATGCTAGCTCGACAGGGCTTTCAAACATGGAAGCCAAGTCGAAGGGTTAGTGTTCCCTTTGAAAAATTAAAATGTGGGCAGTCAAACGGGTTGCAGAACATGACTCCAAGCCCGCATTACTTCAACCAGATTACACCGAGGCCACTTGTGCAAGGGGCCAAAATCCATGTGAGCATCCAAACATGCCCTTCATGTTGTCGCCATGTTTGGCTAGATAGTTATTGTGATATTGTAAGATGTTTGGCTAGATAGTTATAGTCATAGTGATATTGGATAAAACTGGCAGAGTTTTTCCTTTTTTATCTATAGTTCCCATGTGAAAAGAAACTCCTAAAAAGATCCAAAAGAAAAACATTAGTCCCCTATACGCGCCCTGGCCCACAGTCGACCTTGCTCATGCGCGTCGACCGCGCGACGACTCAATCAAGCGCGTCTCTCCCGCTGGGTTCGCTCCACGCCATCTCGTCTATCATCGTCTCGCCGCCTACCGGGCCCCAACGCCCCTCCCCACCAATCCAAAATTCGAAACCGCTCGAGAGAAAACCACGTCCGTCTCCACAGCCACACAAGATGTGTGGGTCCCGCCTGTATGCGGAACCGCATTTTTTTTCTAAGAAAGATCCAGGAAACATTCCCACGGCGCCCCCCTGCATCTGTCTGACCGGTTGGTTGAGCACTAGAGTCTTCTCGTCCCCAAGTTCCCGTTCGCTTTGCTCCTCCCCTCCCTCCCTCCCCTCTCGCCTTCCTTGCGCCACGCCCGCGAAAACCCTAACTCCGGAGGCCGCTTCCCTTCCCTTCCCCGGTCACCGCACCGCCGGGCGGGGCGAGATGATGGGGTACCAGAAGGGCGTCGACATCGAGGCGGGGACCTCCGGCGGCACCGGCACCGCGGCGCCGACGCGGGGGCTGTACCCCGGGATGACGGAGAGCCCCGAGCTGCGCTGGGCGCTCATCCGGAAGATCTACGTCATCCTCTCCCTGCAGCTGCTCCTCACCGCCGTCGTCGCCGCCGTCGTCGTCAAGGTCCGCGCCATCCCGCACTTCTTCGTCTCCTCCAGCGCCGGCCTCGGGCTCTACATCTTCCTCATCATCTTCCCCTTCATCGGTGAGGCCTCGAACCAGCACTCCTCCGTCTGTTCCGTTATGAATTTGTCCTTGCGGTTTCGGTCCGATCCGATTGTCGGCAGGGTTTCCGCGACCGCGAGAGCGTCTCTGAATATATTCCCTTCTTATTATTGCATTTCCGTTTAGATATCGGTGCTTAATTCGCACGAATTTAGACCCGATAACGATAACTGTATGCGTGCGATTTAGTCATGAGGGTCGTGGTGAGTGGACAGGACTAGCTTTCCCTTTGCGTGCTCTGCTCTCTACTCCATTACCTTTGAGATGCTCTGCTCTGTACTATTATTACCTTTGAGATGCCGTCGCGTCCCCGCAAAGCAATGGATGTATTGTACTTACAAGTTACAATTCCTGAATTTTGCATGAACGCCCCATGTACTACTCTTAATTTTGCTTTACCTGACTAGAATGGGAGGTGCTTGCTTTGTAAATTTGCAGCTGGTATAATCTGTTAGTACTAATTAAAATGCTTGTTAATTTTTGTACGCAGTGCTGTGCCCGTTGTACTTCTACCGCCAGAAGCACCCAGTCAACCTGCTGCTGCTTGGCGTCTTCACAGTGGCTATCAGCTTCGCTGTGGGAATGACATGTGCCTTTACTAGCGGTAATTGTCTTCTCACCATGTACTCTGCTCCTAGCTTGTTCTCGTGTCACTCTGCTCTGATGCTTATGTAAATCAGCACCCTCTAACGCCCCTCTCATTAGTTGTGTTAATTCATTGGTTCTTACATACGATTAGTAGATAATTTCCCACTATTAGCTTGTTAGTCACTACTATGTACGGCAATAGGATAGTTTCCTACTAGCTATTGTTGTGAAGCATTTTGTTTGCGTGCGAACTGGGTTCAGAAATACATGTGCCGCCAATTTGTCATGGCCATGCAAATGGTACACACTCAGGCAGCCCATGTGACTATCGTTGATGCATTTTACTAGTCTGTGTTGAGGTCCAAGTTGTAGCTGTTAGTCACCTTATATGATATGCTTGTCTGAATTAAGCATCTGCAACATTACCAGCTCGTAGGATTGCTTTCTGAGAAGACCTTGATTTGCTTTTCTCAGCTGTTAGTTTTTAAACTCAGAAATTTAGCAAATAGCAGTAAGCTTTGCTTTTCATAGAACATTGGTTGGATCTTACATATTTATCTACTTTTTCTTCCTGCCACTGTTTGTTGTAAGATACATAGTGATGTGATAGTATCAATTTGATCTGAAGGGCTGTTTGGTCCAATAATATGCCAGCCGACCTGCCCATGTTGGCATGGTTTTGGCAAGGATGTGGTTTAGGCTGCACGATAGCTTAAACTTTTATCGAAATAAAATGGATTTTCACATGATATATCATACTACTGGTGACAAGACAATAGATGCTTCATGGGTTCAGATACATGTGCTGCCAATTTGCCGTGGAAGCATTTTCCTGGTCTGTGTTGAGGCCCAAGTTTTAGCTGTTGGTCACCATTTATGATCGAGATATGCGTGTCTGAGTCAAGCATTTGTAATATTGCCAGCTGGTAGGCTTACTTTTTGAGAAGACCTTGATTTGCTATTTTCAGCTGTTACTTTTTGAACTCAGAAATTAGCAAACACTAACCTTGGCTTTTTTTCATAGAACATTGGTTGGATCTTGCATATTTGTTTACTGTTTCTTCCGGCCACTATTTGTTGTAAGATACATAGTGTTGTGATAAAATCAGTTTGATCTGAAGTGCCGTTTGGTCCAATAATACGCCAGCCAACCTGCTAAAGTTGGCATGGTTTTGGCAAGGATGTGCTTTAGGTTGCGTGACTAGCTTAAACTTGTATCAAAATGAAAGGGATTTTCACATGATATATCATACTACTGGTGACAAGACAATAGATGCTTCATGGGTTCAGATACATGTGCTGCCAGTTTGCCATGGCCATGCAAATGGTAGACACTGACAGGAAGCCCATGTGACTGTAGTTGAAGCATTTTCCTGGTCTGTGTTGAGGCCCAAGTTTTAGCTGTTGGTCACCATTTATGATCGAGATATGCGTGTCTGAGTTGAGCATTTGTAATATTGCCAGCTGGTAGGATTACTTTTTGAGAAGACCTTGATGTGCTATTTTCAGCTGTTACTTTTTGAACTCAGAAATTAGCAAACACTAACCTTCGCTTTTCATAGAACATTGGTTGGATCTTGCATATTTGTTTACTGTTTCTTCCGGCCACTATCTGTTGTAAGATGCATAGTGTTTGTGATAGTATCAGTTTGATCTGAAGGGCCGTTTGGTCCAATAATATGCCAGCCAACCTGCTAAAGTTGGCACGGTTTTGGCAAGGATGTGCTTTAGGTTGCGTGACTAGCTTAAACTTGTATCAAAATAAAAGGGATTTTCACATGATATATCAGACTAGTGTGGTGACAAGACAATAGATGCTTAATAGGTTATTTAAGGGCACTCCATGCATGTGCTGATTAAATCTCATAGGATTAAAGTGATTGGAAATACATAATCTCTTGATTTAGATGAAGTTATGTTGTCAGGCACTCTTACCTGTCATCCATTTGTGTTTGCGTCAGCGTTCATACCACTCCATTTTGGGGTTGTACTAATTCTAAGGCATCCGTCAATTTGCCATGGCCATGCAAATGGTAGACATTGCCAGGCAGTCCATGTGACTATAGTTGATGCATTTTCCCAGTCTGTCGAGGGTCAATTTGTAGCTGTTGGTCACCGTTTATGATATGCTTTTCTGAGTTAAGCATTTGTAATATTGCAAGCCAGTAGGATTACTTTTTGAGAAGACCTGCTATTTTCAGCTTTTACTTTTTGAACTCAGAAATTAGCAAACAGTAACCTTCGCTTTTCATAGAACATTGGTTGGATCTTGCATATGTATTTACTGTTTCTTCCAGCCATATCTGTTGTAAGATACATAGTGTTTTGATAGTATCAATTTGATCTGAAGGGTCGTTTGGTCAAAATAAGCCAGCCATCCTTCTCAAGTTGACATGTCTTTGGCAAGGATGTGGTTTAGATTGCACCACTAGCTTAAACTTTTATCGAAGTAAAAGGGATTTTCACATGATATGGTGACAAGACAATAGATGCTTCATAGGTTATCTTATATAAAGGTACTCAATGCATGTGCGGTTAATCTCATTGGAAAGTGATTTGATTGAAAATACATAATCTTTCGATTTAGACAAAGTTATGTTGTCAGGCACTCTGTTTTTCTGTCATCCATTTGTGTTTGGGGTTGTACCAATTCTGAGGTTCATTCTAGCTTGTACCACATCGCACAAGGTTGCTGATAGTTTGCTTCTTCAATGTGGCCATTTACTTCAGATTTTAGCATGCACATGCTTTTATTGTTTTGTCAGATTTACATGGAAGGTTCTTTCGTAAAGAGCTGTTTGAGATGATAAGAAAGCAATTAGTTCATTTAGTGATGTGTGTGTGTGTGTGTTGTTCTTTGTCATGCTGATGTTTTTTTTTAATAAAGAAACAACTAAAATGGTCTGCCCTGTTCACAGGCAAGGTCATTCTGGAGGCCGCGATTCTTACAACAGTGGTTGTCTTCAGCCTCACTGCTTACACTTTCTGGGCCGCAAAGAGGGGCCAGGACTTCAGCTTCCTTGGTCCTTTCCTGTTTGCTTCTCTCATCATGTTGCTCGTCTTTGGGTTCATTCAGGTCAGATCGATGCCTATGCGGCTCGCATTAATTCCCTTCAAATTCGTCCATTTATCAGTCTTCTCTATTACTCTACAATAAGTACTGATCAAGGCTTCTTTAAATATGCAGATCCTCTTCCCGATGGGCAAGCTGTCTCACATGATCTATGGCGCACTGGCGGCACTCATCTTCAGTGGCTACATTGTGTATGACACAGACAACATCATCAAGCGTTACACGTATGACGAGTATGTCTGGGCCGCCGTCTCGCTCTACCTTGACGTCATCAATCTGTTCCTGGCCCTGCTGACCCTGTTTAGGGCGGGTGACAGCTAAGCGCATCGCCCTGTGGCTTCAAATCCGGTGGACGAATTTGGTATCGCGATGAGTCCGACTTGAAGAATTGTATAGGCTGGTATCGCTGGCACAGTGAAGATGTTGCTTAGTTTAGTTGAGTTGATCCCTAGTAGAGAGGAAACGTAAGAAAACTGTGCAATCGGTTCTATGTATGGTGGATGTGATAGCTGGATTGGTGGTGTTGCTGCGTGTACGGTATCGTCTCTTACTATAACTGTGTCTGGTATCATTTCTATCTCTACACTGCACGTTGACCAGATCCACGCGTGTGGACCGTTTTTAGGCTCTCGCAGTTTAGTTTAGGTTTTTATTAGTTTGTTCATTGTCTTCGTTTAGACGGTGGCGATGGCGACGTTGAATAAAGTTCCTTCAAATCCTACTCTAAGACAATTGGTTCTATGGTTGGGGATGAATTAGGAAGCCAGTCTGTTCAAGTAATGATGGTGCGGGGGCGGCAACATCCTCGTGGTGGACCTGTGTCCTCAAGCTTTGCTGCTGCGACGATGTTTGCTCCAACATCGGTGTAGAGCTTGGGAAGTAGTCTAGGAGAGGATACAGATTGTGGTCTGTATCGACGACATCTGAAAGATGGTGGATCGTGTTCGTGGATGGCAGGCTTGTTTTTCTTCTCCGACGTCTTAGTCATGTGGGGGTGTTAGATCTAGAGTTTGATGACATATCCAGGGTGTTTGCGCTGGTATGATTCGTTGTTGTCTTTTTGGTTTTGCCGGGTCGAATGTACGTGACCTATATTAAGATTGTTATGATATGTAAATGAAGCATGTAAAAAAGGTATAGTTTACTTATGAATTGGTGTCCGGGCCCTTCGTAATGTTTGCTCGCGACTAATGAGCTGCGTATGGGGGGTCCGCGCTGTCCGCTTGGACATATGGGAATGGCTGAGGTAGGATGAGATTCAGCATGTAATCAGGTCAGCAAACTTGCCGGCGCATCTCTGTGCAAAATGTGCATGAACTTTGAATGTGACTGACTGTTGGCTTGACGAGACTCCTAGTTTCTTGGTAAGCAGCCTTCTCGCTGGCTGCCGAGACAACTCCTTTGTTGAATAAAAGCTCTCTGATTTGCCTGCAAAAAAAAAGGCTGGGGCAGGGTGAGGAGGGGGGGGGGGGATGAAGATGTCTAACAATAATTAAGAGGCAATGTCTCAACGAAGGAACTACATCACAGGTAGACCAAATTATGGATTATTTTTCGGTGATAAAGTCTGCAATGTCCGAATTGTGAAAGTAGACTTTTATCAAGAGAGGAGCGAATGTCCTAGTCCTCTTGTAGAAGGTTTGTCAAAGGCCTAAAGTTTGTAGAGAAATATTTTCCCCCAATCTTAACTCATGAAGGATGCACAACTATGCCCGCTACGTAGCGACATGCTGATGGCTTCTCACTTGACAATATCTCAAGACCTTGTTGAACCTATTTTATTTATAAATGTGGCCGTATGCATTGTTTTGATGCAGAGGCCGGGGAGTCCCCCTTTTCGAAAAAAACTTAATATCTCGAATACCATATCTAAACCATTTTTGCTGGTATGGATCTTATCAAGTTATAGTAACAGAGAGTTTCCTTGTAAAAGTTCTCGGGGTGGGGGGTGGGGGGTGGGAGGGTGTTCCTCATATGAATTTGCATTTCACATAAGGGCAGGCCCCGGGATATTGTTACAACAAAGGGACAAAGGAAATCTGAGAGAGGCGGGGAGGGGGGAACTTGGAGGTAATTACAAGTTTACAACAAACACCTAATTCAAATGGATGCAGCCAACCATCGGTCAATATCACCCCGATGGTTGGCTAGCATGCGAGGCCTCAAGAGAACAACACCATTGCGACAATTTTTGAGCATAAGGGGGAACGACGGTTGGAGGCCGCGAAAGACAACTACGTTCCGTGCTTTCAAAGTGGGGTGAAACTTCTGGAACCTTCCGCCCATTTTTGGGAAGGTTCCAAAAGTATATATATTTTTATTTTTTTCTGCCATGTTTTCTTGTTTTTCCAGTTTCTGTTTTGGTTTTAAATTTTTTGCTTCCTTTTATTATTCGTCTGTTTTATGTATTCCCTTTTTATTTTTTAACACACGAATAGTTTTTAATTCATGTCTTTTTAAAAATTTACATAAAAATTCAAGCTCTCAAACATTTTAAAATTCATGAATATTTTCGAATTTAAGAACAGTTTTCAAATTATTATTTTTCAGTATCCATGAATAATTTTCTAATTTGTGAACTTTTAAAATGATTTTACTTAAATTCGTGAACATTTTCCCAAATTTATGAACTTTTTAAATCCAGTAATGTGCTTTGAATTCATCAAAATTTGAAATTTACATAAAAAATTCAAGCTCTCAATTTTGTTTCAACAATTTGATCATTTTTATCCAACGCGAGCGGTCGCTCGATACGTATTGCGTCAAGCGATGTATACCAGTGCCCTTCTTTATCTCGCCCACAGCGAGACGGAAGAACTGCTAGCGTCTGGTGTTTCATAAATGGCCAGCCAGCGCCTGTCCCGTTCTATTTTTTTTCTTTTATTTCTATTTATTAAATTGAAAATGTGTTACATAAATTTTAAAAAATGTTCATCACACGTTTAAATAAATGTTCATCTAGTTTAGAATTTTTTTTGCTGCAACTTTTAGAGAATGTTGATAGCATTAAAAAATGTTCATGTATTTGAAATATTTGTCCATGGCATGTTAAAAATTATTTATAAATGCAAAAATATTTTTAGTTTAATTTAGGAAAATGCTTCGCACCATTCAATGATAAGGTCGTGTCATATTCATGCATTTCAAAAATATGTTCATACCATTTCAAAAATATGTTTAGTTTAGAAAATGTTTATACAATGCAAACAATATTCACATACTTTAATTGTTTTTGGTACCATTCTAAAAATGTTTTTTTGCGAATATACCATTCTAAAAATGTTCATACCATTTTAAAATAAATCTTCATGCATTTCAAAAATATGTTTCTGATGGTTAAATTTTTGTAACAGTACAATATGAAGAATGTTCGTGTAATGTAAAAGAAATGTTTTGTAGCATTCAATAAAAGTTCAACATGTATTTGAGACTGTACAGCATGTATATGAAAAAAATGTTAAAAACATATATAAAAAATGTTACACACGTATACGAAAAAAGTACAACATGTCTTAAATAAGTTTACAAGTATTTGAAAAAGATAAAATAAAGAGAAACCAATACAAAAAACATGGAAGATTATAAAACCTGTTTGAACCGGTCTCTAAAATCTTCCCCAAACCACTCCAGCGAGCTACACAGGGCGGAGCTTCCTTGGTGCCGAACTGCCCACCCAGATTTTTTCACTTTCTGCAGGCTGCAGCCTAAGAGCATCTCCAGCCGCGTCCTCAATAAGGCCTCTCAGGTGACTTTTTGACTGTTGGCGTAAAAAAATCGGCTCAGTCGCGTCCTCAAGGGCCCAATTTTCGCCGGGTCAGGTTGAAATTGGTGCTGGCGGACCCAATCCAAACCCGGCGCGCTGGGGGGCGCTCAGGGGCGCCGGGCGAACCGGTTTTGGCGCAAAAGAGCCGCGGGCCCTCCTTGCCAGCGACTCGTCTCGCTTCTCGCCGCTTCGTTGTCCTCATCGCCTCGTTTCCCGCGGCGAATCAATGCCAAAGCTGCTGCGCGCTGCCGCGCCGGTCAGCCTCCGCCATTGATGCCTCACGGCCGACGCAGTGAAGGCGTGACGACGCGTGTCCCCGCGCATGCCAGGCGTAGACGAGGCCGCCACGCGTGCTCGCGCCGCCTCCGCCTATATAAGCCGACCCCAGTGCGCCGGTGGCACGCACAGAGTCTCCACCGCCGACGCGCCCTATCTCCCCTTCCTCCCTCTCCCCTCGCCGTCCCAGTTCGTAGAAATGGCCGAACGATTCCCAGGCGACGGCGCCGCGGCGAACGGCTTCGGCCGCCGCCACCTTCACGAAGACGAAGCTCGGCTCCTCTACAAGGCCGAGTACCCGGTCTCGCCGGACATGCGGGTGCCCGGGGCGTGGAGAATCAGCGCCGGCGGGGTCCCGGTGCCACCACCGCCCACCGGGGTGGCGCGTCGTGCGGAGATCGCGCGTATTCGCGCCCCTCTGCCGCGGGCGGCGAGGGAGGGGCCGCGCTACGTCCCCGACAGCCCGCTCTGGGAGCCCTACTTCCGCCGCCGTCACGCCGAGCAGCTCGAGGCCACCAACGGCGTCGTGCCCTCCGGCAGGCTCAACTCCGAGGGGCGGCGCCGATGATGGGGCGTGCCCGGCTGCACGCTGGAGGCCGTCCTCGAGTACATCGAGGGCGGCAACACGCGAGGCTGGAGTACCCCTCCCCGCCGTCCTTCTCTCGCCGCCGTGGGAGCTCGTGGACGCCGAGGCGCATGGACCCCGAGGCGTCCTCCTCCTCGTCCGGTCGGTCGACCGGCTCTCCCTGCCTCCGCCCCGTCAAGCCGGAGCCCCAGGACACGCCTGTCAGCTGGCGCACCCGCAGCTCCGGTATCCGCATCACCAACTCCACCCCCGCTTCCGGGCGCCTCGCCCTCGTCGCGCCCAAGCCGGAGCCCAGTCTCCTCCCGGAGTACGAGGAGATAGCCCGGCGTGGTTTCTCCGACGCGGACGCCCTGCGGTGGGCGCGCGACGACTACCTCCGGACGGAGATGACCCGGCAGACCCGGGCCCTGGAGGAGATCGCCGCCCGCAAGCGTGGGCGCGAGGACGAGCACGGCGTCGTGATCCTCGACAGCGACGACGACGAGGACGCCCCGGACCGTCCAACCCGCCGCGCCAACCGGGGGAGGGTTGCAGCAGGGACGGCGGCCACGACGGAGGCGGGGACGACGACGACGGCGGCGGCGGCGACTACACGCGGTTCTACAGCCTCCTCGGCATGTAGAACTGCAAGGGCGGCGGCCGGCGAGGAGAGCGAGACGGCGGGCGGGCCTAGTAGTGTTTTTTTTCTTTTTTAAAATACTTTAAATATGCATGACCTCACCGTGTTTGGTTGAATTTGGTTTGAAGTCGCCGAAATATGCATGAACTCGCCGTGTTTGCGCCGTTCAAAAAAATCTCATGGGTGCCGCGACTGGGCGGCATTACGCCCCCAACGCGCGTTTTGCGCGGGTGCACCCCCAGGAGGCGATTTTTAGCGCCTTCTGAGGGGCCAACGGCTGGAGATGCTCTAAGCACACACCTCGTCCCTTTTTCAGTTTACACGAATCATTTCAAGCACAAAGGCACAGTCCTCGTACACAAGTTCTATTGTGCACTGACTAATGGCTACCATGTTTGAGATTTTTTTCGTTCTCTCCTTTGCGCTGGCCCACCCAATTTTTACTTTGAAACTCCGCCACTGGAGCTACAGTGTTGGACACGAGATGAGGGCATGTCTCACATTAGAGCATCTACAGCCGCAGGTTGCAAATCCAAATCCTTAAACGTCTGCGGACGCGTCCGGTCTACGGGCACTGACCGGGCACACCTCATTTTGGTGGCTTCCACACCTGCGTCCCTTATATCCGAACCCTCATAACAATACAAGCCATGCAAACGCTACGTAAACAATACACAGTTCATCAGAGCAACTAGCATTGCTGGACAAAAAAAGCCTGGTTCATTAGAGTTCAACGGCAAATTCATACTACAAACTTAAAACATAGTTAAAATATAAACATAACGAGGAAGGGCGAAGGAAATCACTATTTCCTCGCCGGCCCCTTCGCCTTCCGGTCGTCGGCGCGGCTGTGCCCCTCCTCCGTGTAGCCGCCGGCATGCGGAGGCGCGTCGTCGTCGGAGCTGGAAATGGAGCTATCCGTCAGGTCCGAGTCTGAGCTGCAACGCATGCCCGACAGCCTACGGAGCAGGCGGTCCTGCTCCTTCGCATGGCGGGCCGCCTTCGCCTTCACCGACGCCTTCTTGGTTGCCTCGCGCTCCGACATCTCGATGGTGAGTCGGAGCGCCGTGGCATTCTTTCGGCGGAGGCACCGGGCATCCATCTCCGCCGTTGTCAGAGAGCGGTGGAGGACCGAGGTGAGGAGTGCGGCCTCGGGATCAACTGACGCGCTCGAGGGCGAACGGCAGGCCGACATTGCCTGCCCCCTCTCCCTCGCCCGCTGCCGCTCGTGCCGGGCTGCACGTGCCTCGGACTCGGGCGTCTGCGTGCGTGTCAGCCCTGGCGCGGGCACGAGGACCCAAAGATGGCCGGGTACCACTTATAGACCAGAGGACGGTGGAGGCAGGTGGCGTACCTGGCGGAGCGAAGGGAAGCTGCCGAAGCGGAGCGGGGCAGAGCTGCCGGTGCTGCGCGGTGGGCGGGAAGGCCCGGCGACATCGCGGGTGCTGCGTCGACGGGCGACGGGCGCTGAAGAAGAAGATCCGCCGCTGCCACGGCCGCATTGCTCGAGCAACGACCTTCGCAATGCGATGCAGGGGGCCACCTCCTCCATGTTGATGTTCGAACCGTCGGATTCTGAACCGGATCAGCCACTGGTTCCGTCGCCGGCCATTGGATTGGAGAGAGGGGATCGGAAGTGAAGTGGACGGATACGTGAGTGAAGCGGATTTCGGATGACCGTTGTCTAGGGTTTTCCAGATGTGAGGATATTTGTGGGGTCGGGGTGGGCCGGGCTGGCGTGACGGACGCACCTGGAATATGGGCTAGATATGGGGATGCCGGTCAGCCCGGGCGTTTGAGACCTGTTTAAGAGGACCGTCTGACTTTAAATTTTACGACCGGACAATGGCCGAGCGGCTCACCCAAACTATGAGACACTGTCTGAGTTTAAATTTTACGACCGGACAATGGCCGAGCGGCTCACCCAAACTATGAGACGGGTTTAAGGCGTCCGGCTGTAGATGCTCTTAAGCGAGTCCTCACGCCGAAGAGGACCTGAACGAGCATATAGCCCGGTGCCCTCTCCTCGGCCTCGGTAATGGCCGAAATATGCTTCACTGACCTGTTCGCCCTTTCCTACGAGCCCTGCTCGGAGCAAATGTCTACGCTAATGCAACAAGATTATCGAACAAACGACGTCCCGGTCCCGTCCATGATTCGTATCCGGCCGTGTCCGATGGTGCTGTGGATCCGACTCCGGTGGAGGTCACAACTCGCAAGCCAGATTCCGACTTGTTTTGCCAGGCCATGGTTTATGAGCATCGCAGCCAAGCGCTTTGCATTCCTGGTTTTTGTTGGCCAAGGAGTAGCGCCTGGGTGATCCTCGGGCCAGCAGTTGTAGAACCATCCAACTCCGCGACACAAAAAGCATCGCAGGCATCGATGAAGCTTCTTCCGGCCGACCTCGGTCTCACCCTCCTCCTTGTTCTACATTACTAGTGGTCTCCACCACGGAGCAGTCCCCCGACAGCGGCCTGCAGCGGTCCGCACCAGGGTGCACTGTCCCGGCGGCAGCTGGCGTGGCTCCGCACCGTCCGGAGCCTTTCCCGCGGCGTTGCTCCACGGGTGAGGAGCGGCGACGTCCCTTCGGCTCCTTGGATGGCGTCGGATCCTTGCCCGAGACGGCAATTTGCATGGGTGTAGACGACCGGCCGGGCCAAAAGCGGCGAGCGGCGTCCGGGCAGGCAAAAAAAGAGGAACTTGCAGCCGCAGCGCGAGGCCAGCGCTTGGAGCAGGGGAGAGGAAGGATGGAGATGGAGTATTTTTCGTTTGGTGTAAAACAATGAACGTGTTTTCTTGACCAATATGCCATGTCATCGATCTGTGAAGTGGTGTCTTAACCAATAGCCTTCAAGCACCTGGATTATGTGTTTCTTTGTCAACCAATAAGCTTCAAGTATCTGAATTATGTGTTTCTTTATCAACCAATAGGCTTCAAGCACATGAATTATGTGTTTCTTTGCCAACCAATAGACTTCAAGTACATAAAAAAATTGTTTTTGTTTGTCAAAAAATGTGCTTCTTTGCAGTTTATAGACTTGAAGTACATGGGTTATCCGTTTCTTTATCAAAAAAGTGTGTTTCATGCACTATGGGAAAAATATTATGTACTATAAAAAAAGGAACTAGCATGATCCGTATAAAATAAGAACATTTACATTTCTTCCCTAATTTTGGCTCGACCTCATCTTTACTCCTAAATAAAAACAATGCTCAACTATACCCCTCTTCCATCTGATGCTCTCACAAAAGTACCCCTTCGTGCCGTTTCCACCTGGTCAAAGGGGTTTGACCGTTAGATGGACTTTTTCTAAACATTTTTACCTCTCGCTAGAGAAATTAAAGAAAAATGAAACAAAAGAAGAAAAACAAGGCAGAAAGAAACACACCTGTAGCCAGCCCAGCTCACCACTGCAGCTAGTTGTCTTCAACCTCGAGCCAGGAACCAGGATCGTCTCCGAGAGCTGCCACTTGCCATCACTTCGCGTCCGCGTAGCTACCGGCTAGCTCCTGTTGGAGCTAACCCTCTTCTACCTCTCGCACTAGATTTCTCTGGCACATACACAGGAAGAAGAAGGAAGAAGAAAGAGGAAGAAAAGACACAGGTTTTGCCGGGTGCTCGAACACCCGCCGCGGCAAGCACAACATGTTTTTTATTTCCTGAGCACAAACTCAAAAGCTAACCAGCGATACACAGAGGATTAGCGAGGCTTTATACGCGCGCATGCACGCCACGCCATGCCCACGGCGCTCCACTCGCCCACGCCCCGCGCCCGTCGCCCTACCTAGCTCGCGCTCCCGTCATGCCCGTACGCGGACGACGCGGCCACTAACTGCCCGCCCGACGCGGTCACCCCTCCGGTTCCATCGTCAGCAAACCTACGCACGCACGAACACTCCCTCAGCCACACATACATGCACCTGAGCCCGCCACGGGCCGGTCCCGACGCGTCTGGCGCACACACGAGCACGCGTTCACGCCCGTCATGGCTTATTCCTAACACTCACCCCCTAAGCCGTGGCTCAGAGGAGTTCGCCGTCTTCAACGCCGGTGTCCGCCATCAACGCGCGCTCCGCCGCCGCTCCCTCCGCAGCTGGGGGCAATCCCTCTTGAAGTGGCCGCACACGCCGCACTTGTAGCAGTGGCCGCGCCTGTTGCCGCCGTTGCCCGACGCCACGCTCCGCCCGTCGTCGTCGTCGCCCGCTCCTCCCTACTGCCGCTCCCGTGCCCGCCATAGCGCCATGGTGAGCATCAGCTGATCGCCGCCACGCTCGCCGCCGTCTTGCCAACGGCGCCGAACCCGCTCATCAAACGCGTGCAGCCGCCTGAGCGCCTCGTCGAGCATCATCTCGTCGAGGTTGCAGAACTGCTCAACGCCGACGACGACGGGGAACATCCGATTGGGGACGGTGTCCAGAAGCTTTTTCACCAGCAACGCGCCGCCGAGCGTCTCCCCGAGGTTCGCGAACCGCGCCGTCATCCCCGCCAGCCTCCCGGCGTACGCATCCAGCGCCTCGCCGTCCGCCATCTTCATGCGATCGAGCTCCCCGCGCAATGTCGCCCGCCTCGCCGCGAGCACCCGATCGGCGCCGACGAACCTCACCTTCAGGGAGTCCCATACCCCCCTGGTGGTGAGCTTCATCGCCACCTGCAGCAGCACGTCCTTCGGCAGCGCTCTGAGGATCAACGCGCACACCGCCTTGCACTTCTTGGCGTTCACCGCCGCGTCGCCCGGCGCCACCACCTCCCACACAGTGTGGATGTCGAGGATCGCCTGCGCCTTGATCGCCCACACCGTGTAGTTGTCCAACGTGAGCATCGACATCGCCATCGACACCGATCCGCACGCGCCGCCGCCGTGTGGGACGAGCGCCATGGTCGCCGGTGATCGCCTGAACCGAAGCTCTGATACCAATTGTTGGAGCTAACCCTTGCCCTAGCTAACCCTCTTCTACCTCTCGCACTGGAATTCTCTCTGGCACATACACAGGAAGAAGAAGGAAGAAGAAAGAGGAAGAAAAGACACAGGTTTTGCCGGGCGCTCGAACACCCGCCGCCGCACGTACGGCGTGTTTTCTATTTCCTGAGCACAAACTCAAAAGCTAACCAGCGATACACAGAGGATTAGCGAGGCTTTATACGCGCGCACGTACGCCACGCCGCGCCCACGGCGCTCCACTTGCCCACGCCCCGCGCCCGTCGCCCTACCTGTCTCGTGCTCCCGTCGCGCCCGTACGCGGACGACGCGGCCACTAACTGCTCGGCCGATGATACGTCTCCAACGTATCTATAATTTTTGATTGCTCCATGCTATATTATCTACTGTTTTGGACATTATTGGGCTTTATTATCCACTTTTATATTATTTTTGGGACTAACCTACTAACCGGAGGCCCAGCCCAGAATTGCTGTTTTTTTGCCTATTTTAGGGTTTCGAAGAAAAGGAATATCAAACGGAGTCCAAACGGAATGAAACCTTTGAGAACGTGATTTTCTCAACGAACAAGACCCGGGAGACTTGGACCCTACATCAAGAAACAACAGAGGAGGCCACGAGGTAGGGGGGCGCGCCTACCCCCCAGGAGCGCCCTCCACCCTCGTGGGCCCCCTGTTGCTCCACCGACGTACTCCTTCCTCCTATATATACCTACGTACCCCCAAACGATCAGATACGGAGCCAAAACCCTAATTCCATCGCCACAACTTTCTGTATCCACGAGGTCCCATCTTGGGGCCTGTTCCGGAGCTCCGCTGGAGGGGGCATCGATCACGGAGGGTTTCTACATCATCACCATAGCCCCTCCGATAAAGTGTGAGTAGTTCACCTCAGACCTACGGGTCCATAGTTATTAGCTAGATGGCTTCTTCTCTCTTTTTGGATCTCAATACAATATTCTCCCCTCTCTTGTGGAGATCTATTCGATGTATCTTCTTTTTGCGGTGTGTTTGTTGAGACTGATGAATTATGGGTTTATGATCAAGTCTATCTATGAATAATATTTGAAGATTCTCTGAATTCTTTTATGTATGATTGGTTATCTTTGCAAGTCTCTTCGAATTATCAGTTTGGTTTGGCCTACTAGATTGATCTTTCTTGCAATGGGAGAAGTGCTTAGCTTTGGGTTCAATCTTGCGGTGTCCTTTCCTAGTGACAGTAGGGGCAGCAAGGCACGTATTGTATTGTTGCCATCGAGGATAACAAGATGGGGTTTTCATCATATTGCGTGAGTTTATCCCTCTACATCATGTCATCTTGCTTAAGGCATTACTCCGTTTTCATTAACTTACTACTCTAGATGCATGCTGGATAGCGGTCGATGAGTGGAGTAATAGTAGTAGATGTAGGCAGGAGTCGGTCTACTTGTCTCGGACGTGATGCCTATATACATGATCATACCTAGTGTCGGTGTCAAAACCGGCGGATCTCGGGTAGGGGGTCCCGAACTGTGCGTCTAGGCCGGATGGCAACAGGAGGCAAGGGACACGAAGTTTTACCCAGGTTCGGGCTCTCTTGATGGAGGTAAAACCCTACGTCCTGCTTGATTAATATTGATGATATGGGTAGTACAAGAGTAGATCTACCACGAGAGGCTAAACCCTAGAAGCTAGCCTATGGTATGATTGTTGTGTCCTACGGACTAAAACCCTCTGGTTTATATAGACACCGGAGAGGGTTAGGGTTACATAGAGTCGGTTACAATGGTAGGAGATCTACATATCCGTATCGTCAAGCTTGCCTTCCACGCCAAGGAAAGTCCCTTCCGGACACGGGACGAAGTCTTCAATCTTGTATCTTCATAGTCCAGGAGTCCGGCTGAAGGTATAGTCCGGCCATCCGGACAACCCCTAATCCAGGACTCCCTCAGTAGCCCCTGAACCAGGCTTCAATGACGACGAGTCCGGCGCGCAGTTTGTCTTCGGCATTGCAAGGCGGGTTCCTCCTCCAAGTACTTCATAGAAGATTTTGAACACAAAGAATAGTGTCCGGCTCTGCAAAATAAATTTCCACATATTGCCATAGAGAGAATAATGTTCACACCAATCTAATCTGCTGACGTATTTCGTAGCATGACAATACCACGGCCAAGCCTTCATTCAAATCGTTTTATTATCCCACCTCAGCGTGTCATGCGAGGCGGTTTCCTTGGCACGTCTTGTTAAAGCAGAGATCGTGTCCCCTTATTCCGGGATTCTCATCGATACGGGCGTGGGTAACCCAACCGCTTCTAGGACTCCTAGACTATAGGCAAGTCCAAACGGCCACGGAGAGGACGCTTGATATTCACCCTCTTTATAAAGGGACAAGGCTTTTATCTTTTTCCCTCCCGTGCTCAATCGAATCCTTCCCCCACCTCAAGCTCAAACACCCAAAGTTCAGGTCAGGTGCTCCGAACCTTCAATCATGTCCGGATCTAGCCTTCAAGGCCGATGGATGCCTTCCTCCGTCACGGAAGAAGACATCAAAAAGTTGAGGGAGGCCAGATATCTGACCGCCGAGGTTTCCCATCAGCTGCCTGCCCGAGGGCAGGCCGTCCCCTCCCCCGAACCCAACGAGAACGTCGTGTTCGTCTCCCACTTCCTCCGAGGTCTAGGCCTTGCTCTGGATCCTTTCGTCAGGGGTTTGATGTTTTATTACGGGCTAGATTTCCATGATCTAGCTTCGGACTCCTTTCTTCATATCACGACATTTATTGTCGTGTGTGAGGCCTTCCTCTGGGTTACCCCTCACTTTGGCCTGTGGCTCAAGACCTTTGAAGTAAAGCCGAAGATGATCGAGGGGCAACATGCAGCGTGCGGAAGTGCCTCAATATGCAAGATGACGGGAGCTCCATGGCCCAAAGGTTCCATTCCATAGGTGTCTGAATTGTGGCAACAGGAGTGGTTCTGCATCACGGCTCCTAGAAGTGCCAAGTGGGCGGCCGCCCCTGTTTTCCGCTCGGGCCCTCCACCACAACTGATGTCATGGATCAGCAGAGGTCTGAGCTGGGGTCCAGCCAAGGACGTGCCTATACTGCAAAGCCGCATTCGAGATCTCTTCAGTGGAGATTTTAGTTTGGTTGCGGTAATACAAGTTATGCTGGTTCGTCAAGTCCAGCCTTGCAAACGCCGACCCCTTTGCTTGTGGGAGTTCAATCCCGAGGGACCGCGTGTCATTCAAAATTTCCTCGGTCTGACGCACGAGGAGATGTACAAGTCATTCTTCGGACCTCGGGTAGAGTGTCCGGAAATCACCGAGGACGTGGGCCTGAGCAGTAACCGCGCCGCCGAACAGGTAAGGAATCTTCCGGCCGAACATACTATCTCTCATTTGTTACGAAGTTATTTCTGAGAGTTTGCTTTTTGACCAGGACTGGCTAACAAAGGCAAAGTTGATTCGGTGTTCGGCCCCCCTCCCCGAGGGTTTGGACAGTCCGGTATTGGAAAAGATGCTCCAGGTCGCACCTTGCCCGGAGCCCTTGAAGGAAGATACTGGGGAGGATAATACGGGCGGACGCAGGCCCCCAACGCTGCCCATTCTAACCGAGGGAGCGAGCGTCTCCATGAAGGAAGACGACCGGAGGAGGAAAAGGACTGCGCCCGGGGATTCGGAAGCCGAAGCTTCCAAACGGGAGAAGAAGTCTCCCACAGAGGGTCCTACCTTGGGGGGTGCTTTTGCCGCACAAAGTCCGCGGGGGGATCAATTCTCCAGCGCGTCATAAGTGACCCGAAATACTTTAATAGTACAGGTATGCCATCTTTTTCTTCTGAGAAAATAACCACCGCATATATCTTTGCAGTTCGGGCCTTAGCCCCTCTCAAATGAGCTCGTCTTCGGGGGATCTTCTTCCAGAGATGATGGAGAGCGAAACGCCTCCTCCGGACTCCTCCGCTCCGGAAGCGGGCGACCCCGAAGTGTCGTCATGGAGGGCCTCTCCGAGTCCGGTGAGGCCAGAAGATAATCCCATTGACCCCCGAAGCTCCCAGTGTCCGGCTCCCGAAGAGAGCAGACAAAAGAGTCCGGCACCGTCTGGTGTGCGATCGGATGTTCTGAGGGAGTTGGTGGGGCGAGCGGCCATCTCATATGAACACCGTATGCTGATGAATACGGTGATGGAGAGAATCTCGTCCGCCGAAAGTGGATTGCATGAAGCTTTTATGAGTCTACTGACAGGCGTTGAGGTACGTAAAATAATGTATGATAGTCCTGCACATGCTAGGTGTGCCCTGTGTAGATAGTAGCCCCTGAGACTCTGGTTGTCGTCGGAAATGACGACGAATAGAGGATCATATTCCCAGGTAATAACCATACCGCCTCTATATGCAGGTGATGGAAGCTCCGGTGGCTAGCCGGACCAGCGAGTTTGCCCATTTAAAACGGCAGTTGGATGCGGCAGACGCCGACATCGAGCTTGTTAACAAAAGGCTTGACGAGGCACATGGTAAGTGTCATTATCTGGTAAATGCCACATAGTAAGAGCAGCATGATGCCAGTATCTTTAATATGTTGTGACTGCAGATGGAGCTGCCACTGTTGAAGCCTTGCGGGCAGAACTTGCCCGAGCCAAGGAACAAGCGAGGCTTGGTAATGCGGCTGCTTTGAAGGCGGCTGAAGAGTTGAAAGCCGAGAAGGCCGCACATGGCGAGAGCCGAGATAAGATGGCCATAGAATTAAAAGCCGCCGCCGACCGTTGCCGGCTTCTTGAAAAGGAAAACCTAGCGAAGGCATCGGACCTTGAGAAGGCTGCTGCGACGAGAAAAGACATCCGCTCTGCTATGAGGGCGAAGAAGGAGGAGCTGCGGGAAGCCGGGGATATTGTAGCTGGGAAATCCTTTGTTGCGGAGGAAGTTCGGAGATCCACGGTATGCCCCTCTGGATCGGCTGTGGAGTTCGGAGGATGTGTATATGGATTTGCCGGCGAGCGCTGCCGATGCGGCCAAGTACTTCCAGGGTCAGACGGACCGTGAAGTGGACCAGCTGTTTTGGACACAATTCCATTCTCCCGAGCATCCGCTTTCATTGACTGACCAATTAGCCGAATGGGCCGAACTGAATAGGTTATCCGGACTCGCCATGAGGTCTATTGTGGATCAGCTATGGCCGGAAAGGCCAAAACCGAACAGCTATTTCAGCTTGGTGCAGCAGTTCCTTGACGTGGTGCCGCGCATTAATGCGATGAAGAGGTCGGCGTGCATAGAGGGCTCACGGATGGCCTTTGCCCGTGTTAAAGCATACTGGGCGGAGATGGATGCTACCACTGTTGCAGCGCGGGATTCGGCCATAGGCCGAATGGCTGCTGAGCACTACTTTGAATAAGTTCTTGAGGGTGCTCGTTTGATAAAGACCCAGTGCTCAAAAAATATTATGTTTGAGTGATATGTAATCTCATTGTAAGTGAAATGCTTTTATAAATTTTTATAAGGCTATTTTTATACTTTTGCCTGAAAGTAATATGATGCCTCCTGGGCGGCCGTTTATGTATACATGTGTATAACCTGAAAGATTGCAGCAGTCGGTTTCAACCCCCACGCATATAATGCGGAGGTGCTCGCAAAAAAACACGCGTTCACACTTAACCCAATGTCTTGGTCCTATTAAGGAGGTGATAGCGGAGCGAGCGAGGCAACCGGACTATAATGCTTTAGCACTTTCACTTAGCCATAGGAGTTTGACAGTGGGGCTACTAGATAGCCCTTGGTGACTCCGCACTCTCCCGATCCCGGGGTGTGTACATGCCTGGCCGGAAAACGGCCCATCGTTAAGGCGGAGGAATTCTAACATTCCAACAGGTCATCGAGTGGTTGACCAGTCTCACGCTATATCATGACAGTCAGTTTTCGGCTTTCTCTACTGAGGTGCTCGTCCGGATGAACCAGGGCACAATCACAGTAGTTCTCCTGGTGCTACCTTAGCCGGTAAAGCGGAACGTAAGGCACCAAAACACAGGAGCCGGGCAAACCCAACATTTGACCAAAGACAATGATTCGGAGCTGATGCATATAGGGCCAAACTCGCGACGCCGAACACTCCCTAAGGTATTCGGTCTTTGTGGTATAAACCGGGCCTAAATAATGGCCTTTGTAAGAAGCCCCTTGTGTCCAGGTACGTGCATTGTTCTAGCGTGGCCACATGCCAAGACGTCAACATCCTTCTCAACGGTGGATATGTATCAACAAGAGACAGTAAAAAAGGTTTACGCAGGGTCTTAATCTAAAAAAAATCCTTGGAGCGGGTCCCTGCTGCACGTCTGCGCCTGTGTCTCCGTTGTGCCGTATCCTGGACGGGTGTAGCACGATGATCGTCTGTAAAAGAGAGGAATTTAGGTGAAAAAGTTGTCGTGCAAAAAGATAGTTTTTAAAGAAACCATGTATAATTGAAGATGAGAAAAAATTGCCAATTGTCTGCGCGCATTGAGCCCCTTGTATTGACAAATAGGGGTGTGACCATTTATTCGGTATAAATAGCGGCGCCGGACTTGATTAGTTGTGTCTGAGGTCTTGACGACCTATTGGATGCTTTCGCTGGTCCGGGCGCCTTTAGTGTGCGGCTGCCAAGGCAGCCGCACTCTCTTCGGCGCGCAGAGATCGCTTGATATTTCCGTTCACTGAAATGATGCCACATGGACCGGGCATCTTGAGTGTGAGGGAGGCGTAGTGTGGTATTGCATTAAAGCGAGCGAAAGCTTCATGTCCGAGCAGTGCTTGATAGCCACTTTGGAACGGAGCGATGTGGAAGGTTAAATGCTCGCGACGGAAGTTATCGGGGGAGCCGAATATAACTTGTAGTAGGAGGGAGCCCGTACAACGAGCTCCTGGGCCTGGCGTTACTCCTTTAAAGGTAGTATTGCTATGGCGAATTTTTGTTGGGTCTAACCCCATCCCGCGGATTGTATCCTGATATATTAGGTTTAGATTGCTGCCACCGTCCATCAAGACTCGTGTGAAGTGATATCCGTCGATTACTGGGTCTAATACCAGGGCAGCCCATCCTGCGCGTCGGATACTTGCTGAGTAATCGCGATGGTCGAAAGTGATCGGTTGAGACGACCAGTGGCAGGACTTCGCGGTGACAGGCACTTGGGTATATTTTCTTGGGAGTGCCGCGTTGTTTTTTCCTTTGATCACGTGTAACATGTTTACTGTTTTGACTTCTGGTGGAAATTTCTTTTGTTCCCCAGTGTCTTGCTTGGGAGGCTCGTCCTCGTCTTCACTTGGTGTATCCTCCCCCTTGTGTATGGCGTTGAGGTTGCCGGACTGCTTGAAGACCCAACATTCTCTGTGGGTATGATTAGCAGGTTTACCAGGGGTACTATGGATCTGACATACTTGGTCCAGAATTTTGTTGAGACTGGACAGTTCAGCCCTGGTGCCTTTAGAGGGCGGCTTTTGCTGACCTGGCTGAGAGCTTTTGAATCCAGCGTTTACTGCCGTGCCCTTCGTGCTGTCTTCTTTATTCTAGTGTTTGTTATTGCTGTTGCGCCGTGATTTCCCGTTTCCATCTCTAACTTCAGATGTACTGGGGTCGCTGGTGCTGCATCTGGCTAGCCAGCTGTCCTCACCCGCGCAAAAGCGGGTCATGAGGCTTGTTAATGCGGCCATCGTTCTTGGCTTATTTTGGCCGAGGTGTCTGGCGAGCCATTCGTCACGGACGCTATGCTTAAAAGCTGCCAAGGCTTCGGCGTCCGGACAGTCGATAATCTAGTTCTTTTTAGTAAGAGACCTGTTCCAAAGCTTTCGGGCTGACTCTCCGGGCTGTTGAGTTATATGACTCAAATCGTCCGCGTTCGGAGGTCGGACATAAGTCCCTTAAAAATTTGCCTGAAAGGCGTCTTCGAGCTCTTCCCAACTTCCAATGGAGCTTTCGGGGAGGCCTTTAAGCCAGTGACGAGTTGGCCCTTTGAGCTTGAGGGGTAAGTACTTGATGGCGTGGAGATCATCTCCTCGAGCCATATGGATATGAAGGATGTAGTCCTCAATCCAGACCCCAGGGTCTGTTTTTCCGTCGTATGTCTCTATGTTTACGGGTTTGAATCCCTCTGGAAATTCATGGTCCAGCACCTCATCGGTGAAACATAGGGGGTGTGCGGCACCCCTGTAGCTGGGTGTACCGTGTTGTTCGGATGTTTGTTGTGTTGCGTTGTATGCTGGGGCGCGCTTGCGTGGTCCATAGATGGATCTTGTTGCGCCGTCCTTTGGGTGCGAGCCCTCGCATGGGTCGCGTGTTGTATTGTGAGTGGCGTTGTATGCCGCTCTGTGTTGGCAAAGGGGTCGTCTATCCGGCCAGGTGACTGCTTTGATATTTGGTTGTGGGGGGGGGGGGTCTGAGGCTTCCTCATCGAATTCAGGTAGCAGCTTCCGCTTTGGGTAGCTCTTGGAGGGGCGATTGTCGCCGTACCTCGCTGCTGTGTTGAGTATTTTACTCCATCTGATTTGGAGTGTGTCTTGCGCAGCCTTGAGCCTTTGCTTCAGCTTTTTAAGACTCCTCGCGGTGGCAACAAGCCTTTTACGGGCATTCTGCTGCTCCGGGTGCCTGTCCGGCGTTATGTCGTCCGGACTATTATCCTTGATAGAATTTGTTTGTTCGTTTTGATTATCCGGATTGCCGTTGTCCGGCAGCGGTTCGCCCTGCTCCAGCGCTGGGTCTGTGTGATCGTTATTTCTGTCGAGGCGGGATTTGGGGCGGCGCTTGCGTCGCCGCTTTGACTGCTTCTCGAGGGAACAAGCCTTCGGTGCGTCCTTCCGCTCCTCGTCGTCATCTTTTGGTGCGTCCACCATGTATACGTCATATGATGAGGTGGGCGTCCAGCACCCTGTGGGCGGTGGTTCTTCTTCGCCTCCCGCATCGTCGTCCATATCGTCGATGTTTTCAGAGTCGAAGTCGAGCATGTCGGTTAAATCGCCGACAGTGGCTACAAAGTGGGTGGTGGGTGGGCGTCGAATTTCTTCGTCTTCCGCATCCCAATCTTGCTGGCCATGATCCGGGCAGGGCTCTCTTGACAAAGAGAGAGACTTTAGTGATTTCATAATATCGCCGAAGGGCGAGTGCTGAAAGATGTCCGCGGCGGTAAACTCCATGATCGGCGCCCAATCGGATTCGATCGGCAGGGGCGCGGAAGGTTCGGAGTCCGGGGAGGAGTCCGGCTCCTTGGAGTCACGAGTCTCGCGGAGTGCGGGGCTGGTGTTTGGCTCGATCGTCGTTGGGATCGCAGCCCCCGAGGCGGCGTCCAACCACCCATCCTCGATCGGCGCAGTTGGCTCCGAATTAAGGGTCGAAGCTGATGCGGGTGCGGCCTCCAGGGCACTGTTCGGTGGCAGAGCTAGATCATGCTCGTCGTGACAGTGCGGCGCGCTCGGCAGTGGCTCGAATCCGTCAAAGATCAAGTCCCCGCGGATGTTAGCCGTGTAGTTTAAACTTCCAAATCTGACCTGACAGCCAGGGGCATAGCTTTCGATCTGCTCCAGATGGCCAAGTGAATTGGCCCGCAGTGCGAAGCCGCCGAAGACGAAGATCTGTCCGGGGAGGAAGGTCTCACCCTGGACTGCATCGCTATTGATGATCGTAGGAGCCATCAAGCCTAACGGCGACGACACAGAGGAACTCTCAATGAAATCACCAATGTCGGTGTCAAAACCGGCGGATCTCGGGTAGGGGGTCCCGAACTGTGCGTCTAGGCCGGATGGTAACAGGAGGCAAGGGACACGAAGTTTTACCCAGGTTCGGGCCCTCTTGATGGAGGTAAAACCCTACGTCCTGCTTGATTAATATTGATGATATGGGTAGTACAAGAGTAGATCTATCACGAGATCTGAGAGGCTAAACCCTAGAAGCTAGCCTATGGTATGATTGTTGTGTCCTACGGACTAAAACCCTCCGGTTTATATAGACACCAAAGAGGATTAGGGTTACATAGAGTCGGTTACAATGGTAGGAGATCTACATATCCGTATCGCCATGCTTGCCTTCCACGCCAAAGAAAGTCCCTTCCGGACACGAGACGAAGTCTTCAATCTTGTATCTTCATAGTCCAGGAGTCCGGCTGAAGGTATAGTCCGGCCATCCGGACACCCCCTAATCCAGGACTCCCTCACCTAGATATTCTCATAACTATGCTCAATTCTGTCAATTGCTCAACAGTAATTTGTTCACCCACCGTAGAATACCTATGCTCTTGAGAGAAGCCACTAGTGAAACCTATGGCCCCCGGGTCTATCTTCATCATATTAATTTTATAATACTTAGTTATTTCCTTTGATTTTTGCTTTGCTTTTATTTTACCTTGCATCTTTATCATAAAATACCAAAAATATTATCTTATCATATCTATCAGATCTCACTCTCGTAAGTGGCCGTGTAGGGAGGGATTGACAACCCCTTATCGCGTTGGTTGCGAGGATTTATTTGTTTTGTGCAGGTACGAGGGACTCGCGCGTAGCCTCCTACTGGATTGATACCTTGGTTCTCAAAAACTGAGGGAAATACTTACGCTACTTTGCTGCAACATCCCTTCCTCTTCGGGGAAAACCAACGCAGTGCTCAAGAGGTAGCAGCCGACGCGGTCACCCCTCCGGCTCCATCGACAGCAAACCTACACACACACGCACACTCCCTCGGCACACATACATGCACCCGAGCCCGCCACGGGCCGGTCCCGATGCGTCCGGCGCACACACGCGCACACGTTCACGCCCGCCACGGCTTATTCCTAGCATCCCCCTCTAACCACCATGTCCAAGAGCTCTGTGAAGACGCCTTCTACCTCACCACCGGCGTGTTCGATCTAGGAGGGCCGAAATCAACCAAATCGGCACCGTCTTCGTCTCCTGCAACAAGCGTCACCGTCGCTCGATTCGTCGTCTGCATAGCCTCCCCCGCCTCACCAACTGCATCGACAGCTTTGCCGTGATCTCGCGAACCTTTCCCCTCTACACCCCTCCTGATTTCATGCCCTAGATGCGATCCCCACCATGGCCGAGCTCCGTCGACGCCATGGTTGCGCGCCATCGCTGCAGCTCGTGTTCTTCATCGCTGAGCACGTCAGTGTGCTCCTGGCATCTCCAGGAGGCTAATGAGCCCCTCAGCCTGCTCCCCCGTGCCATATAGAGTTGTCTCCGTCGTGTCTGAGCTACTGCCGCTGCTTCGGTCTGCCGCCAGCTCACCTTCGGCCACCCCGTGACCTCGTATTGCATGCCCTAGATCCGCGCGAGCTAGGGGTACAACTTGGTAGCCTCATCCCGTGCTCCCGTGGCCTGCCATGCGGACTTCGCCGTGCATTTTGGTCGCCGGCGATGTCGCGGTCGGGATGTGCCACCGACAGTGTGCCTAGCTGGTAAGAGAGAGAGAGTTTCGAGGGTGGGGTCCACCTATAAGAGAGAGAAGTTTTTTCTTTTTTCCAAAGCTAGGCCCACATGTTAGTGCCATTGCACACAAGGGCAACTATGTCCAGAAAACGTCCATCTGACGGTCAAACCCCTTTGACCAGACGGAAACGGCACGAAGGGGTATTTTCATAAGGGCACCTGACGGAAGAGGAGTATAATTAAACACTGTTTTTATTTAGGGGTAAAGATGAGGACGGATGGAAATTAGGAAAAAAATAGAAATGTCCCTATAAAATAATAAAGAGAATAAGAAGAATAAAATAACGCCCTCACAAAAATTAAGAAAAAAGGATACACAGTAGACTCTACTACGACAAGCCACAACCAGTCGATGAAGTTGCAATTATGCAATAACACACTTATAGTAGCAGCACAAGGCCCCGGTCCAATCGAGAAGCGAGAACCTCGTCTAGCCAGGGCTCTGCCTCCCCTACGCACCCCCTGAGTCAAAAATCAATGTTTCTGCATGCCCATCGACCCTTCAATGATCATTTTGCATTCCCGAATGGGCTCTACACTACCGTCCAGTCCTACGAGGGTCTATTGTTTGAGGAAGGTTTATGTCGTTACCACACAATGATATGACGAGTGATATCTTGCGCGATGCAGGAGATGGTCATATCGTATCGAGGGTATGCAGAACGATGCAGATACCAACATGGATAATGCCACGCTAAGGGTAGTCTCAGCCATGAGGCTATTGTCAAGACTATGTCCTACGTAGATTTTTAGAGGGAAAAGTTCATGCTTCCCTTAAGTTAAACCTTGGGGGTACAAATTATGGCCAAAAGTGGGTTGTAAAATATTATTGATGGTCTTTAGTATATGGTTAGACCATATACCACAAAAGAAAATCCGTCTCATACACCATGGGGCCAAGATTTGCCAACGGCATGTAGGTTATTATCATTTTAATCCTCAGAAATTCAAATGAAACTTGAAAATCCTGAGACTTGACACCATGTCATGATATATGCCCCAGACGTGGTAAATTTTGAGAATATGTCAAAAAAGTTGTAATGTAGACTAGTTACAAACCAAACCATCTCCGAGCAAGAAACTAGATTTTAGGAGGGAACGTGTTTGGTTTACATGCGAAGCTACCGCTGCTTCATTCCTTGGCCTTCAAATTTTGTGCTAACTCAACAAATACTATTACACGAAACGTTTCAAAATTTGCCATTTTCTGGGCCCGTTTGCTATATTTAAGACATTAAGTGCAGTTCTATGTATTTAATGGACATCGTCAAAATTTAAACTGCATGTACATGAAGTTATGGCCGAAAGTGTGCTGAAAACTATTGTTGATGGTCTTTTGTATACTTTTAACCAAAATACTACCAAATAAAAGTGGCCTCATAAAGTGGGCCAATACTCGGTCACCGGAATGTAGGTTATTGCCATTTTAATTCTCAGAAATTCAAACAAAGTCAAAAATTAGAGACTTGACATGGTGTCATTATATGGCCATCAGAGACTGTGATAAAATTTTAGAATGTTTCGCAAAAATTTCCACATAGATTACTTACAGACTGCGCCATTTTTGAGGAAGAAACTAGGTTTTGAGAGAACACAAATCCGGTTTGCATTGGGAGCGACCATCGCTTCTCTGTTGGCCTTGAATTTTTTTTCCGCACTGAACACACACCATTACATGCAACATGTCAAAGATTGGCATCTGAGGGTTGTTTGCTATATTTAAACCATAAAGTGCATTTCTAGTAATTTACTGAATAGAATTAAATTTTGAGCTGCAGATACATGAAATTATGGACAAAAGTGGGCTGAAAAACACTGTTTGTGGTCTTTAGTATAAGTTTTAATTCTCATGATATAGTCCCTAGGGGATGTGACAACAAAATGAGAATATTTTGCAAAAGTTGTCATGTAAACTACGTACAACCCGGACTAGCCCTGAGAAAGGAACTAGGTTTCGTGAAGAAACGGACCTTGTTTGTATGCAAAGTGATCGGTGCTTACTGGATTGTCTTGAAACTCATTCCACTCTCAACAAACACCATTATGTGTGAAATTTCAAAATTTATCATTTGTTTGGTACCATTATCTATATTTGAACCATTACAGGCATTTACCTCCAATAAATACCTAGAAGCTTAATGTCCTAGAAATAATAAATTAACAGTATAAAGTGTGAAACTCACGTAATGCTCAAATATGACCCCCCCCCCCCCCCCCCCTAATGTACGACGCGTCCGTGATCCGGAGCCGGTCAACTCTCATTTTTGGACCCTGCAACGACACCCCTCATATGGGAACCCCTATTTTCATAAGAATCCATGCAATCTAACATTCATCATTTGGTCATCATCATACATAGATAAAATGTGGATCCACTCTTCGTTGGAGACGTATATGACCCCGTGCTGGACGGACCGGCGGCCTCGTGGTCATTTTCGGCGGGGCGCGTCTCCCGCTTCTTTTACTCATCGTCCTTGTTGAGTTCTGCGAAGAGCCGTTCTCGCCTCATGTCAGTGAGGTGGATACAATGGTGGTTCGTCGTCACCTCCCACTCGGATTGGGTCGAGTTGAGGATGGCTACTTGCTTCACCTCGAACAGCGCTACCGCCTCCGCGGCTTGGGCATGTTGGAACTTCGCCTCCGCCCCGGGCTCGACCTCCATGCCCATCTCATACTCCTCCTTTAATTGAACATCCGACCTTTTTTTTAGGATCTTTGAACATCCGAGCTAATGAATAAAACTCAGTAGAGTTTTCCCTCAAGAAAAGAAAAACTCTGCAGCTCCCATATAAACAAGGAACCCTGAAAATTTTCAAAAAGAAAAACCTCATAGACATCGAGTGTGCTCACGCGCATCAAGAGCGCAACGACTGAAACGCGTCAATCGGACCCCAATGCAACGTCCTTCTCCATCACAACACAGATTCAAAACCGCTCGAGAAATCACACAAGAGTTTGCCTCTGTCCTTCAACCAACGTACGGAAAACCCCACTTTTCCAACAAGGAGCCGCGAAGCAAACCCCACCGTCCTGCAGCTGCCTGACTAGTCGGCCCAGCAGGTCATACGCTCCGTCTCATCTCATCTGACTGTATAAGTCGAGCAGTGGAGCCTTCTGGGCGCATCATCCTTGTCGCCGTCAGCCCGTCACCATTCGCTTTCCTCCTCCCCTCTCGCCTTTTGCCACACCCACGAAAACCCTACCTCCGGAGGCTGCTTCCCTGCTCATCGCATCGCCGGGCGAGATGAAGGGCGGCGACATCGAGGCGGGGACCTCCGCTGGCACTGGCACCGCGCCGGCGCCGGCGCAGGGACTGTACCCAGGGATGGCAGAGAGCCCCGAGCTGCGCTGGGCGCTCATCCGGAAGATCTACGTCATCCTCTCCCTGCAGCTTCTCCTCACCGCCGTCGTCGCGGCCGTCGTCGTCAAGGTCCGCGCTATCCCCCACTTCTTCGTCTCCTCCTACGCCGGCCTCGGGGTCTACATCTCCATCCTCATCCTCCCCTTCATCGGTGAGAATTCAAGCTACCACCATCTTTTCTGTTACGAATTTGTCTACGTTGGGTATCTAATCCGATCCGATTGTACGGAGAGTTTCCGCGGGCGTCTAGAATATATTCCATTCTTATTACCATTGCACTTAGAAGAAGGCAAACTTGTGGCTGTTAATTTGTGAGAGGACAGGACGTGCTAGCTCTCCTTTTGCGTGCTCTGCTCTGAATTACCTTTGGATGGCGTCGCTTCCCCGCAAAATTATGGATGTGTTGTAAACTCTTGATTCTCTTGCAGTGAATAATTTTGCTTTACTAGTACTAGATTAGAATGGGACGTGGTTGGTTTGTGAATTGCAGTGCTGTGCCCGTTGCTAAAATGCTTGTTAATATTTTGTATGCAGTGCTGTGCCCGTTGTACTGCTACCGTCAGAAGCACCCAGTCAACCTACTGCTGCTCGGCGTCTTCACAGTGGCCATCAGCTTCGCTGTGGGCATGACATGTGCCTTTACTAGCGGTATTTCTCTTCCCACCATGAATTCTGTTCCTGCCCGCAGATCCTAGCATGTTCTTGAGTCTTCTAGTGCCCGACATCTGCACAGGCAAGGTCATTTTGCGAGTTCTATATTATGAAATAAAGACACCCCTAAAAAAGTCCGGCATCTGCACAGGCAAGGTCATTTTGGAGGCTGCGATTCTTATAACGGTGGTTGTCTTGAGCCTGACTGCTTACACCTTCTGGGCTGTAAAGAGGGGCAAGGACTTCAGCTTCCTTGGTCCTTTCCTATTTGCTTCTCTCATGATGTTGCTTGTCTTTGGGTTCATTCAGGTCAGATGCCGTCCATTTACCAGGCTTCTTATTCTACAATCAATCAATACTGATCATGGCTTCTGTAAATATGCAGATCCTCTTCCCGCTGGGCGAGCTCTCTCACATGATCTATGGCGCGCTGGCGGCGCTCATCTTCAGTGGCTACATTGTCTATGACACGGACAACATCATCAAGCGTTACACCTATGACAAGTATGTCTGGGCCGCCGTCTCGCTCTACCTTGACATCATCAATCTGTTCCTGGCCATGCTAACCCTGTTTAGGGCGGGTAATTAACAGCTAAAGCGCATCGCCCTGCCCCTGTTCACGAGACCTCGACTTGAAGAAAATTGTATAGGCTGCTCTTGCTTGCACGGTGAAAATGTTGCTTAGTAGTTTATTAGTTGAGTTGATCCCTAGCTAAGAGAGGAAACATAAGAAAACTGATGTGCGTGTGTTCTATGGATGGTGGATGTGATGTTGACATGCTGGACTGGTGGTGTGCTGCTGCGTCTATGATATCATTTCTTACTATAACGGTTTCTGATATGATATCACTTGAGTGGCCACGCGATTTCTGGATGAGCACAATATTGCTTCCCAGCACCTATGAATTAGTCTCTTGGCCCGCCGTACGTTTCGATGGCGTTTGCCCTGGACTATGAAATAAAATCACAATCAGACCGATTCTCCACTAGAACTAAATCAAAGAGACGCCCGTTCACATGTAGTATGAACAACCTGAATGTGTTTGTTAAATGATATACTTGTAGTTGTGTAGCGTGACATATGTCATGGTGGTGTAAACGTGTATGCGTGAGTTGTAATCTCTTAGGAAGGTTGTTGGAGTTGGAGATTCTTATCTTGTATAGACTTGGATGAGGGGTTAAGCCACACAACAACCTGCGCCATTGTACTTTGTTCTCTCTATATAACACGCATGCGTCCCTGCACGATTGCATACGCTTCCAATCTTCCTTTCTTTCATGGTAATCAGAGCCTACCTCGAACTCATCCATGGCAAGCTCCTCCGTGAACTCTTTCCCCTCGTTGCCGTTTGCACACATCGCAACAGAGAAGCTTACGAGAGGGAACGAGCCGCTATGGCGCGCCACTGTGCTCTCAGCCATCCGGGGAGCGCAGATGGCGGCGTTCCTCGACGTCGAGCAAGAGGTGCCGCCCATGAACATTGAAGTCACCGGCGACGATGGGAAGACCAAGATCCAGGCTCCCAACCCGGAGTTTGGCGTGTGGTATGCGCGTGATCAGCAGGTATTCTCGTACCTGCTGACCACGCTACCGCGCGAGATGGCCGTCCAGGTGGCGACCTGCCACACCGCAGCTGAGCTGTGGAATACCGTACAGGGGATGCTGACATCGCAAACCCGAGCGCAAACCGTTAACGTCAGGATCGCCCTCGCCAATCTTCAGAAGGGAAACTCCACGATCATTGAGTACGTTGGTAAGGTTAGAACTCTCTGTGATGAACTCGTTGCTTCAGGGAAGAAGGTGGATGAAGAGGACGTTGTGTCCCACATCCTAGCTGGACTAGATGAGGAGTTCGACCCCGTGGTGTCAGCCATGTGCTCTCGGGTCGAGCCAGTCAAGGTCCCGGAGTTGTACTCGCAGCTCCTGAGCTTCGAAACCCGCATGAATCTTCATGGCGGGTCCTCCCAGTCGTCTGCAAACGCAGTCGGTCGTGGGCGCTCCAACAACAGAAACAGCGGCGGCGGTGGTGATCGCGGCCGCGGCAGGCAAGGCGGCGGCGGTGATCACGGCCGCGACAACTCCTCCAGGCCACCCAACCGTGGAGGCGGCATCGGTGGAGGTGGGAACTACAACAACAATTCCACCACGAAGCTGACATGCCAGATCTGCGGCAAGGTGGGTCATCCAGCGTGGAAGTGCTGGAAGCGCTATGACTCCGCCTACCAGGGAGGAGAAGAGCGCTCGGCGAACATGACTGCACCGCAGTATGGGGTGGACACCAACTGGTACATGGACAGTGGTGCCACTGACCATATTACCGGTGATCTAGAGAAGCTCACCGTCCGGGAGAGGTACACCGGCAACGACCAAATTCACGCGGCCAATGGGTAAGGTATGGCTATTGATCACATTGTCCACACAACTATTTCAACCCCAGATCGTGATCTATATCTCAATAATGTTCTTCACGTTCCGGAGGCCACAAAAAGTCTAATCTCAGCAAGCAAACTTGCCCTTGATAATGATACCTTTGTTGAAATTCACCCTCATTTTTTCTTGTCAAGGATCTGGAAACGAGGAGGGTTCTACTTCGAGGCAGGGGTAGGAAAGGCCTATATCCTGTCAAGCACGTCGGGACAGACGTCAAGAAGCAAGTGCTAAGTGTCACCAAACCATCTTTGGATTGGTGGCACCGACGTTTTGGTCACCCATCTTCGATCCTTGTTTGGAAGATCATTAGTGAAAATAAACTCCCGTGTGCTAGTAGTGATGATAATAAACTTGTATGTGATGCCTGCCAACAAGGCAAAAGTCACCAGTTGCCTTATCCTCAATCTATGAGTGAATCAAAATTTCCTTTGAAACTTATTTTCTTTGATGTTTGGGGTCCTGCCATTGAAACCGTAGGAAGAAAGAAATACTACGTTAGTTTCATTGATGATTTCAGTAAGTTTACATGGATCTATCTCATAAAACACAAGTATGAAGTTTTCCAAAAATTTCATGACTTTCAGAAACTTGTTGAAAGACAGTTTGATCGAAAGATCCTTGCCCTTCAAACCGACTGGGGAGGGGAGTATGTCAAGTTGAACTCCTTTTTCACAAAAATTGGTATCTCTCACCACATTTCCTGTCCTCACGCTCATCAACAGAACGGCTCGGCCGAACGGAAACATCGTCACATAGTTGAAGTCGGTTTGTCTTTACTTTCTCAAGCTTCCTTGCCCTTAAAATTTTGGGATGAAGCCTTCATTGCAGCTACCTATCTCATAAATAGGATGCCAAGCAAAGTCATAAACTTTGAGACACCTCTCACTAGATTATTTGGTGAAACCCCAAACTACTCATCTCCCCGTATCTTTGGATGCGCTTGCTGGCCTAATCTTCGGCCGTATAACACAACGTCTTTTGATACAATGGAAGTATAAAAAACGTCATATATTTCATGTTGCGTTTTCGTTTTAGAGGGGGTACACTTTTTGAATCATTTTCCACTACAGTACAGGTTGCATGAATGTGCATTGACGAAAAACAGGGCAACCCAAATCAACTGGAGGTTTTGCAGTATTTTTTGGCTCTAATCTTATTTTCTGGAGTGCCAGGAAACATGCTACAGTGTCAAGATCAAGTACAAAAGCAGAGTACAAATCTCTAGCAAATGCTACAGCTGAAATTATTTGGCTAGAATCGTTACTTCATGAGTTGGGAATCAAGCAACATCGCACTTCATGTCTATGGTGTGACAACTTGGGAGCAACTTATCTTTCTGCAAATCCAGTTTTTCATGGTAGAACCAAGCATATTGAAATTGATTTTCATTTTGTGCGAGAAAGAGTTGTAGAGAAAAAGTTGGACATTCGGTTCATTCCTTCCAAAGATCAAGTGGCAGACGGTTTTACTAAAGCTTTGCCAGTCAAATTATTTGAAGAATTCAAGAGGAATCTAAATATAGGATAGTTGAGATTAAGGGAGGATGTTGGATATATTAGTTATCAAGAGTCCATGTAATCCCAACCTCCTCCTGTACTTCTGTTTAAACTCTTCTTTCTCTTGTAAACGATCAGATCAGGAGATCGATCGTCCCTGGCTTGTACGCCACGACGAGGTCATCTTCTCGTCCCCAATATATACAGACCACGCGGCTCCCTCGAGGAGCAGGAATGCTTCCAACCTAATAAACCTCACCTTCAGGGAGTCCCACACCTTCCTGGCGGTGAGCTTCGTCGCCACCTGCAGCAGCACGTCCTCCGGCAGCGCTCCGAGGATCAACGTGCACGCCGCCTTGCACTTCTTGGCGTTCACCATCGCGTCGCCCGACGCCACCGCCTTCCACACAGTGTGGACGTCGAGGACCGCCTGCGCCTTGATCGCCCACACCGTGTAGTTGTCCAGCGTGAGCATCGACATCGCCATCGACACCAATCCGCACGCACCGCCGCCGTGTGGGACGAGCGTCATGGTCGCCGGTGATCGCCTGAACCGAAGCTCTGATACCAATTGTTGGAGCTAACCCTTGCCCTAGCTAACCCTCTTCTACCTCTCGCACTAGAATTCTCTCTGGCACATACACAGGAAGAAGAAGGAAGAAGAAAGAGGAAGAAAATACACAGGTTTTGCCGGGCGCTCGAACACCTGCCGCCGCACGTACGGCGTGTTTTCTATTTCCTAAGCACAAACTCAAAAGCTAACCAGCGATACACAGAGGATTAACGAGTCTTTATACGCGCGCACGTATGCCATGCCGCACCCACGGCGCTCCACTCGCCCATGCCCCGTGCCCGTCGCCCTACCTGGCTCGCGCTCCCGTCGCGCCCGTATGCGGATGACGCGAGTAACTACCCGGCCGACGCGGTCACCTCTCCGGCTCCATCGCCAACAAATCTACGCACGCACACTCCCTCGGCCACACATACATGCACCCGAGCCCGCCATGGGCCGGTCCCGACGCGTCCGGCGCGCACACGCGCACGCGTTCACGCCCGCCACAGCATATTCCTAACAGCCCCTCCGACCACCATGTCCAAGAGCTCTGTGAGGACGCCTTCTACCTCAGCACCGGCGTGTTCGACCTAGGAGGGCCGAAATCAATCAAATCGGCACTGTCTTCGTCTCCTGCAACGAGCATCGCCGTCGCTTGATTTGTCGTCTACATAGCCTCCCCCGCCTCACCAACTGCATCGGCAGCTTTGCCGTGATCTCGCGAACCTTTCCCCTCCGCACCCCTCCTGATTTCATGCCCTAGATGCGATCCCCACCATGGCCGAGCTCCGTCGACGCCATGGTTGCGCGCCATCGCTGCAGCTCGTGCTCTTCATCGCTGAGCACGTCAGTCTGCTCCTGGCATCTCCAGGAGGCTAATGAGCCCCTCAGCCTGCTGCCCCGTGCCATATAGAGTTGTCTCCGTCGCGTATGAGCTACTGCCGCTGCTTCGGTCTGCCGCCCGCTCACCTCCGGCCACCCCGTGACCTCGTGTTGCATGCCCTAGATCCGCCCGAGCTAGGGGTACACCCTGGTAGCCTCATCCCGCGCTCCCGTGGCCTGCCATGCGGACCTCGCCATGCATTTTGGTCGCCGGCGATGTCGCGGTCGGGATGTGCCACCGACAATGTGCCTAGCTGGTAAGAGAGAGAGAGAGAGTTTCGAGGGTGGGGTCCACCTATAAGAGAGAGAGAAGTTACTTTTTCTTCCAAAGCTAGGCCCCACATGTTAGTGCCATTGCACACAAGGGCAACCATGTCCAGAAAACGTCCATCTGATGGTCAAACCCCTTTGACCGGACGGAAATGGCACAAAGGAGTATTTTCATAAGAGCACATGACGGAAGAGGAGTATAATCGAGCATTGTTTTTATTTAGTTTTTATTTGAGGCCGGACAAAAATTAGGGAAAAAATAGAAATGTCCCTATAAAATAATAAAGAGAATAAGAAGAATAAAATAACACCCTCACAAAAATTAAGAAAAAAGGATACACAGTGGACTCTACTACGACAAGCCACAACCAGTCGATGAAATTGCAATTATGCAATAACACACTTATAGTAGCAGCACAAGGCCCCGGTCCAACCGAGAAGCAAGAACCTCGTCTAGCCAGGGCTCTGCCTCCCCTACGCACCCCCTGAGTCAAAAACCAATGTTTCTGCATACCCATCGACCCTTCAATGATCATTTTGCATTCCCGAATGGGCTCTACACTACCGTCCAGTCCTACGAGGGTCTATTGTTTGAGGAAGGTTTATGTCATTACCACACAATGATATGACGAGTGATATCTTGCGCGATGCAGGAGATGGTCATATCGTATCGAGGGTATGCAGGACGACGCACATACCAACATGGATAATGCCACGCTAAGGGTAGTCTCAGCCATGAGGGTATCGTCAAGACTATGTCCTACGTAGATTTTTAGAGGGAAAAGTTCATGTTTCCCTTAAGTTAAACTTTGGGGGTACAAATTATGGCCAAAAGTGGGTTGTAAAATATTATTGATGGTCTTTAGTATATGGTTAGCCCATATACCACAAAAGAAAATCCGTCTCATACACCATGGGGCCAAGATTTGCCAACGGCATGTAGGTTATTATCATTTTAATTCTCAGAAATTCAAATGAAACTTGAAAATCCTGAGACTTGACACCATGTCATGATATACACCCCAGACGTGGTAAATTTTGAGAATATGTCAAAAAAGTTGTAATGTAGACTAGTTACAAACCAAACCATCTCCGAGCAAGAAACTAGATTTTAGGAGGGAACATGTCTGGTTTACATGCGAAGCTACCGCTGCTTCATTCCTTGGCCCTCAAATTTTGTGCAAACTCAACAAATACTATTACATGAAACGTTTCAAAATTTGACATTTTCTTGGTCCGTTTGCTATATTTAAGACATTAAGTGCATTTCTATGTATTTAATGGACATCGTCAAAATTTAAACTGCATGTACATGAAGTTATGGCCGAAAGTGTGTTGAAAACTATTGTTGATGGTCTTTTGTATACTTTTAACCAAAATACTACCAAATAAAAGTGGTCTCATAAAGTGGGCCAATACTCGGCCACCGGAATGTAGGTTATTGCCATTTTAATTCTCAGAAATTCAAACAAAGTCAAAAAATTAGAGACTTGACATGGTGTCATTATATGGCCACTAGAGACTGTGATAAAATTTTAGAATGTTTCGTAAAAATTTCCACGTAGATTACTTAGAGACTGCGCCACTTTTGAGGAAGAAACTAGGTTTTGAGAGAACACAAATCCGGTTTGCATTGGAAGCGACCATTTCTTCTCTGTTGGCCTTGAATTTTTTTTCCGCACTGAACACACACCATTACATGCAACATGTCAAAGATTGGCATTTTCCGAGGGTTGTTTGCTATATTTAAACCATAAAGTGCATTTCTAGTAATTTACTGAATATAATTAAAATTTGAGCTGCAGATACATGAAATTATGGACAAAAGTGGGCTGAAAAACACTGTTTGTGGTCTTTAGTATAAGTTTTAATTCTCATGATATAGTCCCTAGGGGATGTGACAACAAAATGAGAATATTTTGCAAAAGTTGTCATGTAAACTACGTACAACCCGGACTAGCCCTGAGAAAGGAACTAGGTTTCGTGAAGAAACGAACCTTCTTTGTATGCAAAGCGATCGGTGCTTACTGGATTGTCTTGAAACTCATTCCACTCCCAACAAACACCATTACGTGTGAAGTTTCAAAATTTGTCATTTGTTTGGTTCCATTATCTATATTTGAACCATTACAGGCATTTACCTCCAATAAATACCTAGAAGCTTAATGTCCTAGAAATAATAAATTAACAGTAGAAAGTGTGAAACTCACGTAATGGTCAAATATGAGCCCCCCCCCCCCTCCCAAAAAAAATGTACGACGCGTCCGTGAACCGGAGCCGGTCAACTCTCATTTTTGGACCCTGCAACGACACCCCTCATATGGAAACCCCTATTTTCATAAGAATCCATGCAATCTAACATTCATCATTTGGTCATCATCATACATAGATAAAATGTGGATCCACTCTTCGTTGGAGACGTATATGACCCCGTGCTGGACGGACCGGCGGCCTCGTGGTCATTTTCGGCGGGGCGCGTCTCCCGCTTCTTTTACTCATCGTCCTTGTTGAGTTCTGCGAAGAGCCGTTCTCGCCTCATGTCAGGGAGGTGGATACGATGGTGGTTCGTCGCCACCTCCCACTCGGATTGGGTCGAGTTGAGGATGGCTACTTGCTTCACCTCGAACAGCGCTACCGCCTCCGCGGCTTGGGCATGTTGGAACTTCGCCTCCGCCCCGGGCTTGACCTCCATGCCCAACGCCTCCTCCACCCCCTCTTACATGTCCTCCATGCCCATCTCATACTCCTCTTTTGAACATCCGACCTTTTTTAGGATCTTTGAACATCCGAGCTAATGAATAAAACTCAGTAGAGTTTTCTCTGAAGAAAAAAAAACTCTGCAGCTACCATGTAAAAAAAGAAACCCTGAAAATTTTCAAAAAGAAAAACCTCATAGACATCGAGTGTGCTCACGCGCATCAAGAGAGCAACGACTGAAAGTCTGAAACGCGTCAATCGGACCCCAATGCAACGTCCCTCTCCACCAACACAGATTCGAAACCGCTCGAGAAATCACCATGCATCTCTTCACAGCCACACAACATACGTAACCGCGTAAACCCCACTTTTCCAAGAAGCAGCTGCGAAGCAAACCCCACCGTCCTGCAGCTGCGGAGCTGCCTGACTAGTTGGCCCAGCAGGTCATACGCCCCGTCTCGTCTCATCTCACTATATAAGTCCAGCAGTGGAGCCTTCTCGGCGCATCATCGTTGTCGCCGTCAGCCCGTCACCATACGCTTTGCTCCTCCCCTCTCGCCTTCCGTTCCGCCACACCCGCGAAAACCCTACCTCCGAAGGCTGCTTCCCTGCTCATCGCATCGCCAGGCGAGATGTCAGGGTACCAGAAGGGCGGCGACATCGAGGCGGGGACATCCGGTGGCACTGCCACGGCGCCGGCGCAGGTGCTGTACCCCGGGATGGCGGAGAGCCCGGAGCTGCGCTGGGCGCTCATCCGGAAGATCTACGTCATCCTCTCCCTGCAGCTGCTCCTCACCGCCGTCGTCGCGGCTGTCGTCGTCAAGGTCCGCGCCATCCCGCACTTCTTCGTCTCCTCCTACGCCGGCCTCGGGGTCTACATCTCCATCCTCATCCTCCCCTTCATCGGTGAGAATTCACACTACCACCGTCTTTTCTGTTACTAATTTGTCTACGTTGGGTATCATTCCAATCCGATTGTACGGAGGGTTTCCGCGGGCGTATGGAATATATTCCCTTCTTCTTACTATTGCATTTAGAAGAAGGAAAAGTTGTGGCTGTTAATTTTTGAGGGCCTTCGTGAGAGGACATGACTAGATAGCTAAAAGCATCTTCAGCCATTGGCCCCTTAGGGGCGTATAAAATCGCCGCCTGGGGTGAGCTGGCGCAAAAAATGGGCCGGGGGCGAGTTGGTTCCCAGCCGCCGGCCCAGGGCCGCCCCAGGCGCGTTTAAAAAATAAAAAAGTATAGCAAATTTCGGCACAGTTCGACGAAGTTCGTCTAAACATGACAAATTTCGGCCAACTTAGGCATATATTTGGACAAAGTTTGCCGATTTTTATTACATAGCAAATATATAATAAACTGATCTAAAAGAAACTGGCTGAACACTGAGTAGTCGCCGTCGTCCCCGCCATCCTCGTCGTCGGCCTTCTCCTCCTTGACGCGGGCGCCCGTGCTGGACCCGGTGTCGCCATGGCGGACTGGTGGCGGCGGCGGCGCGTCGTCGTCGTCGCTGTCGTTGATGACGATGACTCCTTCTTCGTCGCGGCCCCGGCGGTGCTCCGTGAAGCGCTGCAGGGCAGCGCACTGGCGCTCCATCGCCATCTTGAGGGAGTCCTGGCGTGCCCATTCAAGGGCCCCGTCGTCATCGCGCTCGACCTCGCCGTGCTCCGCCTTCACGGCGGCGAGCCCCGGCTCTGCCTTCACCGGCGCGAGCCCCGGCTCCGTCTTTGGCTTGACGAAGCGCGGAGGAGGAGCCGACGAGGAGGCGCGCCGACCGCCCTCGTTGATGACGATGCCGGTGCTGAGAGTGCGTCGGCCGAGCGGCGACTCCGCCGCGGGCTCGGCCTTGACGCCGAGCAGCGTCGGAGTGCCGGAGGAGTGCGAGGAAGAGCGTGAGGAGGAGGAAGAAGAGGAGGAGCCGAACCTCCTTGGCGCCCATGGCCCGTCGCATCGGTGGTGCGCCTGGGCGGCCGCCCTCGCCGGGGGGTACGCCAATGGCGGGTCGTTGCCGCCCTCGAGGTGCGTTAGCACGCCCTCGAGTGTGCGGCCGGGGACGCCCCACCACAGGTGGCGCCCCTCGCTGTTCTTCAGGCCGCCGACCACCGCCGCGCCGTTGGTGGATGCCATCCGCTGCTGCTGACGGCGCTCGAAGTACGCCGCCCAAGCCGCATGGTTGTCGGCAACGTACTAGGGGGGGGGGAGAGTTGGGCGGCGGTGAGGGAGGCGCGCACGACGTCGACCTCCTCGGCGAAGTAGGCGGGTTTGGCCACGGTGTCGGGCAACGGAGGAATGGGCACTCCCCCGTTGCTGAGCCTCCAGCCCGTAGGCCCGGCGCACATGTCCGGCGGCGCCGGGATGTTCGCCTGAAATAGGAGCCTGGACTCCTGTTCGCGGAGCGTGTGGCGGCCGAAGCCGTTGGCCGCCGCCTCGTCTCCGGGGAAACGCATGGCCATCAGGGAGGGGAGGGGCTGGGCGGTGGCGCTCGGGAGAGGGGAAGGCTCGGCGGCGGCGCTCGGGAGAGGTATAGCTCGGCGGCGAGGGCTGGGCTGGTGTGGCCACAGGCGAGCGAGGCCACCGGCTTATATAGCCGGGCTGCGCCCGTGTGTACGCATCCGAGGGAGGGGAGGCGTCGGCGCGCCGTCCCGTGACGCGCCGCCCATGTGGAATCAATGGCAAGGCTGACCGGCGGCGGCAACCTTGCCATTGATTCCCCGCGGGAATCGAGGTGTTGGGGGAAGACGAGGCGCAGTGTCGCTGACGCAGCTGGCCCGCGGCTTTTTCGCGCCAAAACCACTCGCCCCGGCTTCCCTGGGCGCCCCCAGCACGCCGGGTTCGGTCTGGGTCCGCCGACACAGATTTCGGCCCAGGCCGGCGAAAATCGGGCTCCTGGGGACGTGACTGGGCCGTTTTTTCAGCGCCGATGCGAAAAAATCACATGGGGAGGCCTTCCTGGAGGCGTGGCTGGAGATGCTCTAAGCTTTCCGTTTGCGTGCCCTCTGAATTACCTTTGGATGCCGTCGCCTCCCCGCAAAGCTATGTGTTGTGTTTTTGTGTCGAATATTTGATACTAGTTGGGTTACGTTTGGACTTGGTGTTGTAGTGTGAGTAGGATACTTGTAGTGTCGGAGTCGGACACGTTGTACCCTTGGCCTATTATATATGAGAAGGCATCTCACGTTATAATCCATGACGACTAGATAGCGACAGGCTCGCAAGGGGGTGCTGGCGGCTTGTGCCGGTGCCCGGGTGGCCGGTGTTGCGGTATCTCGGGAAGGAGCGCCCATAGTCATTGCCCCGGGGAGTAGGCGAGTTCACCGAACCTCGTTAACAAATCTCGGTGTCGTCATTGTTTTGTGATTGTTTGTTCCTTGATGAATCGACCGCGTACCTTGGATTAATTCTAACAAATGGTATCAGAGCAATGTTACGAAGAGGTTGTTTTGCGTTGATCTATATGACGATCATCGTTGAGTTCGTTGCAGAGTTGTGTATACCGCGGTCGACTTATTGGATCGGATGTCGACGAGATCGTATCAAGCGGTGGCAGCAGGAGCGCTCGGACCAGAAGCATGTGGAACCGTGGAAGTCCAAGGCGTGGACACGCATGTGAGGGTCAGCTGGGCTAGCCTTGCCGATCAAGTCGGGCGCGGGCGTGCGGCACAGGGACTCCGAGGCGTGCACGCGGCTGGAGCGAAGCAGCGGTGCAGCAATCATACCGGATTTGTTTTGGAAAAAAAAAGTCGGGGCCGAGTCCCTGGAGGCAACGGCCTCGTGCCAAAAGCGGAGAGCTACAGCTGCAAATAAAAGCTGCAGCAGGCGTACGGCCAAGGCACGAGAAACAGATCCAATCGGCAGAAGAAAAAGACCATCGCTTGTTGTGGCATCCATTGGAATTAGGAAGGGCAAGGCAAAGCAGTTAGATTAGCAATCGGAAGTTGAGCCAAGGGAGGAGCATATCACGTGAAGACCAACTGGTTAGTTATTACTACTAGTACGTGGATGTTTTGTTCGTCTACTTGGGAATCACGCGAAGACTGTTTGGTTATTTTTCATGGAGTCAGCCGTACAAAGAACTATGGCGCCATCGAGTATCAGGTTTGAGGTGCAAAGCAGAAGGCCGGATCACGGCGGCTATGTCTCTCATGTCATATGCTGAGAAACTGGCTCTAATGAACTCGCTAGTCACCTTCCTAGCCATTTACCCCATGGGAGTCTTGTGGCTTCCCCCGAAAATTGTTGAACAACTTGATAAAATTTGAAGACATGGCCTCTGGAAGGAAAGAACCGAGACAGGTGATAAATCCACCCCACTGGCTGCTTGGGATATGATCTGCCGACCAAAAAAGAATGGAGGTTTGGGTGTGCTCAATCTTAAAGTCCAAAACGATGCGATGTTGCTCAAAATGCTTCACAAATTCTACAACCGCTTGGATACGCCCTGGGTAAAACTTATCTGGGACACCTACTACTCGGATGCGATCCCACATGCGACAACCACTTGTGGATCTTTTTGGTGGCGCGAACTGGTGAAACTCATGCCAATCTATCGAGGGGTCACGAAAGTTTTGATTAAAGATGGTAGGACGACTTTATTTTGGAAAGATGATTGGAACCAACATGTTCTTCAGGAGGCCTTCCCCCGAGCATTCTCCTACACCACACTTGAAGATGCCTCGGTCAGCACGATGCTCACAATTTCCAATGTAAGGGCGGCGTTCCATCTTCCCCTCTCTATTCAGGCACATGCAGAGCTGCAAGCCCTACTGAGTGAGATCAGCTCCATCACCCTTTCCGGGGACGCAGACAAATGGGTCTGTACATGGGGGGCACAGGTTTTCAAAACCACAGATTATTAAAAGTTCTTCTTCCGTGAGGTCATTGCCCATGCCGCCTTTAAATGGTTGTGGAAAGCCAAAAGCATACCCAAGATCAAAGTGTTTGGGTGGTTCTTACTGGTGGATCGCCTCAATACACGTAATATGCTGAAACGTAGCACTATAACATCGGGACTAATTTAGACTGCCTACTCTGTGGGGAACACGTGGAAGAAACTGTTGCTCATCTCTTCTTTCACTGCACATTCAGTACGCGTTGCTGGCATGATCTCAAGATTTCTTGGCCGGAGGATGGCAACCGCTTGGACTTGATGACACACCTAAAATCAAGGCACCAACACAAACTCATCATGGATGTTTTCCTTGTGGCTGCTTGGAGCCTCTGGAAAGAAAGGAACAACAATTACTTCCGACAAGTGACTCCATCCTTCTCATCTTGGAAAGCCAGATTCAGGACAGATTTTCAAACATTGTCTACAGACTACCTGAGCATAAGAAACATCTAATTTCTGACTTCCTAGACTCCATAGTTTGACCACTCTAGTTGTAGCTTTCCCCTGAGTCATGATTTGTAACTCTTAACTCTTGTATAGTTACATCCCCCCCCCCCCAACCCCCTTGTAAAGACTATCTGATCTTTAATATAATTTGCAGTAGGAGCCTTTCCTACTGTTTAACCTTAAAAAAAAGGGTGAAAGATTTGTTGGCACAACAGGGATGCTTGAAGGCGTTGTTGCAGGAAGCCAAGCCAGCTAAGATGGAGGCGGATGACCGGGAGGAGTTACAATTGAAAGCAGCCGGGACTATACGGTTGTGTTTGTCGGACCAGGTTATTTATCATGTGATGGATGAGAATTCGCCGAAGAAGATCTAGGAGAAGCTGGAAAGTCAGTTTATGTCCAAGACTGCGACGACCAAAGTGTATCTGAAGCAAAAGTTGTATGGGATGAGGATGCAGGAGGGGTGTAACACCCTCGATGCGGCTATATCTCCCACGTGTCGAAGCACGACTTAGAGGCATAACCGCATTAAAAGCAATGTCGCAAGTGAGGTAATCTTCAGACAACCCATGTAATACATAAGGGAAAGAGATACATAGTTGGCTTACAATCGCCACTTCACACAATTACATAAATAAAACATTACATCATCCAAGTACAATCAGGGCCCGACTATGGAGCCAAAATAAAAGAAGAACCCCAAATGCGACAAGGTCCCCGATCGACCCCAACTGGGCTCCACTACTGATCAACTAGAACGAAACAACATAAAGGACAAGATATTCATCGAGCTCCTCCTTGAGCTTGGTTGCGTCACCTGCTCGGTAACATCGGCACCTGCAAACTGGTTTTGGAAGTATCTGTGAGTCACGGGGACTCAACAATCTCGCACCCTCGCGATCAAGACTATTTAAGCTTATGGGTAAGGTAAAGGTAAGAGGTGGAGCTGTAGCAAGTGACTAGCATATATGGTGGCTAACATATTCGCAAAAGAGAGCGAGAAGAGAAGGCAAAAGCACGGTCGAGAAACTATGATCAAGAAGTGATCCTAGAACAACCTACGTCAAGCATAACACCAACACCGTGTTCACTTCCCGGACTCCGCCGGAAAGAGACATCACGGTAACACACGCGGTTGATGCATTTTAATTAAGGTCAACTTCAGGTTTTCTACAACCGGACGCTAACAAATTCCCATCTGCCCATAACCGCGGGCACGGCTTTCGAAAGTTCAAATCTCTGCAGGGGTGTCCCAACTTAGCCCATGACAAGCTCTCACGGTCAACGAAGGATATACCTTCTAGCGGGAAGACCCGATCAGACTCGGAATCCCGGCTACAAGACATTTCGAAAAGGTAAAACTAAACCAGCAACACCGCCCGAATGTGCCGACAAATCCCGATAGGAGCTGCACATATCTCTTTCTCAGGGCACACTTAGATTGTCTTAGGTACGGGTAGGCCAGCCCAGAGTTGCCCCTGGTGGCCACCGGGAGCTGACAGGTGGACCAACACTCAGAGGAGCACTGGCCCGAGGGGGGGGGTTAAAATAATGATGACCCTTGAGTCTGCAGAACCCAAGGGAAAGAAAAGGCTAGCTGGCAAATGGTAAAACCAAGGTTGGGCATTGCTGGAGGAGTTTTATTCAAGGCGAACTGTCAAGGGGTTCCCATTATTACCCAACCGTGTAAGGAACGCAAAATCCGGGAACATAACACCGATATGACGGAAACTGTTGGGGAACGTAGTAATTTCAAAAAATTTCCTACGCACACGCAAGATCATGGTGATGCATAGCAACGAGAGGGGAGAGTGTTGTCTACGTACCCTCGTAGACCGAAGCGGAAGCGTTGACGCAACATAGAGGAAGTAGTCGTACGTCTTCCCGGTCCAACCGATCCAAGCACCGTTACTCCGGCACCTCCGAGTTCTTGACACACGTACAGCTCGATGACGGACCCCGGGCTCCGATCCAGCAAAGCTTCGGGGAGGAGTTTCGTCAGCACGACGGCGTGGTGACGATCTTGATGTTTAACCGTCGCAGGGCTTCGCCTAAGCACCGCTACAATATGATCGAGGTGTAATATCATGGAGGGGGGCACCACACACGGCTAAGGAACGATCACGAAGATCAACTTGTGTGTCCTAGGGTGCCCCCCTACCCCCGTATATAAAGAAGCCAAGGGGGGGTGCGGCCGGCCCTAGTAGGAGGCGCACAGGAGGAGTCCTACTCCTACCGGGAGTAGGACTCCCCTCCCTTTCCTTGTCCAAGTAGGAGAGGGGGAAGGAAGGAAGAGAGGAGAGGAAGGAAAGGGGGGGGGGGGCGCCGCCCCTTCCTCCTTGTCCAATTCAGACTAGGGGGAGAGGGGGCGCGCGGCCTGCCCTGGCTGCCTTTCCTCTTCTCCACTTTAGGCCCATGAGGCCCATTAACCCCCTGGGGGGTTCCGGTAACCCCCCGGTTCTCCGGTTTTGTCCGAAACTTCCCCGGAACACTTCCGGTGTCCGAATATAGCCGTCCAATATATCAATCTTTATGTCTCGACCATTTCGAGACTCCTCGTCATGTCCGTGATCACATCCGGGACTCCGAACAACCTTCGGTACATCAAAATACATAAACTCATAATGAAACTGTCATCGTAACTTTAAGCGTGCGGACCCTACGGTTCGAGAACAATGTAGACATGACCGAGACACGTCTCCGGTCAATAACCAATAGCGGGACCTGGATGCCCATATTGACTCCTACATATTCTACGAAGATCTTTATCGGTCAGACTGCATAACTACATATGTTGTTCCCTTTGTCATCGGTATGTTACTTGCCCGAGATTCGATCATCGGTATCCAATACCTAGTTCAATCTCGTTACCGGCAAGTCTCTTTACTCGTTCCGTAATACATCACACTACAACAAAACATGTCAGTAGATACGCTTTTTCTAAGACGCTTTTATATTCGTCTCTACATTAGGAAGTACCTATTATGTAGAGACGCTTTTTAGGACGATGTGCATAGCGTCACAAATTTCACCTTTAGAGGTGCATCACATTCATAATTATTTTCATGTGAAGATATGTAGCCACGATTTTTGAGACGTTTTAAAAGACGACACTATGGCTTAGAGAAGAATTTAACAATAATCTATAATCTTTTCTAAGAGTAATAACATATAATATTGTAATGGTAGGCTGTAAATAAAATCAAACTAACAAAATTGAGAAAACACTAATCGGAAACGACCTGCCCATCTCTGCCAACAATTGAAACCGAAATCTCTTGACGAAACTCAGTTTTTTTGGTTGAAATACGGAACATAAATCTCTTCGCGCGCACCTCCCAGACCTGGGAGCCCTTATTCACGCCCTTTGCGTTAAATTGTCAGCGTGACGCACAGAGAGGGAGCCTGACTGGGCCGGCCCATTGAGTTCTAGCGTGGGATGAAAAAGAGAGGAGAAAAAGGAAACATGCGTCCCCCAGGATTCGAACGGGAGACCAACAGTGTACTATAACGCGCTCCAAGCCAATCTAGCTAACCAATATTATTGTCAACAAGGCAGTGCATATCTTAAAGAACTAAACATCGATGTAGAACCGGAATGGTGTACTATAGCGAACCGGAGCTAGTACTGTAGCGAACCGAAAGTAGCTATTTCTAGCGAATCTGAATTAGTTACTGGGGTGAAATTTTCTTAATGTATATTTTGAAAAAGTACCAACATGTCTTCAATTCCTGGTAAAAAAACCGGAGACAAGAACATTTTTTGAATATGTGAACAATTTTTTTGAAAAGGCAGAAAAATTGAACGAAAAATATTTATTTTGAAAACATAAACCATTTTTTGAATTTGTGAACAAATTATGAAATTCTGAACAGATGTTGAAACCGCGATTTTTTTGAATTTTTAACAAATATTTGAAAAATGGAACATTTCATGATATTTGGAGCAAAAATTTGAAACCGGGAACATTTTTTTGAATTTGTGAACAAAAACTTTAAAATGGAACATTTCATGAAATTCAGAACGATTTGAAATCGAGAACAGTTTCTAAAGTTCTTAGACATTTTCTGAAAAGCGGAAATTTTTTCATTTCTGACCAAAATTCGTAATCCCGAAAAATGGAACATTTCATGAAATTCGAAAAAAAATTTAAAATCATGAAGATTTTTTATATTCTTGAATATTTTCTGAAATGCATACATAGTTTTTTAGTTTCTGACCAAAATTTGAATTCACCTTGTGAAAAATAAAAATAAAAAAGAACATATTTTAGAGATCCTAAACAATTTTTCAACTTGTGGACAAAGTTTAAAGACAGGAACATATTGAAATTCCTGTACTTTTTTGATAACAGAATAGTTTTTGAAGAACCTGAACAAACTTTTAACAAAATTTGAAATTTTCGAAAGAAATATTAAAAAGAAAGTCAACTTGAATAAGAAAAGGCAAAAAAGGAAATGAAAAATGAAAAAAAAAGTGAAATGAAAAAAGAAACAAATAAACGAAAAATCTAAAAACGAAAAAAAGAAAAATCAAACAAAAAGAGAAAACCAGACAAAATTGTTCAGGAACCTAAAAACCGGAGCTTGAACCTTCTCAAAACCAGGATCTGTGTAGACGCACATGGTTAAGACGACTGGGCCGGCCCACCAGGCGCACTGCAATTTTGTTTAACGCGCGACCTATAAATCCCAAAAAAGGAGTGACCTAGCGAACTTGAACTCAAAACCTAGCGCAGCTGGACTCCGCAGCTTGCCAATCGAACAGATAACTCTTGGTGAATGTTACCAAGTGCAACATATTTAATAACACACTGCAGCGTCGAGATTCGGAAACATTTCTGATTATTTTCGAAAACTGCCAAAAAATTGAAATCTCAAATATATAAAAAATTCTAATTTCATTTAAAATTATAGTTTTTAAAACAAATGTGAACTGAAAATTCGAGCATTTTTTGAAAAACACAAATAAATTTTGAAATCCCCCAAAACATTAAAATGCAAATACTTTTTGAGTATTCTGAACATGTCAAATTTTTTTAAAAGTGAACCTTTAATTTTAAAGGGTACAAGTTTTGAAAACATGAACATAATCTAAGAAGTGCCAATCATTTTTTATATTTTTGAACATTTATTGAATATTGTGAAGAAAATATGTAATTCTGATTTTTTTTGTTTTGAAAATGTGAGCATTTTAAAATATATTTTTTTAGAAAATATGAACAAAATTTTGAATTCCAGGAACAGTTTGGAAAGATTTATAGAAAAAATAAATTCTAAATTTTGTTGAATTAATGAAAAAGAAGTGGAAAATGAAATAGAAAAAAAAGTAAAATAAAAATAAATACAAGAAAAGAAGAAGAAGACACAGAACTTTTTCAAAATTTCAGGTAGTTGCTACGTGTGCAAACCCACACACCACGCATGGGTACCCGTGGGATGGATGTGCTCTCTTCTAGCACAAGAAGAAAGCAAACTTTATTCCGTGTAGCCGCTCGTCTCGTGCTCATCACCGCGCTCACACCAAGTTGAGCCAATTTTTAGTGAGCTCATTGTGCCACCATGCCCTTCCTCCTTATGGTCGACATTGTACATCGGAACATTAGAATTATATTTTGATATAATTATTATTTTTCTTTAGAAAACAATCACTGACAATATATGAGCAATAAATAATTTTTTTCTTGAAACGATAGGATTCCTGCATTCATTAAAAAAAGTTGCTCCATTAATTAGAGAAAACCAAGCGAGAACAAAATAGCCCGGTTAATTATGAAGAACCGGGAAAAGCAAACACAATCGTTGAGCAACACACAGAAGATACCCCACCGCACACTACTCCAAAGATAGCCTCGTTGAGACAACACGTATGTGTCATCGTCATCACTACTCGCCTAGAGGCTTCCTCGCCATTCCTGAACTCTGAGCAAATCTTCAAATCCGCCGTAGGTGATCGTCGACCCAATCCACACTGTATAGGCCATGTGAAGATGTATGAAGATCTACACCAGAACTTAGTCGCCTATGACTAGACATCGCAACTCCGACTCTCACGGAGAATCATGAAGAACTAGGCACAACTAGTGCCGCATAAGACCATTGAACAAACCACTTGATTCCGTCATCGTATGCCATCGAGACCCCACCATCACAACTTCGACTTCACAGCAACAAACAAGCCTTGGAGAAGAGCCGACTACGCCCCGACCATTGCCATGTCTTCGATATTGCTCCCCTCATCATCGTTGCCAGAGAAAATCTCGACGCCAACACCGGATTCTTCCACTGACCCCGCTCGCCAATATCTAGCCCCAAAGAAAAATCCCCCATGGGAGGGGGGATGTGACACCAAGACGCCCCCATCGTCTAGTAAATCCAAGCTAAACTAGGGGCTAATGTTGGGGTTATTCCCCACGATGAGACTCGGCACTAGTGGGACCCGGTTTTCGAGCTTACATGTTCGAAGAGTCACATCTCTTCCGGGGACGCCCGCTCCCTCAAGAAGAAGCCCGCCGCTGCCGCTGCCACACAGGCTTTTCCTGGCGGCGCACCATGACAGCGGTGAGGGGAGAAGACGATGGAGGAGGCGGTTATTTGTGGTGGCTAGGTTCATCAGCATGTGGAGCGACGCGAGCCCTGATGTGTGCTTCTTAATGGCATATGTACAAAAAATAATAACAGAGCAAGTGTATGACCACCGACCCATTGTTCCTTTATTTGAGGTGTATTTGTTTTTTCAAAAGTCAAACAAATGTATGTTTGACCATGTTTTAGAAAAACATATCAATATCCACAACACGAAAATTATATCAGTATCTAATAGAAATAAATTGTCATTTTCCTAAATGATTACAGTTAAGTTTTCCTGCATTTTGTTTGGAGAAAGTTATTTTGGCCCTTGGCGCTCCTATTTTTCTTTTGCCGCCAGAAAATATCTCCTCGTGTATATTCTCTCTCACCCACGCAGCCATCTCCCCACTTATCTCCTTCAACCTCCAAATCCATCTAATGGGATCCCTCCCTGGCCGGTGATGTGCATCGCCTCCACACAGGAGAGGCGATTCGTTTGGTGGCGTACTGAGGGAGACTCGGTGCACGGCGAGCGATTGGATGCGGCGGAGGTTGGGGGACAGAGACCGGCCGGCGGTTGCCCCGGGGGCGGCGGCGGCGGCGATTGGGCGGCAGATCGGAGGAAGCATCTGGTGCGACGTACAACTTCGTCTTCAACCTATAGGTGGAATATGCAGAGCAAGCACGGAAGTACATCAGTGCCGCCTAGGGTAGCCACCCCAGATCCGTTGTTCCCCTGCCCATTGTGATCTGATCCGCTCAAGCTATGGTACGGAACATCTTCAAATTCTTCTAGTATCTCATACTTATGTAGTAAATTGATTTCCTGCTTAACCGCTGTAAATTTTAGTTGTTCAACTCTGCAAACTGAAGGTGCTCTGGTCCGTGGTAGCCTGGTAGGAGTCACATCAATAGAAAAATCTTCTGAACATTGGGCGTACATAAAGTTTGCATGTTCGCTCGGTTTGATTGCTTCTCGATTGGGTTACTTGTTGTTTACACATCGTGGGGAGAGATGAAAACTACCAGCCTGGACGGCACTCGTCGTGTCATGCGCGGCAATGACGGCTTTGCGGGGCGACAATGTTGGCGCCGGCGTCGGCGACCACCTTTGGCTCCGCTCCTTGTCACCGTTTTGCCATCCGTCCTCGCGCGTGGCCCTCGCGGCAAAACTCTAGACATCAGGTGGGGATTGGTGACCATCGGCGTTGGTGCCTTGGAGCTACCAGTGCACGATTTTACCTCTGACGTTTCATGCCTGGGTGCTATTTATTGGACTCGCTCCACTTGATCTCAAGTGATGCGATCATACAGGTCTGTCTAGCTGCCTCCCTTGTCTGTTTGTAGTTGCTGCTTTCTGGCAAGTAGTACAAATTGGTTTAGCCACAGCCCACAGCTGCACCTGTGCCCCTGCATTCAAACAAATGAAATTAAGGTTCGAAGTTAGTAGAAAACTGATAACATGTTCAGAATTTTCACATCACACAACCAAGTAAAATCCGATAGACAGGGGACACGAAAATGGCGCATCCATGTTTTGATTGCATCCGTGTATTCAACAATCACATGCATGTTATGTTTCACCCGGAAAATAAAAAAAATAAAAGATCACAGAACATATTTTACTTGAAGTTTCTTCCTTACCTTAGTGAATTAGAGAATAGAACAATAATGTATCCTTTGTTATGAGCATGATTGCATGAATAGTACATCTAGTTCAGCAAAAGAAAGGATCGGGAGAAAATATTTGATAGTTGGAAACCAACTATACCAGTTATAATATTCAAATATGCTAATTATTTCCTTAATGAAATGCTCACTATATACATTCAGAAGTATAACAGAGTTACATACGTGTTACTCTGCTGATTTGGCTCTGCTTCTCCTGTTTGCAAAGAGGATTTTCTTATTTCTGCTATCCGGCAGTTCTTATCTAATAATGGCTATCATTTGCCATTGATAATATTATCTCGTAGTTTAATTCTCCCTATAGCGCAGGATTTGATTTCATTCACCATCCATTATTTAGCTACTTCAACGTCCTACTAGCCTTGCAATCTCTAAGGAGAAACATAAATGTCGAATGATGTTGCCATTCCTGACACTGAAAAATGGTCATGTTTTTCATGCCCAACAGGTGTTACCTTTGATAAAGTATGCAGATCATTTACTATCTCTTTGTCCATTTCAGGGGAGAGCATTTCAAAGGAATCATGGACTGGAGGTGTAAGGTTACATGACAAGCTATTTTGCTCACGCATTTTGATGAAAAAATTCATGAAGTCCACTTCCCTATTTATTTGGCTCATGATTAATGCTTTTTTTAACTTCCAAATGTGGCTAGCAATTGATATTCTATGATTAAACATGTCATAATCCATAGATTTATGGTCACTGATACATTTGATAATTTACACATAAATGAACTTAAATTGTTCCGGGCCTGGCATGTTTAGCATTTATTTACGTTATAGTACAATGAATATATGATGGAAACAACGTCGCAAGATCACTCAGCACTATTGGCCGGCACAGCAAAACATGGATACGCTTCTAGTTTACATGACGAGTACTTTATTTGTTTGCATCATGCATGCATGTTTAGCTTTCAAAATAAATTATTATGTTGTAACAAAACCTTAATCTAATCAGACCGAAAGTATGTGTAGAATAAGGCTACTTAGTGCATTCGTAATACATGATATCGGAACTCCTGGAAATTATCATTCTTGAGCTGATTAGGTGTCTCCATTCACACCTCTTCCTATTTAATTGCAGAATGCTCATACTAAAAATAGCAATGCAGCCAAGTTAGGTGGTCTTCACCAAGTCACTAAGCAGGTACATATATGCTAGGTATCCAAACGGTTGTATAATTGTAGTTGGTCTAATTCTCTATGAAATTGTCCTTCTTTGCGTAAAGTGAAATCTTCCCAGTTTTATGAATAACAAATGTTTCATTTCTTGCAAAAATGGGATAAAACTGAAGTCCTGTTCTTTTCAATCAATTTGAGAAGCAAAAACAAACCGGTGAGCAATGCAATTTGAGGGGGTAAAGATAGAACATATGTGGTTGAAGGAGACATGCTTGGAGAGCAGTATGGTGCAGTCTCTGTCTGTGGCTCTACAAATCTAGGTGATGTGAACTTGTTAGACCATATGAAAAATTCCAATCAGTAAGAGATGTTGGTTATGTTTTTGCTTGGCCTTGCTCACATGTAAGTATGTTTCCATACAAGCATCGAGTGTGCTCCAATATCCACATTTAAGATACTTTAGTTATCAAAATCTTTGTGGCTTTTAGGTACAAAAACTAAGCCAACCATTCAAACAAAGCATTTGTATGATACACTTCTTATAATTTATCAAAGAACATCTTATCTTGCACTTGCCTAAAACATTGTTCATTTTCATTTTCAGGGCGGTTGAGGATTTGAAAAGAGAGTGCATTAAGGGAGACAGGAGTAATTGGGTAGTTGAGGATTTGAAAAGGGAGTGCACCAAAGGAGCTAGGATCAGTTGATGAACCAGTCTGTGAATGAGAAAGTATTGTGGCTTATGTTATATTTTAGCTTAATTGAGAACCATAGTTCTAGACTATAGGATATTTTCCTATTTATTTGCATGTTCTTTATGAATATCTGTTAATATTCAGTTGTGAACTTCGGTGTAAGTATCTGTTCCGGCTGATTATTCCACTCAGCTTGCCTTTTTTTAGGGGAACTCAGCTTGTCAATTTTGATAACGTGAAGTTTGCAAATGCAATCTATGACGTGGAATCGTGCCTTCATATGATGATATTATTTGATTAATCTGCATGTGCGGCCATGTCATGATAAAATGATCATTTGAAATGAGGAAATACAAATTCAAAATAGATCAAACCATATTTAAAGTAAAATATTCCATTTGTATCGAGTCGCTTATGTATATTTAAAGATAAATATAACATCTCTACACAACGTGTATAAGTATCGGGCCCATGATGAACATATTTACAGAAGCGCCTCAATGGTATCGAGACGCAAATGAAACGTGTCTATGTGAGTAGAGACGTGATATGAGCGTGTTTATCATAACGTCTCTACCTGTGTAGACACGATGTTGAACGTTTCTATATAGCGTCCCATGTCATGTAAAGACGCTTCACAAGCGTGTCTTCATGGTTTGAGACGGTCCGTGGGAAGACGCTCCAAAGACGCTTTACTAAAACGACTCTACAGTTGCCTAGAGGTGAAATAACACGTCCCTAGGTATGAAATTCGACGTCTCTACTGGCAGTTTTTGTTGTAGTGTCATCTCACAACTAACACATTAGTTGCAATGCTTGCAAGGCTTATGTGATGTGTATTACTGAGAGGGCCCAGAGATACCTCTCTGTCAAACGGAGTGACAAATCCTAATCTCGAAATACACCAACCCAACATGTACCTTTGGAGACACATGTAGAGCTCCTTTATAATCACCCAGTTACGTTGTGACGTTTGGTAGCACACAAAGTGTTCCTCCGGTAAACGGGAGTTGCATAATCTCATAGTCATAGGAACATGTATAAGTCATGAAGAAATCAATAGCAACATACTAAACGATCGGGTGCTAAGCTAATGAAAATGGGTCATGTCAATCAGATCATTCAACTAATGATGTGATCCTGTTAATCAAATAACAACTCTTTGTTTATGGTTAGGAAACATAACCATCTTTGATTAACGAGCTAGTCAAGTAGAGGCATACTAGTGACACTCTGTTTGTCTATGTATTCACACATGTATTATGTTTCCGGTTAATACAATTCTAGCATGAATAATAAACATTTATCATGATATAAGGAAATAAATAATAACTTTATTATTGCCTCTAGGGCATATTTCCTTCAGTCTCCCACTTGCACTAGAGTCAATAATCTAGATTACACAGTAATGACTCTAACACCCATGGAGCCTTGGTGCTGATCATGTTTTGCTCGTGGAAGAGGCTTAGTCAACGGGTCTGCTACATTCAGATCCGTATGTATCTTGCAAATCTCTATGTCTCCCACATGGACTAGATCCCGGATGGAATTGAAGCGTCTCTTGATGTGCTTGGTTCTTTTGTGAAATCTGGATTCCTTTGCCAAGGCAATTGCACCAGTATTGTCACAAAAGATTTTCATTGGACCCGATGCACTAGGTATGACACCTAGATTGGATATGAACTCCTTCATCCAGACTCCTTCGTTTGCTGCTTCCGAAGCAGCTATGTACTCCGCTTCACATGTAGATCCCGCCACGACGCTTTGTTTAGAACTGCACCAACTGACAGCTCCACCGTTTAATGTAAACACGTATCCGGTTTGCGATTTAGAATCGTCCGGATCAGTGTCAAAGCTTGGATCAACGTAACCATTCACAATGAGCTCTTTGTCACCTCCATATACGAGAAACATATCCTTAGTCCTTTTCAGGTACTTCAGGATGTTCTTGACCGCTGTCTAGTGATCCACTCCTGGATTACTTTGGTACCTCCCTGCTAAACTTATAGCAAGGCACACATCAGGTCTGGTACACAGCATTGCATACATGATAGAGCCTATGGCTGAAGCATAGGGAACATCTTTCATTTTCTCTCTATCTTCTGCAGTGGTCGGGCATTGAGTCTGACTCAACTTCACACCTTGTAACACAGGCAAGAACCCTTTCTTTGCTTGATCCATTTTGAACTTCTTCAAAATCTTGTCAAGGTATGTGCTTTGTGAAAGTCCAATTAAGCGTCTTGATCTATCTCTATAGATCTTTATGCCTAATATGTAAGCAGCTTCACCGAGGTCTTTCATTGAAAAACTCTTATTCAAGTATCCATTTATGCTATCCAGAAATTCTATATCATTTCCAATCAGTAATATGTCATCCACATATAATATCAGAAATGCTACAGAGCTCCCACTCACTTTCTTGTAAATATAGGCTTCTCCGAAAGTCTGTATATAACCAAATGCTTTGATCACACTATCAAAGCGTTTATCCCAACTCTGAGAGGCTTGCACCAGTCCATAAATGGATCGCTGGAGCTTGCACACTTTGTTAGCTCCCTTTAGATCGACAAAACCTTCCGGTTGCATCATATACAACTCTTCTTCCAGAAATCCATTCAGGAATGCAGTTTTGACATCCATCTGGCAAATTTCATAATCATAAAATGCGGCAATTGCTAACATGATTCGGACAGACTTAAGCATCGCTATGGGTGAGAAGGTCTCATCGTAGTCAACCCCTTGAACTTGTCGAAAACCTTTTGCGACAAGTCGAGCTTTGTAGACAGTAATATTACCGCCATCGTCAGTCTTCTTCTTGAAGATCCATTTATTCTAAATTGCTTGCTGATCATCGGGCAAGTCAACCAAAGTCCATACTTTGTTCTCATACATGGATCCCATCTCAGATTTCATGGCTTCAAGCCATTTTGCGGAATCTGGGCTCACCATTGCTTCTTCATAGTTCGTAGGTTCATCATGATCTAGCAGCATGATTTCCAGAACAGGATTACCGTACCACTCTGGCGCGGTTCTCACTCTGGTTGATCTATGAGGTTCAGTAGTATCTTGTCCTGAAGTTTCATGATCATTATCATTAGATTCCTCACTAATTGGTGTAGGTGTCGCAGAAACAGTTTTCTGTGATGTACTACTTTCCAATAAGGGAGCAGGTACAGTTACCTCATCAAGTTCTACTTTCCTCCCACTCACATCTTTCGAGAGAAACTCCTTCTCTAGAAAGTTTCCGAATTTAGCAACAAAACTCTTGCCTTCGGATCTGTGATAGAAGGTGTATCCAATAGTTTCCTTTGGATATCCTATGAAGACACATTTCTCCGATTTGGGTTCGAGCTTATCAGGTTGAAGCTTTTTCACATAAGCATTGCAGCCCCAAACTTTCAGAAACGACAACTTTGGTTTCTTGCCAAACCATAGTTCATAAGGCGTCGTCTCAACGGATTTCGATGGTGCCCTATTTAACGTGAATGCGGCCATCTCTAAAGCATAACCCCAAAATGATAGCGGTAAATCAGTAAGAGACATCATAGATCGCACCATATCTAGTAAAGTACGGTTACGACATTCGGACACACCATTACGCTGTGGTGTTCCAGGTGGCGTGAGTTGCGAAACTATTCCGCAGTGCTTCAAATGTACACCAAACTCGTAACTCAAATATTCTCCTCCACGATCAGATCGTGGAAACTTTATTTTCTTGTTACAATGAGTTTCAACTTCACTCTGAAATTCTTTAAACTTTTCAAATGTTTCAGACTTATGTTTCATTAAGTAGATATACCCATATCTGCTTAAGTCATCTGTGAAGGTGAGAAAATAACGATATCCGCCATGAGCCTCAATATTCATCGGACCACATACATTTGTATGTATGATTTCCAACAAATCTGTTGCTATCTCCATAGTACCGGAGAACGGTGTTTTAGTCATCTTGCCCATGAGGCACGGTTCGCAAGTACCAAGTGATTCATAATCAAGTGGTTCCAAAAGTCCATCAGTATGGAGTTTCTTCATGCGCTTTACACCGATATGACCTAAACGGCAGTGCCAAAAATAAGTTGCACCATCATTATCAACTCTGCATCTTTTGGCTTCAACATTATGAATATGTGTATCACTACTATCGAGATTCAATAAGAATAGACCACTCTTCAAGGGTGCATGACAATAAAAGATATTACTCATATAAATAGAACAACCATTATTCTCTGATTTAAATGAATAACCATCTCGCATTAAACAAGATCCAGATATAATGTTCATGCTCAACGCTGGCACCAAATAACAATTATTTAGGTCTAATACTAATCCCGAAGGTAGATGTAGAGGTAGCGTGCCGATCGCGATCACATCGACTTTGGAACCGTTTCCCACACGCATCGTCACCTCGTCCTTAGCCAATCTTCGCTTAATCCGTAGTCCCTGTTTCGAGTTGCAAATATTAGCAACAGAACCAGTATCAAATACCCAGGTGCTACTGCGAGCATTAGTAAGGTACACATCAATAACATGTATATCACATATACCTTTGTTCACCTTGCCATCCTTCTTATCCGCCAAATACTTGGGGCAGTTTTGCTTCCAGTGACCAGTCTGCTTGCAGTAGAAGCACTCAGTTTCAGGCTTAGGTCCAGACTTAGGTTTCTTCTCTTGAGCAGCAACTTGCTTGCCGTTCTTCTTGAAGTTCCTCATCTTCTTCCCTTTGCCCTTTTTCTTGAAACTAGTGGTCTTGTTGACCATCAACACTTGATGCTCCTTCTTGATTTCTACCTCCGCAGCTTTCAGCATTGCGAAGAGCTCGGGAATAGTCTTATTCATCCCTTGCATATTATAGTTCATCACGAAGCTCTTGTAGCATGGTGGCAGTGATTGGAGAATTCTGTCAATGACGCAATCATCTGGAAGATTAACTCCCATCTGAATCAAGTGATTATTATACCCAGACATTTTGAGTATATGTTCACTGACAGAACTGTCCTCCTCCATCTTGCAGCTATAGAACTTATTGGAGACTTCATATCTCTCAATCCGGGCATTTGCTTGAAATATTAACTTCAACTCCTAGAACATATCATATGCTCCATGACGTTTAAAACGTCGTTGAAGTCCCGATTCTAAGCCGTAAAGCATGGCACACTGAACTATCGAGTAGTCATCAGCTTTGCTCTGCCAGACGTTCATAACATCCGGTGTTGCTCCAGCAGCAGGCCTGGCACCCAGCGGTGCTTCCAGGACGTAATTCTTCTGTGCAGCAATGAGGATAATCCTCAAGTTACGGACCCAATCCGTGTAATTGCTACCATCATATTTCAACTTTGCTTTCTCAAGGAACGCATTAAAATTCAACGGAACAACAGCACGGGCCATCTATCTACAATCAAACATACATAAGCAAGATACTATCAGGTACTAAGTTCATGATAAATTTAAGTTCAATTAATCAAATTACTTAAATAACTCCCACTTAGATAGACATCCCTCTAATCCTCTAAGTGATCTCGTGATCCAAATCAACTAAACCATGTCCGATCATCACGTGAGATGGAGTAGTTTCATTGGTGAACATCACTATGTTGATCATATCTACTATATGATTCACGCTCGACCTTTCAGTCTCCGTGTTCCAAGGCCATATCTGCATATGCTTGGCTCATCAAGTATAACCTGAGTATTCCGCGTGTGCAACTGTTTTGCACCCGTTGTATTTGAACGTAGAGCCTATCACACCCGATCATCACGTGGTGTCTCAGCACGAAGAACTTTCGCAACGGTGCATACTCAGGGAGAACACTTCTTGATAATTTTAGTGAGAGATCATCTTATAATGCTACCGTCAATCAAAGCAAGATAAGATGCATAAAAGATAAACATCACATGCAATCAATATAAGTGATATGATATGGTCATCATCATCTTGTGCCTGTGATCTCCATCTCCGAAGCACCGTCATGATCACCATCGTCACCGGCGCGACACCTTGATCTCCATCGTAGCATCGTTGTCGTCTCGCCAATCTTATGCTTCCATGACTATCGCTACCGCTTAGTGATAAAGTAAAGCATTACAACGCGATTGCATTGCATACAATAAAGCGACAACCATATGGCTCCTGCCAGTTGCCGATAACTCGGTTACAAAACATGATCATCTCATACAATAAAATTTAGCATCATGTCTTGACCATATCACATCACAACATGCCCTGCAAAAACAAGTTAGACGTCCTCTACTTTGTTTGTTGCAAGTTTTACATGGCTGCTACGGGCTTAAGCAAGAACCAATCTTACCTACGCATCAAAACCACAACGATAGTTTGTCAAGTTGATGCCATTTTAACCTTCGCAAGGACCGGGCGTAGCCACACTCGGTTCAACTAAAGTTGGAGAAACAGTCACCCGCAAGCCACCTATGTGCAAAGCACGTCGGGAGAACCGGTCTCGCGTAAGCGTACGCGTAATGTCGGTCCGGGCCGCTTCATCCAACAATACCGCCGAACCAAAGTATGACATGCTGGTAGGCAGTATGACTTATATCGCCCACAACTCACTTGTGTTCTACTCGTGCATATAACATCAAACCATAAAACCTAGGCTCGGATGCCACTGTTGGGGAACGTAGTAATTTCAAAAAATTTCCTACGCACACGCAAGATCATGGTGATGCATAGCAACGAGAGGGGAGAGTGTTGTCTACGTACCGTCGTAGACTGAAGCGGAAGCGTTGACGCAACGTAGAGGAAGTAGTCGTACGTCTTCCTGGTCCAACCGATCCAAGCACCGTTACTCTGGCACCTCCGAGTTCTTGACACACGTACAGCTCGATGACGCACCCCGGGCTCCGATCCAGCAAAGCTTCGGGGAGGAGTTTCGTCAGCACGACGGCGTGGTGACGATCTTGATGTTTAACCGTCACAGGGCTTCGTCTAAGCACCGCTACAATATGATCGAGGTGTAATATCATGGAGGGGGGCACCGCACACGGCTAAGGAACGATCACGAAGATCAACTTGTGTGTCCTAGGGTGCCCCCTGCCTCCGTATATAAAGGAGCCAAGGGGGGGTGCGGCCGGCCCTAGTAGGAGGCGCGCAGGAGGAGTCCTACTCCTACCGGGAGTAGGACTCCCCTCCCTTTCCTTGTCCAAGTAGGAGAGGTGGAAGGAAGGAAGAGAGGAGAGGAAGGAAAGGGGAGGGGGCGCCGCCCCTCCCTCCTTGTCCAATTCAGACTAGGGGGAGAGGGGGCGCGCGGCCTGCCCTGGCTGCCTTTCCTCTTCTCCACTTTAGGCCCATGAGGCCCATTAACCCCCCCCCCCGGGGGGGGGGGGTTCCGGTAACCCCCCGGTTCTCCGGTTTTATCCGAAACTTCCCCGGAACACTTCCGGTGTCCGAATATAGCCGTCCAATATATCAATCTTTATGTCTCGACCATTTCGAGACTCCTCGTCATGTCCGTGATCACATCCGGGACACCGAACAACCTTCGAACATCAAAATACATAAACTCATAATGAAACTGTCATCGTAACTTTAAGCGTGCGGACCCTACGGTTCGAGAACAATGTAGACATGACCGAGACACGTCTCCGGTCAATAACCAATAGCGGGACCTGGATGCCCATATTGGCTCCTACATATTCTACGAAGATCTTTATCGGTCAGACTGCATAACTACATACGTTGTTCCCTTTGTCATCGGTATGTTACTTGCCCGAGATTGGATCGTCGGTATCCAATACCTAGTTTAATCTCATTACCGGCAAGTCTCTTTACTCGTTCCGTAATACATCATCTCACAACTAACACATCAGTTGCAATGCTTGCAAGGCTTATGTGATGTGTATTACCGAGAGGGCCCAGAGATACCTCTCCGTCAAACGGAGTGACAAATCCTAATCTCGAAATACGCCAACCCAACATGTACCTTTGGAGACACCTGTAGAGCTCCTTTATAATCACCCAGTTACGTTGTGACGTTTGGTAGCACACAAAGTGTTCCTCCGGTAAACGGGAGTTGCATAATCTCATAGTCATAGGAACATGTATAAGTCATGAAGAAAGCAATAGCAACATACTAAACGATCGGGTGCTAAGCTAATGGAAATGGGTCATGTCAATCAGATCATTCAACTAATGATGTGATCCCATTAATCAAATAACAACTCTTTGTTTATGGTTAGGAAACATAACCATCTTTGATTAACGAGCTAGTCAAGTAGAGGCATACTAGTGACACTCTGTTTGTCTATGTATTCACACATGTATTATGTTTCCGGTTAATACAATTCTAGCATGAATAATAAACATTTATCATGATATAAGGAAATAAATAATAACTTTATTATTGCCTCTAGGGCATATTTCCTTCAGAAACTAGGGCAGCAAGAGTGGAACAAAACACCAGGCATAAGGCCGAGCCTTCCACCCTTTACCAAGTATATAGATGCATTAATTAAATAAGAGATATTGTGATATCCCAACAAGTAAACATGTTCCAACAAGGAACAACATCTCCATGTTCCAACAAGGAACAACATCTCCATGTTCCAACAAGGAACATACTTCAATCTTCACCTGCAACTAACAACGCTATAAGAGGGGCAGAGCAAAGCGGTAACATAGCCAAACAACGGTTTGCTAGGACAAGGTGTGTTAGAGGCTTGGTTCAACAATATGGGAGGCATGATAAGCAAGTGGTAGGTATCGCAGCATAGGCATAGCAAAAGAGCGAGCAACTAGCAAGCAAAGATAGAAGTGATTTCAAGGGTATGATCATCTTGCCTGAAATCCCGCAAGGAAGAAGAACGAGTCCATGAAGAAGACAAACGGACGTAGACGAACGGATCCTCACAACTCCGGAACGAAACCGAAGATAATGCGAGAAGTAACCCGGAAAGAAGCAAACACAATAGTAAACAACCATCACATAATCATGGCATGATGCACAACAAGTATGATGCATGTCCGGTTTAATGAAGCATGGCATGGCAAAATGCACAAACAATCCTACAACTTAAGTGGAGATCAATATGCAACGAGTTGCATATTGACGAAACACCACAACAAGTTATTTAGTTCAATCTCGTTTATGTACCCAACAATATTAAATGTTGATAAACATGGCAAGAGATGAAGCATAATGAAACTATCTATCTAGGCAAGTTTAAATGAGGCCAGAACAACAAAACAACAAGTCCGGAAACTCCTCATATGCATATATTAGGTTTGGTACTGTTCTGCCCTAAACATAATTTTAGAGTTATTAAACATGCAAAACAAGCACACCATGATAATCTAGGCATTTTTCTACCCCATTTACATATAAATATTATTAAATTCGGAGTTACGGTTATTTAGCTATGAATTAAATCATTTTAGCAAGTTATTTAAGCAAATTTAAACAAACAGCTTTTTAAAAATTTGAACAAGGATGGAAATGACGTATTATGAAACTAGATGCAATTCTAAGCATATTTCATATATAAAGTTTTTCCATATGATGCACAGTTATTAAGATATTAAATGCATGATGCTTGGGGGGTTTTCTACAAAACTGCAGTCTCACGATAATAGCAAAATTCGCTGGTCCAGGGAAAAAACATAGTGGGCCGAAACTAGTGCAAGATGGGTCAATAGAGAGGAGGGGCTGAGGGAGCTGCTCACAGCGGGCCTTGGGCCGGTCGGTGATGAGGTGAGGCCGAAAGGGGGGCGTCGGGCCTGGGGTGGCTGTGACCCAATCGGATCGGTCAACGGGCGAGGGGTCGGGCGAGCTGCTCTGCTCGTTCGACAGGGAAACAACGGCAGCAGCGGACCCGGCCGAGACGAGGCCTGCAGGCGGCAGGTTCGGGCAAGGGGTCCACGCGAGCGTGGTGGATCCGGCCAGTCCGAGGGTCAGGGAGGCGATTCCCGGTGACGAGGAACTCCGGCGGAACGAACTTGAAGCGCAGGGGACGGCAAGGCGAGGTGGACCGCAGGGGAGGTCGAGGACGACAGGGAGCAGCGGACGGGGAGGACCTAGAGGAGCTCGGGGCCTCAAGTGCAGGCACAGAGGAGGCCGAGGCGCCATCGCAGGGGAACGGCAACAGCGGCGGGGAACTTGGCATCATTAACAGGTTCAGGAGGCGTCGCCGGGGCCTGTGCCGTCGAGACCCGAAGGAGGAGATGAGGCATTGACGGATCCGGCCAGTTGCGGGCGTCGAGGCGGCGGGGAGGACCTGGATCGGGAGCTTGGCTCTCCATCACGCTCGTCCCTGTGAACCAGCGAGAGGAAAAGACCTGAGAGGGAGAGAGAGATCCAGGGAAAAAATGAAGGGAGAAGGAGAAACGGGCGGTTCCTGGTGACTGTTGTTGCTGGCCAGGAGCCTTCAACGGGGAAGCACCGGCGAGGAGGAGGCTGAGCGCGGGAGGCCGGCGCTGGGTCGTTGCGGGAGCATCTCGATAGGGGTTCAAACGAGCAGGGGATCAGGCGGGGTGGTAGGAGGCTTGCGGGAGGAGGCAGCAGGTGAGGTGGATGGAGTTGGATCGAGAGGGGCTCTGGTTGGCCGGGCGTGCAAATCAAGGAGTTGAGTGGCGGCGGGGATGGATTGGATGGATGGAAGGATGGGACAGGATCCCTAATTCCTAGGGTTGCCCATTATATACGCTGGTGGAAATAGTTAGGGGCTATCGGACCCCTCCGATCGTAATCGGACGGTCGCGAATAAAATAGCTAGGGAGGCCAAATAAGAAAACGGTGACGTTTTGTAGACGTTTGGAGATGATCCGGATCCAACGGTGACGATTGCCCGGGTCGGGTTCGGGACAATTTCGGACGCGCACGTGAGGGGTTCGATGCGCTGTGCAGAGAGGGTTTCGGACGGTGCGGTCGCATCGGACAACCCCGGAAGCGAAGAGGGGAAGGAGGAAGGACTAGGTGGGCTGTGGCGAGACTGCGAGGGGGAGAAGAGAGAGAGAGAGAGGGCCCGGCATCTGTTTCCGGAGACTGAAAACGTCCGACGTTAGACCGGCTATAATGCCGCTATAGTTATCCGTTGGGGCATCAAACGATCTCCGAATGCGATGAAACTTGACAGGCGGTCTATCTACACTATAATAAGACCACACGTCAACTCTCATCCCATTCCGAGAACATTTTCCGGCCACTTATAAAATAATATTTCGGACGTGCCGCGGGCGCGTGCAAGTGTGTCTGGGCTCAGAACGGACAACTGAAAGAACTCGGAGAACCTGGACGAAACTAAGTTTTCGAAAACATGCAGATGCAATGCGGATGATGACATGATATGAAATGCAACACGCAAGCGAATGACATGGCAACGTCGGCGAATAACTGGAAGACACCTGGCACATCGGTCTCGGGGCGTCACAACACTCCACCACTACGAGAGGATCTCGTCCCGAGATCTAGAATGGCACCGGAGGGAAAAACGGAAGAGCAAGAGAAGAGGTAAAACTAAGTTGCTCCTTTGACAAACGAGTGAAACCAAAGAACCTTGAAAAGGTTAAGCCATATCGAGAAAAGAATACAACAAAGATAAATGAAGTTGAAAGCACTCCATTAGCAAAGAGGAAACAAAGAAGAACAACTTTGGGCAGCACTCCGATTGAAAAGAGATGCAAGACTAGATAAGTATAAAGAACTTTAAAAGGGGCACGACACCCCGGTTAAATGGATAAGCATGAAAAGAACATGATCTTTGACGAAACGAGATGATGGGTTGAAAAGAGCAACATCACATTGCCTCCGGATGAAAGAATCAAAGGTAGATCATCAGAACAAAAGAACGGAGAAGAAAATGACAACTCCTACCAAAAATGAACTTGGAAAGCATCCTTAGGAGAGTGGTCGAACGGAGTTGTTGGAAACCCAACAACGAAAAGAATAAGCTTGATATGGTCTTATGGAATACATCTCAAATTATGAGGTGAAATTCTGCCACTAACGGAAACAATGGATTGGATTGATATCAACAATAATAAGAGAAGCTATCTCACCGGGAGGATAAAAGAAGAACTTGGGTCATTTATGAGCACCGTAAATAGCAACAATCCTTAGGGAAAGCTTTAGGTGAGATATAACCCAAGGTAACTCCAATGACGAGATTGATGGATTTAAAATACCTCATTCTTAATAACATGTGAATCATGAAACATGAATTCAAATTATCAAGAATGACATAATACCACCTCCAATGATACGGAAGAAAGAATTGCACTCCGGATAGCAAGATGAAGAAAAACTTGAGCTTCTTAGCAAAGAATGTCGATGAACACTTCGAGAAGGAATTAAATCCTTGATGAATCCATCATGTAGAACCTTCATGAAGAACTCCGGTAATAAAAGAATGATCCAAAATAATTGAATGATGAAAAGAATAAGATTGAAGCCTCGCAATGATTTAGATAGAGATCTCCATGATAATATAATTGAAAGAGGTTGAAACTCCGGGAAAAAGAGAAGATGAAACAAATGAAACCGAGAATTTGAAGGGCCTCAGGAATAAAGAATTAATCATTAGGATGAAACAAGAATAAGAATTACATTATGATTGTCCTTCATAAATTAAATTGATGATAAGAAATGGATTTGGCACACTACTTATCCCCGTAAAAAGGATTAAGATCGATATAGCATAACTTGAGAACGTCTTCAACAAGTTACCGGTAGGATTGGGAAGAACAAATGAATATATACGATAACGAATGACGAGAACTCTTGCATGAACCACCGTTAGGATTGGCAACGAATAACTAGATGTTATAGCAAGGAAGAAAAAATCCTGAATAGCCACCGTAAGAATTGGAAATGACCGAAGGGAAGATAAAGAAACACCGGGAAGAATTAAGCAAATGAACGAAGATGCTTGAGAGAATTTAGATGCATGAGAATGAAGAGATCACGAGCTGATAAGAGAATACTTGAATGATGCACCGGTAAGATTTAGAGAACCACAGCTGAAAGCTGAGAATGAATAAATCTTAGATCATGGGCTCCGGATGATCAAACTGAGAGGACTCTTGAATTTGCTCCGGATAGGTGAAAAGAATTCCCACAATCAAACAATTATGAGAGGATGGCCTCGAACTAGGACCACGAATCTCTGAGAGAACGGATAAGATATGGAGGTAAAGCTCTTCTTTGGTCTTCAAATGTTGAGAGTGACGACGAGAAACACCACCAAGAATTGTTTAGACACTCCGAAAGAATCAAAAGCGAAGAGGTTGAGCCAACGATGAAAAGAAAATTGAGAGATCTTGGAGAAACACATCTGACTGATGAAAATCATTCTTACGTCAAACTTTAGAAAATAATTTGAGAAGCTCTGGAAAAATAATAAGAGTCAGGTAAGATCCTGGGGAAAAAAACCTGTGGGTTAGGGCCCACTCAAGAGAAAACACCGTTAGAATGATTAAAAAGAGAGATTTCACCGGTTGAATTAAAAGGCTTGAATGAGAGAACATCCTCGAGAGATCTTGAATGAAAGCAGAGTGGAAACACGAATCTTCGAGATATCTTGAGCACTCCGGAACAATTGAATAGCAAGAAATGACTGAATATGAGGTGCACCGGCATGAGAAGGTATTTGCAATGAGGAAAGGATATAATTGGAAAAGCTTGAATTGAATTCATCGGATAAAAGAGAATGAAGAATGATGAACTAGAAGCTCCGTTAGCATCTTCCTGAGAATCACCGGATAAGAACATTGACGAAAGAGAATGGAGAGACTCCATATGAATAAAAGGATACTTGATTAAGAATTCTGAGTCGTCGAAGAAAAATGGGTGGGTGGGCGGGAAAACAAAGAAAATTTGGGATGGATGGAACGAACACCGTTGAGAAGAACTGATAATTGATCTTGCGGATGTTGAAAAAGAACGGATTCGCTTGAGGAGAAAACACACCGGTTTAAAAAGATTGACATGATAATCTCGATGATCTAGAAGGATTAGTATTCACATCGGAGTATGAGAACACCATTTGGGGAAGGTATGGAATCAACACTTGACTTCGAAGCAACTCGAATACCACAACTCAAAACAAAATAAAGGATTGGCTTGCAGAATAAGTCAGAACAAACATATGACTGAGATTTCGTCCGAAGTTCTCGTGGTGGGGCCTACACGGGCTCGATCGTACAGCACCATCATGTACAAGGCAGTGCACATGACATATGAAGCGTCCCCGAGTCGGCATAGCCAATGACTCTTTAAGACACAACGAGACCACTGTAAAACCAACTGTGAATAGGCGGACCACTAGACGTCGAACCCCAATTTCATATCATACATCTGTCGGAAAGATATCCTAAGAGCTACTTGAATTCCCACTTATAAACTCCCGAAATTTTCCCAGTTATGCAATCAGGTGTTGGGGATACAGGGGAAGCATAATATCTCACCCAAAACTAGCAAATCCTACATCCAGCTGTATCCATCCTTCAACACATAACCAAGAAACTTTCGGAAATCGTCTACCTCAACCTTCGAAAAGCATCCGTTATACAAGTTATGGCAATACTCCCGAACTCCCACCCCAGTACTGGGTGGCGTCGAGGTTATCTCACCAACAACTGCATAAAAGAGATTTTCAATGTCGGCAAACTAAACTCAGGTATTCCAGAACTGCAACGATAAAATTATGACGACAACACCTCGGAGCTCAACTCCCCGGGACACTTCCACAAAACCCCTGACAGGAGGCACCAAGACAATGTTCTCGTCACAGAACCATCGGAACGATTCCAAGATACCCGCGTGATCCTAATTTTTTAGTGAAATTTGAGAAGAGAAGAGTCAAAACTCTACGTCAGGATGCCTTACCAAAGCGATGAGGAGATTGGGAAGTAAAAAGAATTCCTAAACTCTCCCATATATAATTCCTAAATGACTCAAAACATTTTTCTAGACACAACTTGGCTGCTAAAAACGATCAATCAGTGGGGGCTCCTAAGGTCGGGGAAGGCTCTGATACCAACTTGTAACGCCCTCGATGCGGCTATATCTCCCACGTGTCGAAGCACGACTTAGAGGCATAACCGCATTGAAAGCAATGTCGCAAGTGAGGTAATCTTCAGACAACCCATGTAATACATAAGGGAAAGAGATACATAGTTGGCTTACAATCGCCACTTCACACAATTACATAAATAAAGCATTACATCATCCAAGTACAATCAGGGCCCGACTATGGAGCCAAAATAAAAGAAGAACCCCAAATGCGACAAGGTCCCCAATCGACCCCAACTGGGCTCCACTACTGATCAACTAGAACGAAGCAACATAAAGGACAAGATCTTCATCGAGCTCCTCCTTGAGCTTGGTTGCGTCACCTGCTCGGTAACATCGGCACCTGCAAACTGGTTTTGGAAGTATCTGTGAGTCACGGGGACTCAGCAATCTCGCACCCTCGCGATCAAGACTATTTAAGCTTATGGGTAAGGTAAAGGTAAGAGGTGGAGCTGCAGCAAGCGACTAGCATATATGGTGGCTAACATATTCGCAAAAGAGAGCGAGAACAGAAGGCAAAAGCACGGTCGAGAAACTATGATCAAGAAGTGATCCTAGAACAACCTACGTCAAGCATAACTCCAAGACCGTGTTCACTTCTCGGACTCCGCCGGAAAGAGACCATCACGGTAACACACGCGGTTGATGCATTTTAATTAAGGTCAACTTCAGGTTTTCTACAATCGGACGTTAACAAATTCCCATCTGCCCATAACCACGGGCACGGCTTTCGAAAGTTCAAATCCCTGCAGCGGTGTCCCAACTTAGCCCATGACAAGCTCTCACGGTCAATGAAGGATATTCCTTCTAGCGGGAAGACCCGATCAGTCTCGGAATCCCGGCAACATGACATTTCGACAAGGTAAAACTAAACCAGCAACACCGCCCGAATGTGCCGACAAATCCCGATAGGAGCTGCACATATCTCTTTCTCAGGGCACACTCAGATTGTCTTAGGTATGGGTAGGCCAGCCCAGAGTTGCCCCTGGTGGCCACCGGCAGCTGACAGGTGGACCAACACTCAGAGGAGCACTGGCCCGGGGGGGGGGGGGTGGGGGTTAAAATAATGATGACCCTTGAGTCTGCAGAACCCAAGGGAAAGAAAAGGCTAGGTGGCAAATGGTAAAACCAAGGTTGGGCATTGCTGGAGGAGTTTTATTCAAGGCGAACTGTCAAGGGGTTCCCATTATTACCCAACCGCGTAAGGAACGCAAAATCCGGGAACATAACACCGATATGACGGAAACTAGGGCGGCAAGAATGGAACAAAACACCAGGCATAAGGCCGAGCCTTCCACCCTTTACCAAGTATATAGATGCATGAATTAAATAAGAGATATTGTGATATCCCAACAAGTAAACATGTTTCAACAAGGAACAACATCTCCATGTTCCAGCAAGGAACATACTTCAATCTTCACCTGCAACTAACAACGCTATAAGAGGGGCTGAGCAAAGCGGTAACATATCCAAACAACGGTTTGCTAGGACAAGGTGGGTTAGAGGCTTGGTTCAACAATATGGGAGGCATGATAAGCAAGTGGTAGGTATCGCAGCATAGGCATAGTAAAAGAGCGAGCAACTAGCAAGCAAAGATAGAAGTGATTTCGAGGGTATGATCATCTTGCCTGAAATCCCGCAAGGAAGAAGAATGAGTCCATGAAGAAGACAAACGGACGTAGACGAACGGATCCTCACAACTCCGGAATGAAACCGAAGATAACGCGAGAAGTAACCCGGAAAGAAGCAAACACAATAGTAAACAACCATCACATAATCATGGCATGATGCACAACAAGTATGATGCATGTACGGTTTAATGAAGCATGGCATGGCAAAATGCACAAACAATCCTACAACTTAAGTGGAGATCAATATGCAACGAGTTGCATATTGACGAAACACCACAACAAGTTATTTAGTTCAATCTCGTTTATGTACCCAACAATATTAAATGTTGATAAACATGGCAAGAGATGATGCATAATGAAACTATCTATCTAGGCAAGTTTAAATGAGGCCGGAACAACAAAACAACAAGTCCGGAAACTCCTCATATACATATATTAGGTTTGGTACTGTTCTGCCCTAAACATAATTTTAGAGTTATTAAACATGCAAAACAAGCACACCATGATAATCTAGGCATTTTTCTACCCCATTTACATATAAAGATTATTAAATTCAGAGTTACGGTTATTTAGCTATGAATTAAATCATTTTAGCAAGTTATTTAAGCAAATTTAAACAAACAGCTTTTTAAAAATTTGAACAAGGATGGAAATGACATATTATGAAACTAGATGCAATTCTAAGCATATTTCATATATAAAGTTTTTCCATATGATGCACAGTTATTAAGATATTAAATGCATGATGCTTGGGGGGTTTTCTACAAAACTGCAGTCTCAGGATAATAGCAAAATTCGCAGGTCCAGGGAAAAAACATAGTGGGCCGAAACTAGTGCAAGATGGGTCAATAGAGAGGAGGGGCTGAGGGAGCTGCTCACAGCGGGCCTTGGGCCGGTCGGTGATGAGGTGAGGCCGAAAGGGGAGCGTCGGGCCTGGGGTGGCTGTGACCCAGCCGGATCGGTCAACGGGCGAGGGGTCGGGCGAGCTGCTCTGCTCGTTCGACAGGGAAACAGCGGCAGCAGCGGACCCGGCCAAGACGAGGCCTGCAGGCGGCGGGTTCGGGCAAGGGGCAAGGTCCACGCGAGCGCGGTGGATCCGGCTAGTCCGAGGGTCAGGGAGGCGATTCCTGGCGATGAGGAACTCCGGCGGAACGGACTTGAAGCGCAGGGGATGGCAAGGCGAGGTGGACCGCAGGGGAGGTCGAGGACGACAGGGAGCAGCGGACGGGGAGGACCTAGAGGAGCTCGGGGCCTCAAGTGCAGGCACAGAGGAGGCCGAGGCGCCATCGCAGGGGAACGGCAACAGCGGCGGGGAACTTGGCATCATTAACAGGTTCAGGAGGCGTCGCCGGGGCCTGTGCCGTCGAGACCCGAAGGAGGAGATGAGGCATTGACGGATCCGGCCAGTTGCGGGCGTCGAGGCGGCGGGGAGGACCTGGATCGGGAGCTTGGCTCTCCATCACGCTCGTCCCTGTGAACCAGCGAGAGGAAAAGACCTGAGAGGGAGAGAGAGATCCAGGGAAAAAATGAAGGGAGAAGGAGAAACGGGCGGTTCCTGGTGACTGTTGTTGCTGGCCAGGAGCCTTCAACGGGGAAGCACCGGCGAGGAGGAGGCTGAGCGCGGGAGGCCGGCGCTGGGTCGTTGCGGGAGCATCTCGATAGGGGTTCAAACGAGCAGGGGATCAGGCGGGGTGGTAGGAGGCTTGCGGGAGGAGGCAGCAGGTGAGGTGGATGGAGTTGGATCGAGAGGGGCTCTGGTTGGCCGGGCGTGCAAATCAAGGAGTTGAGTGGCGGCGAGGATGGATTGGATGGATGGAAGGATGGGACAGGATCCCTAATTCCTAGGGTTGCCCATTATATACGCTGGTGGAAATAGTTAGGGGCTATCGGACCCCTCCGATCGTAATCGGACGGTCGCGAATAAAATAGCTAGGGAGGCCAAATAAGAAAACGGTGACGTTTTGTAGACGTTTGGAGATGATCCGGATCCAACGGTGACGATTGCCCGGGTCGGGTTCGGGACAATTTCGGACGCGCACGTGAGGGGTTCGATGCGCTGTGCAGAGAGGGTTTCGGACTGTGCGGTCGCATCGGACAACCCCGGAAGCGAAGAGGGGAAGGAGGAAGGACTAGGTGGGCTGTGGCGAGACTGCGAGGGGGAGAAGAGAGAGAGAGAGGGCCCGGCATCTGTTTCCGGAGACTGAAAACGTCCGACGTTAGACCGGCTATAATGCCGCTATAGTTATCCGTTGGGGCATCAAACGATCTCCGAATGCGATGAAACTTGATAGGCGGTCTATCTACACTATAATAAGACCACACGTCAACTCTCATCCCATTCCGAGAACATTTTCCGGCCACTTATAAAATAATATTTCGGACGTGCCGCGGGCGCGTGCAAGTGTGTCTGGGCTCAGAACGGACAACTGAAAGAACTCGGAGAACCTGGACGAAACTAAGTTTTCGAAAACATGCAGATGCAATGCGGATGATGACATGATATGAAATGCAACACGCAAGCGAATGACATGGCAACGTCGGCGAATAACTGGAAGACACCTGGCACATCGGTCTCGGGGCGTCACAAGGGGTCAGATCTTGTGGAGTATATGAACGCCTTTAATCAAGTCGTGACAGATCTAGCACGCTTGGGTGCGACGGTTGACGACAAGGATAGGGCAATTCTGCTTCTTTGTTCATTGCCATCATCCTATGACCATTTGATCACTACGTTGACGCACGGCAAGGTGACCGTCAAGAATGAGGATATTACTGCGGCATTGCTATCTTATGATATGAGAAAGAAGAACGCAGTGGAAGTCTCTCATGGTGAAGGTTTGCTAGTCAAGGGTGAGCAGTGGCGGAAGGGATATGAGGCTGGGAAGAACAAGAAAAAGAAAAGGAATATACGGTGTCACAAGTGTAAGCAGTGGGGACATATGAGAAAGGACCGTCCAGAACTCAATGGTGGGGCAAGTGCTAATAAGGCAACTCATGGTGATGACTCAGACAACAGTAGTGATGTCCTCATAGTATCAGACAGGCGGTCAACCAAAGGTGAAGCGTGGATGTTGAATTCGGCTTGCTCTTTTCATGCGACACCCAACAGGGAGTGGTTCTCTTCGTACAAGTCTGGTGAGTTTGGTTTAGCCTATGTGGGCGATGGCACAGGTTATCGTGTTGCTGGAGTAGGTGACATCAAAATCAAGATGTTTGACGGAGTTGAGCGGATGCTTCGGGGAGTCAGGCATGTGCCGGGGCTAAGGAGGAATCTAATTTCGCTCGGTGTTCTTCATGATGGTGGTATGGTATTCCGTTGTGATCGGGATAGGAAGACCATGAGAATCATGAAAGATGAGGTGACCGTGATGATTGGAGGGAGGACGGCTTCACATCTTTACAAGCTGCAAGGGAGCACTATTGCAGGTGGAGTCACGGAGACTGGAGTTGCAGGAGTAGCAGCGGGGTCTCACGGCGGCGGCGGGTCTGGGGTAGACTGTCGAGTAGCTCTTAGTAAGCTCCGAAGAAGACAACACAAGTCCGGAGTACATGGAAGTTTGACGCATGGACAAATTCAAGGTGGTGGAGAATATTCGCCAAGGTGGAGTTTGTTGTGTTTTTGTGACGAATATTTTGTACTAGTTGGGTTACGCTTGGACTTGGTGTTGTAGTGTGGTCGAATACTTGTAGTGTCGGAGTCGGACACGTTGTATCCTTGGCCTCTTATATATGAGGAGGCACCCCATGTTGTAACCCATGACGACTAGATAGCGACAGGCTCGCAAGGGGGTGCTGGCGGCTTGTGGCGGCGCCTGGGTGGCCGGTGTTGCGGTATCTCGGGGAGGAGCGCCCACAGTCATTGCCCCGGGAGTAGGCGAGTTCGCCGAACCTCGTTAACAAATCTCGGTGTCGTCATTGTCTTGTGATTGCTTGTTCCTCGGTGGATCGACCGCGTACCTCGGATTAATTATGACACTATGGATGTGTTGTACTTACAACTGCAGATTTTTGCAGTGAATAATTTTGCTTTACTAGACTAGAATGGGACGTGGTTGGCTTGCGAATTGCAGTGCTGTGCCCGTTGCTAAAATGCTTGTTAATTTGTTGTATGCAGTGCTGTGCCCGTTTTACTGCTATCGTCAGAAGCACCCAGTCAACCTGCTGCTGCTCGGCGTTTTCACAGTGGCCATCAGCTTCGCTGTGGGCATGACATGTGCCTTCACTAGCGGTAACTGTCTCCCCCACCATGAATTATGTTCTTGCCCGCAGATCCTAGCTTCTTCTTGAGTCTTCTAATATAATGCCCCTCTCGTTGTGTCAATTCATTACATGTGTATGACCAGTAAGCTTGTTAGTCACTATGTATGGCAATTGGATAGTTGCTGCCAATTTGCCATGGCCATGCAAATGTTAGGCAACCCATGTGACTGTAGCTGATGCATTTTCCCGGTTTGTGTTGAGGGCTAAGTTGTACCTGTTGGTCACCTTTTATGATATGCTTGTCTGAGTTAAGCATTTGTGATGTGCTTGTCAGATTTAGCATGCACGTACTTAATTGTTTGGTCAAATTTACATGGAAGTTAATTTCTGTGGTAGAAGAGATGTACGAGATGATTCTTTTAGAAAAGGAGGATGACCCTCGGCCTCTGCATTTGGAAGATGTACGAGATGATAAGAAAGCAATTAGTTCATTTAATTAGTGGCTAATTTTTCGAGTTCTATATTATGAAATAAAGAAACCGCTAAAATAAAATATTCCGGCATGTGCACATGCAAGGTCATTTTGGAGGCTGTGATTCTTACAACGGTGGTTGCTTGAGCCTCACTCCTTACACCTTCTGGGCTGTAAAGAGGGGCAAGGACTTCAGCTTCCTTGGTCCTTTCTTATTTGCTTCTCTCATCATGTTGCTCGTCTTTGGGTTCGTTCAGGTCAGATATGATGCCCATTTATCAGGCTTCTCTATTCTACAATCAATCAATACTGATGATGGCTTCTCTAAATATACGGATCTTCTTCCCGCTGGGCAAGCTCTCTCACATGATCTATGGCGCGCTGGCGGCACTCATCTTCAGTGGCTACATTGTCTATGACACGGACAACATCATCAAGCGTTACACCTATGACGAGTATGTCTGGGCCGCCGTCTCCCTCTACCTTGACATCATCAATCTGTTCCTGGCCCTGCTGACCCTGTTTAGTACGGGTGACAGCTAAAGCGCATCGCCCTGCCCCTGTTCACGAGACCTCGACTTGAAGAATTGTATAGGCTGCTCTTGCTTGCACGGTGAAAATGTTGGTTAGTAGTTTATTAGTTGAGTTGATCCCTAGCTAAGAGAGGAAACTTAAGAAAACTGCTGTGTGTGTGTTCTTTCTATGGATGGTGGGTGTGCTGTTCACATGCTGGATTGGTGGTGTGCTGCTGCGTTTATGATATCATTTCTTACTATAACGGTTTCTGAATTCTGATATGATATCATCTGGACGAGCACAATATTGTTTCCCAGCTCCTATGAATTGGTCTCTTGGCCCGTCGTACATTTTGATGGTGTCTGCCCTGGACTATGAAATAAACTCACAATCAGACCGATTCTCTGCCAGAACTAAATCAAAGAGACGCCCGTTCTCATTTAGTATGAACAAACTGAATGTGTTTTCCATTGGTAACACGTTGAATCGGTACTGTTCAATGGCTAATGACTTTGTAGTGTATGTACGTTCAAAGAGAATGGTGCTTGAAGATTTCATCCACTTAAGTTTGATGTGAGCACTGATTAGAGGGACTGAGGCGCGGCCGGTCCACCACTACCGCACGAGAGCAAAACCCCTGTGTGCTCCCGGTGGCGAGCTCCGCAACTGCTCCGCTGGGAGCTTCTTGTACCACGTCACACGCTCGTGCTCCATGCCGACGGCAGACGAGACAGGACGCGGTGGCAGCACTGATGGGTGGAGATACAGGGGAAATGATGGCAGCTAAGGTTTGAAAGCCGCTAGTTGGCTTTTAATAGAGGGGCCAGGGCTGGGTTTGGAGGCGCGAGACAACTCGGGCAAATGGGTTGTGTAGCTGGGGAGGGGGACGGGGTGTCGGAGAGCCTCTTTTTTTGTCCAGGCTGTCAAACTATGGATTATTTTTTAGCGATAATTCATAGTTTGCTCTTCCGAATTATGAAAGTAGACTCATCAAGAGAGGAGGGAATGTCCTCTTGTAGAAGGTTTTAGAGAATCTTTTTAACCGATCTTAACTCATGAAGGATGCACAACTATGTCTACTACCTAGCAAAATGTTGATAGCTTCTCACTTTACAATCATATTTGAATCATTTTTGTTGGTATGGATCTTATCAAGTTGTAGTAACTTTTTTTAAAAGTTCACCTAGGGGAGAGATTCCCCACGTGAAAGTTAAATATGTTTTGGTGCTTCCAAAGTTGTCAGCGGCACAACCACACCTGCGCAAAGAGATGTCACTTGGGCGACGGTGGCTAAGACATCTAGGATATGGAGCTGCCAGATATTGACATTGTCCAGGACGAACATCAGGCACATCCCAAAAACAACCGGTAAAGGGGCAGGATAATATCAGATGGTTAGCCGTCTAAATGACAACAACACATAGGGGGCGTCCAGCACCGGTAGCATCGATGATTTTCTTCCAGAGGAGGACATCCCGCGTGTCGATTCTAGCCTCGACCAGGAGCCACCCAAAGTAACACACCCACGAGGTGCTGCCTGCAACTGAGCTAGATTAATCAGCAAATGGCCTGGCCTATCGCCAAAACAACACATGTCGTAGAGGGCAGGTGTGGCCAACACGTCCTTGGCGCCGACGCAACAAGTGAGGGAGGCGGCTGGGGAGATTGAGATGGTCAGATGGATGGGAGGGGTCAAGTTAAGTTTTTTACTTGGAAGGTGTTAGGCGGGCTTCAATGGGCTTGCATGTAATGTTGATCAGTGATGGGCACATATTTTCGCTCGCCACTAGTAATTGATTATTAGTTAAGGGCACCCCTTCTGACCCGCCACTAATGGTGATTACCATTGGCAGGCGTTTTCTAGGGTATCACTTCGTTTTGTCTTAAAAGGGAGATACCAATGCTTAGTATGGATGAGAATATTCTAGCAATGGGTTGCCCAAGGAGTTCCTGCAAAATTGTTCATTGCTTCCATCACTACAAGATTGAAATATTCAATGAGGTGCTTGATAGAAACATAGCTAAGATGAATAACCGGTTCAGTGAAACTTCAACAAGGTTATTGATATGCATTGCTAGTCTAGATCCTAGAGACTCATTTAGTAGATTTAATCATGAGAACCTGCTTGAGCTTGCATCTATGTACTTAGTCGACTTCGACCCAGAAGAATTATATCATTTGGATGGTCAGCTCAAGATATACATTGATATGATGAAAAGGTATCATGTTTTTTGTGGTTGTGACAGTATTGCTAAACTTGCCCTCAAGTTGGTTGAAACTAAGGAACATTTACAATTTCCTTTGGTTTACCGGCTCATCAAACTTAATTTGACTTTGCCAGTAGTGACGACATCTGTTGAAAGAGTTTTCTCAACCATGAATATCATAAAGATAAATTTGAGAAATAAGACATCTGATGATTGGTTGAATGATATGAAGGTATGCTATGTTGAGCGAGAAATATTTGCCGGAATTGAGGACAGGAAGATTAGAGAACATTTTCATAGCTTGAGAGACCGTAGAGGCCATCTACCAAACCCTCCTCGTATACTTACAACTTAGGGTAATTTTTTTTTGTTATCTATTGTTTCAAACTATTTGCTTACTTTTTCTAAGACATATATTGATAGCCAACTTGTTCACCTGCTGTAGGCATCTATTAGTCATGGAGTTGGGCATTTTGGGCCATGGAATGAATGATTCAAGTGACAGGAGTCCATGTTAGTAGTTCTCTATGACGTTCATGTTAGATTTTGTGTTTTTTGGTTGTTAGATCTCCTAGTTGTTGAGAATTTTGAGCTGTTCTAAATCGTTGGTTATGTTGATTCTCGAGTGCATCTTGCTTCATATTTGAATTTTGTGAGATTTGGTTCAGCGTACTTGCATTTTTCAATCAAAAAATTTATACCTCAAATGTTCCGCCCCGGCTAAGTTCAATTCTTGGATCCCCCACAGGTTAGAATTAGTGTTTTAGGAATAGATCTATGGTTCATTTCCCCTATATTGTAAGTATACCACTAGAAGTTGCATTTAAATTTTTTGCCAATTGTTAGGTTTAATTTTCTGTTGTTGGGGCATTAAATGAATTTCTAGGTATTTAATGGAGGTAAACTTTTTTTTTGTTTTTTAAGTGAAAATGAAGTTTGGAAAATATGAAACTTAGCATGGAGTCATGGTATGTCATGTAGGCATTGTGTTTAATTTCTCAGTGAGTTAGAAAAAAGTCGTGATGTATTTCACTTAGAAATTGTACTCAACATACACCATTACATGTATCATCTTTGGGGAAGGAACTAGGTTTCAAGAGGGAATGAGCAAGTTTACATGTGAAGCGACCGCTGTTTCGCCAGTTGGACTTGAGATTGTTTTCACACTCAACATACACCATTACATGTATCATGTAAAAAAATTGGCAATTTCTTGGGTCTGTTTGCTATATTTAAGCCATTAAATGCATTGCTAGGCTTCTAATTAGTACAATTAAAATTTGAACAATAGGTACATGACATAACCGTTAGGAATTGGTTGAAAAAAAATCTTATTGGTGATATGATTTTTTCTAAAACAGCGGACCATTGGCAACAGAAAAAACAGCACAAAAAGAAAACAGCGTCCAGCAAACGAGCGGGCGGACAGACGAGCGAACAGCGCAAACTAGCGTTCTTCTTCGGTTCGCGCCGGAACTGGAACTGGTGTCCATGCTTCCAAAACCATTACTATCAACATTCAACAGTAGAACATGCCAACTAAGTCCAGTCAAAAGGATGTACGTACATGCTACGTACACTGGAATTCCACGCCCCGGACGACGAGGCACAGCTGTTTCCCCCAAGTGCAGTGTACGCACTCGCCGCGATTGGTGGACGAGCTCGCCGTCGCCGGCGCGCGCGTAGCTTACGGGCGATGTATTGTGCCGAACCAGATCGTGACCTTGGCGCGTATTCCATTCCACGTACTAGGCCAGAGCAAACGTCTACGTACCGTGCCAGCAGCGCTGGAAAACGGGAGCTGGCTAGCAGTGGTGGACCGCGTGCCTTGCCAAACTGCCTAATTACATTACATCCTAGCTTGCGTTGTTCGTATAAATAGGGGGTGAATGCTTGGTTCATTTCATGCAAACCGCACGCACGTACGACGTACGTACCAGGTGCAGAGTTTTGGAAGATCTAGCTGCACTACTGGTGCAGAGTTTGGTTGCAGGAAGACGTACTAGTGGAGATGGCAGGGCATCGTGCCTGCATGTTTTCGGTGGCGTTGGCCCTTCTTGGAGTGCTTCTGGCATCCATTCCTGCAGGCAATTCCCTTCCCTTCATATTATCTATCGGTGAGCAAGCTAGAGTACTAACTTCGGTTGCGCGTTTCACTATTGGAAAACACACAGAGGTGCAGTCCATCGGCGTGTGCTACGGCGTCAACGGCGACGGGCTGCCCTCGGCCAGCGAAGTCGTGCAGCTCTACCAGTCCAACGGCATCACCGGCATGCGCATCTACTTCCCGGACGCCGACGCCCTGCAGGCCCTCAGCGGCTCCAACATCGGCCTCATCATCGACGTGGCCAACGAGGACCTCGCCTCCCTCGCCTCCGACCGCTCCGCCGCCACCGCCTGGGTCCAGACCAACGTGCAGGCCCACCAGGGCCTCACCATCAAGTACATCGCCGCCGGCAACGAGGTGGGCGACCAGGGCGGCGACACGGGGAACATCCTCCCGGCCATGCAGAACCTCGACGCCGCCCTCGCCGCGGCCGGGCTCGGCGGCATCAAGGTGTCCACGTCGGTGTCGCAGGGCGTGACCACCGGGTTCCCTCCCTCCCAAGGCACCTTCTCCGCCGGCTACATGGGTCCCATCGTGCAGTACCTGGCCACCACCGGCGCCCCGCTGCTCGCCAACGTGTACCCCTACTTCTCGTACGTGGACAACCAGGCCCAGATCGACATCAACTACGCTCTCTTCACGTCGCCGGGCACCGTGGTGCAGGACGGCGGCAACGCGTACCAGAACCTGTTCGACGCCCTCGTCGACACGTTCTACTCCGCGCTCGAGAGCGCCGGCGCCGGGGGCGTCAACGTGGTGGTGTCGGAGAGCGGGTGGCCCTCAGCCGGCGGCACGGCGGCGACCACGGACAACGCGCAGACGTACAACCAGAACCTGATCAAACATGTCGGGCAAGGGACGCCCAAGAGGCCCAGCGCCATCGAGGCCTACGTGTTCGCCATGTTCAACGAGGATAAGAAGGGCCCGGCTGAGATCGAGAAGCACTTTGGGCTCTTCAACCCGGACAAATCGCCGGCGTATCCCATCAGTTTCTAGAAGGCGGGACACATCCATACGCCTACGTACGTAGCAAGACAACAAACATTTCCTTGCTCAGCTAAAATAAACTACTGCGGGCTTTGTACTTCCTTGCATAAGCTGCCTCTACTGTAGAATGCGAACATCATGCTTTGCACGGATGGTGGAAAAGGTCCCAAATTATTTGGATGACGAAAGCGCTCAAATTGTTTAACGGAGACAAACAATAAGAGGCACCCTGGCAATACTGTGATCTTTCTTTTACCACTTCCTTCTGTCGAGCCCTAGGTGCCGGTTGGGTAATAATTTCACTGGATCAACCGCTCCCTTGGCCGTCGGATCTGACATAAGTCACGATCCTGGGACGTCCTGGCAATAGAGAACTCCCACATGCAACATTTCTGTTGTATGTTCGGCAACATTTTATTTCCGTGGTGATTCTAATCAAGGTATATCGTTATGTGTGTACGTTTATAAGCAGTAATAGCTTTAGAGCATCTCCCACCAGCAAAAAAAGGAAGAAGCTCTAGAGCATCTCTAGCCGATCCCCAAAAATGAGAAGTATCCGGCCGAGTAAGCTAGTGGAGTATACTACTCCACTAAATTTTAATCGGACTTAGCCCATCCCCTAAATAAACAGAGTAAAATTTTCTTTTCTCATTTGCATTTCATTTTAGGCCACTGAAACAGATTTAATTGCTTCTTTATTTCATTGAACAATATTTTTATACATCGGAGTACATAATTCACCAACTGTTCGCAACGAGAACAAAATCAAAGAAAACAAGAACCATAATTAGACACTTTAATACATATCCAGCTTTCATAACTGCTCCATTAGTTGGATTAATATTTTCTCTATGTCTTCACTGTTAATTCCCTCAATTGACAACTCGAGCTTGCACGCTTATTTCTTCCTCAGTTCCGACGAACAAAAAGATGAGCTCAAGAATAAGGACACAGTGATAAAATGGGACAAGGAATTGGTGATGGACCCAACCTAAGGATCATAAAAGAAGAGGTAGAAGCACGAACAACTCTACCGTGGTGTGCACAGCCGCTCCCCACACCCCCACCCCCCACCCGCCGCGCGTGTCGTGCGGGCGCCGACGAGATGCCATACACGCGAGGCATCGGGGTGACCAAAGACATTGTCCGTGCCTGGTGCACGGGGGTTGTTCTGTTCGTGCCGCCTCCTCCCCCCCTCCTCTCCGCAACAACGAGTACACAAGCGGCGCACAAGGTCTCTCCCAAGGCCGAGGTCCGAAGGGATCAGGGGTAATGGAGAGAGGCAGGATCTTTCCAACCGGCGTAGAGGGATGCAGATGAGCCATGGGAGCCGGTGCCAAGCGGCGTTCTCCAATCGCCATCACGAGAGAGAGATGTCGCTTTTGTGTTTCTTTTCTTCTCAATTTTTCTATAGAACATTTTTTCAGTGTCGCTCACGCTACGACAGAGAGTGGTGAAACTAAATGGGCTAGTTGTGGCTCAATTAATCAGAGGGCTCGGAGTAGCTGCCCTTTAGGACATCTGGTCCATGAATTGGTAGACGTGGCCAGCCGGGAGCGGACGCCAGATCTAACGACCAAGAACGAAAATCAACGACATGAAACACACCTGATGTGAGAAGACTCAAAAGTGGTTCAGTTTTACTGCCATAAATTGCTACTCATTCCCTCACAAAGAATTCGACGGTGCTTACATTGCTAGTTAAATAAATTAGTGGAACATGGCTGAGTTACAATACCTAACATTAATTTAGACTAAACTGTTGCACTTCTTTGTAACTACAAAATATATTCTCCACGTATGATTTTGCCGCTTAGTTTTCATTGTGGTTACCAACTGTGTAATTTTATTTCTAAATATTAAAGCACACTATTTCTATTAAATCATTTTAACATTGGTCATGAAATTTCCAATCCACAAAAGATGAAGTACATCTTATAGAGTGCTTGATGTGCTCTCTTTTTCGAGACACCGTCAGTTTTGTAATTTAACTAGATTGTTCTAGATTAGAGAAAAGATATAGGATTACAGGTCTTCATAGATTAATTGAATTGCACACATATGTTTCCTTTTGTCTATTACAGATGTGTTAAATATTATTATAGAAAGCTATAAATGTGAATGAGGTTTCTAGAATGCATCCATATCTATATTATGTGCAAGTAATTACATGGGTAATTATCTTCGTAATAAATATAAAATTTAACCATATAAAAATATATATTACTGTTTTGTCTATGAACTGCTGTGTTGCTTGTTTATTAGTTCTCCGATGATCAAATATGTCTTTCATGCTCCTCGGTTCTACAATCAACTGACAACATGTGCATACCATGCATTTGGTCTTGGATTAGCATCATTTAGCTCAACTCGCATGGAATGGATCTAGTTTTTTTTTTGATGCGTTTGTATGAAAATGTTCTCTTTGTACTTAACAAACATTAGCACTGGTAAGAGGTATGCGTGAAAATTTGCGCATCATCTTTTTTTCTTGGTTCCATCAGTGTGTAAATCAACCCCTAAAATAATAGTGACTTGCACAACACACCTTGACTGGCTGAACATCACAAATCAAAATTTACGCGAAAAGCTTTTAGGTTGAAAATAATGTTACACATAACTTTTTGTATTTGTTTGCTCTAATATTTTATATCCGAATATCTTCAATACATACAAACTGGATAACTAATGAGGGCCCCTAGTTGATTATCAATATTGCACTGGTCTAGAGCCGGCTCTATGTTTGTGACTAGTTATCCGACACCTTTTGCACCAATTTGTCGATAAATTAGCTTTGATAGCCATAAAGATTTTTGCAATCTCAGAAGTGTAAAAAATTACAATTCAAGTTTGTGGGCTTGGGAATCAACATTGGTGAGGACCTAGGAGGCACACTTGTCTTTTGGCCGATATCATGTCCATAGTTATGTATCATTGCATTTCATGAAAAAAAGTGTAATTGCGTATTTTTAAAATGATGGTGGATAGACATTTAATTCGTTACATATGTGAGGGTCTATGTAAGGAGTGATTTTTTTTACTCTTCAGCTCCATGTGTAAGTGCATCTAGTGCCACCCCTAGTTGGTTTTGGAGTATTGACGACAAACCTAGTTGAGGGACTAACGTGTTTGTGAGAATTGCAGGAAAACACAGGTAGAAGTCCCTCATTGATTCGGTTTTATTACCAGAGATGACCCCTAAAAATGTACGAAGACATTGAAGACAATGGTGGTTTATGAAGATATTCATATTGAAGACAATGACATGAGAAGACTCCCTATGAAGCTTATGGAACTCGAAGACTTAGATCCTTCGTAGTTTTATTTCATTTATGTTGTGTCATAGGAATCACCGTACTGTTAAGTGGGGTCCAAGAGAATCAGTCAGAATGACTAAAGTGATGCCTAATTCAAATCCTATGTCTTCAAGCGAAGACTTTGAGAGAAAATCTTGTCCAGAGTCAGACAAGTCAGCTTTACTTGTAGCCCAAGTAAAGTTGCCGTGTGAGTTCAAAATTCGACCATTGGTACACGTGTCAGTTCCTTAGTGACCCAGGGTCATTTCGGACAGATCAGGTCGGGTTGCCAAGTGGCTATAAATAGTCCACCCCCCACAACCATAAACTGTTGGCTGCTCAGATTTCAGCGCACGACTTTTGTCGTTTGAGAGCAACCCACCTCGAAGCCTTTGAAAGAAAAATTCCTAGTGAGGAGAAAAGCCCTAACCACCCAGAGCCAGAGTAAATTGGGCATCACTTAAGTCTTCTTGTCTGTGTGATCTGAAGACTTATTACACTTGAGGACTGTGCATCCTCCAGACGGTTAGGTGTCGCGTTCTGAGCATCCAAGAGAAATTGTGGATTGCCAGTGAACGAAGTCTGTGAAGGTTTGAGAGTCTACCTTGAAGACTTACCTGAGTGATTGCGCGAGGTCTGTGTGACCTTAGCTCAAGGAGAAAACGGTGAGGACTGGGTGTCTTGGACTAAGTGTCCTTGACTGGGTGTCCGGGACTGTGTGTCCTTTGGTTTAAATACCTAGCCGCTCCAACTAGACGTATAATTGTCACAGCAACTGGAACTGGTCCAACAAATCATTGTCTTCAACGTGTCACTGGTTTCATCTTCACTTCCTTTTACTTACAGTTATTTATTGTGAAGCCATTGCATGCTTGCTTTATCTTTTGTCTTCACAACATGAATGTACGATCTGTTTGGCTTCATAACTTCTTCCTACCTGATCCTTATTACACTGAAGCTGTTTGTCATTGCGCTTTCACTCTATTGAATACATGACCATGGCTGGCCTAGTGCAATCTAACTTCTGCTGCACAGTAATAGGCCTAATCTTCACTGTTTGTCTTCATAACTCTCACGTTTTGAAGATTTTCATAAAAATCGCCTATTCACCCCCCGTCTAGTCGATATAACGCACTTTCAATTGGTATCAGAGCAAGGTGCTCCCTTGTTATGTGTGATTCGGTTTAACCACCTGGAGTTTTAGCGATGTCGACTGCAGGGATAATCGAAGTCTCCGCTGTTTGCCCCGTCTTCGATGGAACTGAATATCCCTACTGGAAGAATAAGATGCGCATGCATCTTGAAGCCATTGACGTCGACCTATGGTATGTCGTCGAAAACGGCGTTCCCAAGGCTGGAGAAGGTGTCACTGCTGCTGATGTCAAGAAGTTCATTCAACTGGATTCTACTGCCAAGAATATCATCTGTGGTCATCTGACCAAAGGACAGTATGGCCGTGTGAGTGCCTTGAAGACATCAAAACTAGTCTGGGACTGGCTCTCCAAGGTCAATGAAGGCATCTCAACCCAGAGAGATCAAAGAATCAGTGTTCTTTGCAACCTCTTCAACCGCTTCAAGCGAAATGACAATGAGAATGTCCAGCACACATTTGACCGGCTCACTGACATCACAAATGAGCTTCAAGCCCTCGGCGCCACTGAGATCACCAAACATGAAATCGTCAAGACGCTACTGAGATCACTTGATAGTTCGTTTGACATCCTGGCCCTGATGATTCAAGAACGTTCCGATTTCAAGACACTCGATCCGTCTGACATACTTGAGAGGCTCAACACACATGAGTTTCAGCTTTCTGAGAAAAGAGATATCTACGGTCCAAACTATGGGCGAACTCGTGCTTTGAAGGCAAAAGCTATCTCCTCATCTGAAGAAGAATCTGACTGCAGTTCTGATGATCCTGAACACATTGGAAGAGAACTTGCAATGCTAGTGAAGAAGTTCCAAAAATTCACCAAGAAGAAAGGCTTCAGAAAATCTTCACGATCAAGCTCAAGGAATGATGAAGTTTCTGCTCATGACTACAAGAAGAAAACATGTCACAAGTGCAAGAAAACTGGACACTTCATTTCTGAGTGTCCACAGTGGGACAATGAGAACAGAAGGAAGAAGAAGAGCAAAGAATATGATTCTGACGACAAGAAAAAGAAGAAATACTCAAAGTCTTCTTCCAAGTCTTCATCAAAGTCTTCATCACACAAGAAGAGCTCATCTGGCAAGGCACGTGCGTTTGTTGGCAAGGAGATGGATTCAGAGGAGGAGTCCGCATCTGAGGAGGCAGAGGTGGAGTCTGAGGAGGAGTCTGATTCTGGCATTGCGAGTCTGGCTAAAGCATACGTCGCCAAGTCCATCTTCAACACTGAAGACAATGACTGCAACACCGACACCGACGCAAATGACAAGAACGACTCCACTCCTACCTACTGCTTCATGGCACGCGGTGCCAAGGTAAACACACGTACTACTCACTATGAAACATCTAGTGACGATGACTCTGAATGTGATTCAAAACCTAGCTACAGAACACTTGCTAAAATTGCAACTGAACAACAGAAAGCCATGGAACATATTCAAAAACTGTTAGACAGAAGCGATGATCTGTTGGGTGCCGAAATGACTCGTTCTGAATCCTTAATTGAAGACATAAAAAATCTTCACGTTAAGTATCAGGAACTTGAAGATCGTCTTGAGACTCTCTCAACTACTCATGAAAAGCTCTCCTATGATTATCTTCAAAAGAAGCAAGATCTTGAGAAGTTGAGAGCGGATCATGAAGATCTTCAAAAGGAAAATGAGTCACTTCGCTCCGAACAGATCAGTCCCGCTCAGGAAGGATTTGAACCACCATGTCTTAAATGCATTGAGCGTGATAATACTAATTCTGTTGCTGAATGTTCCACTGCTACTACTGTTGCAATATCTTCAACTGTTAACGTGGTAACTAACCCCTCTTCTGAGGATACCACTGCTATTGCTGATGAGAATGCTAGGTTGAAGACATTGCTTGAAACAGGAATGTACAAAAGTCTGAAAGGGCATCAGACACTATGTGATGTCCTTAAGAAGCAGATTCTGAACCGAAACCCTAGGAAAGAGGGTGTTGGGTTCGTGAGGAAAATTAATGCAGATGGCTCTTACTGGAAACCTGAGCAGTACCCCAAAACCACATGGGTTGCTGCAAAGGAACTTTCAGCAGATCCATTCAATTTATCTGGCTTCACTTGTGCTAACCCTATTATCATTGATGAATCCTTTGATGCAAACTATAAACTGTTTAAGAATCAGAATGGTGAAGTGTTTGCCAGGTACATTGGTACTAACTGCAGGAATGGACCGCCTATGAAGAAGATCTGGGTTCCGAAAACATGTCTGGAAAATCTTCCTGTGAATGTCTTCATGACACCTCACTTGAAGAAGACAAACCTCGGTCCAAAGGCTTCATACAGACAGAGGACTCACCTGAGTCACACTAACGCAAATGTTTTGCAGGGAAACCATACTCAGGCATATGAATATGAGAGCGGTTCATCGAACCGTCATGTTCATATGACCAAAAATTATTCTGCCTATGCCTATGAGTATTATTGTCCCCCTGCTAGACTGTTTGCTAAGGCTTCAAAGCCAAAATTCTCAGATGCTGCACTTAGACTTATAGCTTCTAAGCCACCCTTGAAGATGTGGGTGGTTAAGAAAGCTTAACTCTCTTTTGCAGGGAAAGGTCTCCAGCACAAAAACAAAATCTTCTGATGATATTGCTGGGGACCATAAAAATCTTGTGGGGCGCAAGATAAACTGCCCAAATGGCATCATTATGTACTTCGTTCCTGAATCGCATGCTACTCTCCCTATTAGTCCTAATCTGGATCTAAGTTTTCATAATCCACTGGTTCGTCAAATGTTTATGCTTCACAATACCCTTCGTGAAGCCTATCCCCCTAACTGCACTGTAGGGTACGACACCAGTGACTTCAAAGTCTTCAGAATGGATTATTGACAGTGGGTGTACAAATCACATGACTGGCAAAAGAAGCCTTCTCATGGACTCAACTTTACGTCCATCCGACAAGAGCCACATTACATTTGCTGACACTGGTAAAAGTAAGGTATTGGGTCTAGGTAGAGTTGCAATCTCAAGGGATCAACACATGGATAAAGTCATGCTTGTTGAATCCCTTGGCTTCAACTTAATGTCTGTCTCAATGCTTTGCGATTTGAATATGATTGTAATGTTTGGCAAATATCGCTGCCTGGTGCTAATGGAATCTGACAAATCTCTAGTGTTTGAAGGGTATAGGAAAGGTGATTTGTATGTGGTAGATTTCTCAGCAGGACCACAACTTGCAGTATGTCTTTTTGCAAAAGCTTCAGAATGCTGGCTTTGGCATCGAAGGCTTGGGCATGCTGGCATGAGGAACCTCCACACCCTTGCGAAGAAAAAGCACGTCATAGGCATCGAGGGCGTCAAGTTCAAGAAAGATCACTTATGCGGTGCCTGTGAAGCAGGAAAGATGACAAGGGCAAAACATCCTTCGAAGACAATCATGACCACTACTCAACCTTTCGAACTGCTTCACATGGATCTTTTCGGTCCCACTCACTACTCAACTTTTACTACTTCTGCTTGCCTCTATGGCTTCGTAATTGTTGATGATTATTCTAGATATACTTGGGTGCACATAATCCTTTACAAGACTGAAGTGCAGGATGTCTTCAGACGCTTCGCAAATCGAGCTATGAACAATTTTGGCGCCAAGATAAAGCACATCAGAAGTGACAATGGCACTGAATTCAAGAACACTGGCCTTGATACATATCTGGACACCTTGGGGATCACACATGAATTCTCAGCTCCATACACGCCACAGCAGAATGGCGTCGTCGAACGCAAGAACAGAACACTCATTGAGATGGCCAGAACAATGCTAGATGAATACAAGACTCCAAGAAAATTCTGGACTGAAGCCATTGATACTGCATGCCATACAATCAATCGTGTTTATCTTCACAAGCTTCTGAACAAGACATCGTATGAGCTCCTAACTGGCAAGAAGCCAAATGTCAGTTACTTCAGAGTATTTGGCGCAAAATGCTGGATCAAGGACCCACACCACACCTCAAAGTTTGCACCAAAAGCACATGAAGGCTTCATGCTTGGATATGGAAAGGATTCGCACTCCTACAGAGTCTTCAATCTCTTCCACTACAAAGTGGTTGAAACAGTGGATGTGCGATTTGATGAAACCAATGGATCACAAAGAGAGCAACTGCCAAATGTGCTAGATGAAGTTCCAGCAAATGAATCAATCAAGCTTATGGGAACTGGAGAAATTGTACCTTCTGAAGCTCATCCTGAAGAAGAACTTATCATCTCAACACCTGATCCACATGAAGACAATGCTCAGCCTGAAGATATACCTCCAAATGACAACACAGATCAACAAGAGCAAAGTCTTCGCCCTATACATCCTCGTGTTGCAAATGAAGTACAAATTGACAAAATACTTGACGGCATCAATGCACCTGGTCCACTCACTCGTGCAAGGGCAACTCATCTAACAAACTTCTGTGGGCATTTCGCATTCGTCTCAATATCAGAACCCAAGAAAGTTGAAGGAGCCTTCATGGAACCTGAATGGATTCAAGCTATGCAAGAAGAGCTTCAACAGTTTGAGCTGAATAATGTATGGGAACTGGTTAAGCGTCCTGATCCACGGAAGCACAACATAATAGGCACCAAATGGATATACCGCAACAAGCAAGATGAGCATGGTCAAGTTGTCAGAAACAAAGCTCGTCTCGTTGCTCAAGGATATACTCAAGTGGAGGGCATTGACTTCGATGAAACATTTGCTCCTATGGCTAGGCTTGAAGCCATACGCATACTGCTGGCCTATGCAAATCATCATAACATACTTCTCTATCAGATGGATGTGAAAAGTGCCTTTCTCAATGGCAAGATTGAAGAAGAAGTGTATGTTGCACAACCACCTGGCTTTGAAAATCCAAAACATCCTGATATGGTATATAAGCTCAACAAGGCACTGTATGGCCTCAAACAAGCCCCTAGGGCCTGGTATGATACACTCAAGTACTTTCTGAAAAGCAAAGGCTTCATACCTGGTTCCCTGGATCCCACTCTTTTCACGAAGACATATGATGGTGAACTGTTTGTGCGCCAAATATATGTGGATGACATTATCTTCGGCTGCACCAATCAGAAGTATAGTGAAGAGTTTGGATACATGATGCAAGAGCAATATCAGATGTCCATGATGGGGGAGCTGAAGTTCTTCCTCGGTCTTCAAATACGGCAACAACGCAACGGCATCTTCATATCTCAAGAGAAATATCTTAAAGAGTGCCTGAAGAAGTTCGGTATGCAAGACTGCAAAGGCTTCACAACACCAATGCCAGCCAAGCATCATCTGGGTCCCGACGACAATGGTAAAGAGTTCGATCAAAAGGTATACCGCTCCATGATTGGGTCTTTGCTTTATTTATGTGCATCTAGGCCAGATATCATGCTTAGTGTTTGCATGTGTGCTCGATTTCAAGCGACACCAAAGGAGTCGCATCACTTAGCTGTGAAGCGAATTCTTCGATATTTGGCTCACACCCCAACTCTAGGATTATGGTATCCAAAGGGCTCAGAGTTTGATTTGGTTGGATTTTCGGATGCTGATTATGCTGGTGACAAGGTTGATCGCAAGTCTACATCAGGCACATGTCACTTTCTGGGACGATCACTTGTATGTTGGTCTTCAAAGAAGCAGAACTGTGTATCACTCTCCACTGCTGAATCTGAATACATTGCTGCTGGATCTTGCTGCGCTCAGCTTCTGTGGATGAAGCAAACACTCAAGGATTATGGCATTCATCTGAAGCAAGTGCCACTTTACTGCGACAACGAAAGCGCCATCAAGATTGCCAACAACCCAGTTCAGCACTCGAAGACAAAGCACATTGAAATTCGTCATCACTTTCTCAGAGATCATGTTGTGAAGGAAGACATTGATATCATACACGTCAACACTGAAGAGCAATTGGCAGATATCTTCACCAAGCCCTTGGATGAGAAGAGATTTTGCAAGTTACGGTGTGAGCTAAATATCTTGGAATCCTCAAATGTCCTGTGATCAGGCACACATCCTAACACTTAAGCATATTGATGACTTAGATGTGCAACACACGAAGTAGCGTATATCTTCAAACAATGAAGACATACATTCTAAGTGTGAATACATTAATGTGGAATTTGACTTCGGAGCGCTACGATAATTGTGCGCCGTGTCTGGGTCTAATACTTCCTATACGGTGGGTAACGCCACCACCAAACGTTCCATTTTGAAGTGTTTCTCTCATGGCGTTACCTCTCAATGTCTTCACATTTGGTTTGTCTTCATTCTCAATATGTCTTCATAATTATCTTCACTGCGTTGATTAAATGGATATATATGTACTGATGTTCTGTCCTCTACAGCATTCACTTATAGCTATGTCTTCTGGGTTGAATCTTTTGTACTAAGTGAATGTGATCGGACCCTAACCTCTCTATGCTCTCTATCTCAAACTCTATCTCTCCAAGTCATATGCATTCTGTTGAAACTGTCAAATGTCTTCACTGTGTCCTTGTCAGCTGAAGATATAGTGACAACCATAAAAGTCCGCTTTAATGCTCAGTCCTCCACATAATATCCGGAGAAGCAGGAACGACCGCCCGACAATTTAGGCGTGCGTGGGACATGGAACAAATCTCAATCTTCCTCTAACTGGCCACGCGTGCCTCAAATGCAAACCGCCAGGGGTACCTGCGTAATAGCGCAGTGCCGCCTCTATCCCTATAAATACACGATTCACTGCGGTCATTATCTCCTTCTTCCACCCTCGCATGAACCCTAGCGCCACCGCTAGCACTCGACGACGCCGGCGACGAAGCGCTTCACTGCCGCAACCTCTCCGACGCCGTTTTCACGCCGACAGCGGACATCGCTCTCTCCGCCGTCGCCGTAGGTGTCTTCCGTCGCCAAGTTAGGGCACGGAGGATCGAACTGCTCGACCTCAACTCTCACTTCGTCTAGTAGTTCCAAGTGTGGTAAATAAAACCTCTTTTTACAGCCTCTTTTGATCCCATAGTTCAGTCACTTTCTGCCATAAGGAGTTTCTCTTCACATCAGTTAGTTATCTCGCTACATCTCATGACATGCCTAGTATATTCACTTGTGCTTCATAAGGTAGTTAGATTCCTCACTTGTACTGATCTGTGGGTTCGTACAAATCTGGAACCAACTTCTTATCTGTGAGTGAATGTCTTCGCACAATGAGGTCTATGTCTTCTAAACCAATTTATCTTCAAAATCTTCTGAGAATGCATATGACCTCTTCCCCTTCCCTCGCACCTTAATGCTGTCACAGGTACATGTCCGTGGGAGAATCCTTTGGTTCTCATAGTCTGCATTCATTTGCAGAGTACTTGCAGCATCACATCAACTCTCCTGAAGCCAGTTCTTGCAAAAGGAACCCTTTGAAGCCTTTGAACATCTTGAAGCCTTCCAAGTTATTCATGGCTTCAGAAACAACAGCAAGGAAGGGAGGCAGACAGTGACGTGGTGAAACGTCCAAAGATCTGCCTGATGAATTGGCAGAGATGTACAAAACTGATCCTGAAGAAAGCTATGGTCAGCGCAAGACATGAATCCAATGGATTCGAAGATATTGGGCAGAGCAATGGTTCCACTACCGCTTCGTCACTCAGGAATATGCGGAGAAGTGCGCCATCAAGAGACCGTGGGGAGACGTACTATACAAAAATCTCGTACCCAGGTCCAGAGTCGAAGCCATTGCTCAAGGCTTCTATCCATGCATGGTGAGAGGACCACAGCCAGCTGAAGCACATCCGTCATCACTTCTCTGGTGCTGCGATGATAATCTCTTCAAGCGCAACTTTCAGTTTGCACAACAATCAGCGAAGATAAATAAGAAGAAATTTGGGCTTGACTTCAACCCTGGTCCCTCCTCACCAAGGGCAGATGGCACACGCGACGCCGATCCCAATACCATCGGGCCGTATGCCAATCTTGCAGGCCTCATCACTCGCATCCTAGTCCAAGGGACTGCTGTGAATGACCCTCCAGCAGATACTGAGTCAGATGACGCCCCTGCTGCGCCGAAGCCGAAGCAGAAGAAGCCAAAAGCTTCAAAGCCAGCCGCTTCTCCCAAGATCGCAAGAGTGAAGCCTTTAGCAACTGCACCTCCTGAAGCCAGTATGCAGTCAGAAGGCTTATCACGAGTGTCCAAGCCCCAAGAAGCCAAGAAGCCTCAGCCACACACAGGCAAAGAGCTCACAGCTGCTGCCGTTCTGCGCTGTGAAAACATTGATCTATCAAGCGATGAGGATCTTGGAGATGACGCACTTGAGCAGCTCATCAAGAGCAAGGAGGAGGCTGAAATCTTCAACAATCTGCCTCTGTTTGATGTCGCTGTCATCCACAGCTTCATTGATGAATGGTTTGACACACCAGACATAAGCTTCGATGATCTGCAGCTACCAATAGGCCTCAGCGTTGCCTTTCAAGGTGCAATTGCTTCAGAACTTGCAATAGCCCAGCGAATCGTAGAACTGAAGCAGAAAATTGATTATGAAAAGGCTCAGTTCAAGAAGCACGTGGCCAAGCTCAGCGTGCAAGAAGTGAAAAACTTCAAGATCATGTTGCACGAGCTGAAAGAGAACTTTCTGAAGACGCGTGCTGAAGTTCAAGGCTCGCGAGAGCGCATGAAGACTTTGGCTGATCACTGCGTGCAGGCCTACAATGAGGCAGAGAAGCGCAAGGCACTTGGGCGTCCTGGCATTGACCCCAGGATGGCCGCGAAGAAGAAAAAGAAGGATGCTGTGCCTGAACCTGAAGCGCCAAGGTCAGAAACTGCTCCGATTGTCTTCCCCGCTGCAACGACTGGCTCGACGCCAAAGAGTCGATCAACCACCTCACAGCACAAGAAGACACGGACTGCAGAGGCTGAAGCTAAGAAGAGAAAACATTCTGAAGCCTCTCCTTCTGAACCCATCATCAAGAAGCGCAAGACCAAGAAATCTCGGGCTGCTCCCACAGAGCCCTTGACAGTTGAACCCCTCTCCGTCCGCTATCCTGACGCAGATCGTCAGTTGACTGTGCATGAACCTAACGCTGAAGACATTCCAGCAGACGAACCCAACGCTGCTGAAGACATTGGTCTCCAAGACAATGTGCAAGGTGATGCAGCCCTTCCTCAGCTTGAGACAAGCGAACTGATCAGTATTGGTCGTCCATTGACGCCAATCACACAAGATGCATCGTGGGCAGATCGCCCACAGGAGGAAGATGAGCCCCAACCCACTACAACTCCACCGGCGCCTACATTCCGTAGGCTTCACAAAGGGCCAAGGGCTCAGGCTGCTGACGACATTCCGGCTGCATCAGCCGAAGAGCATGTAGAGATACCACAAGCTCCAACTCCCCCACACCAACAAGAAGCAGTTCTCCAGGAGAACGTGCCTGAGTCTGCAAATGTTGAGGCTGCCACAAACAACGCCGAAGCAAATGTGGAGCCCAACCCAACAATAGCTTCAGAAGACAATGAAGCTACTGCTCCTGAACATTCTGTGCCTGAGTCTGCTGCCGGACCACAATTCAACTATCATATTGCGTACAGACCCCAGGTCCAGAAGCCGATCCCACGACTGCCAAGGTTCCCAGGTCCTGCATCAGCTCCTGGTTCCTTCAACATCAACGGCTTCAGGGCAGATAACACGTTTTTCGACCGCTCCAAGAACCCTTATTCAAGGGAACGGATTGTATCAGATAGGTTCTGGAGCCATCAACAGCGCAGCTATTATTCATGCATCCTATACAACCAAGGCCGCATCTTTCCTCACAAGCGCCTTGAGGTTGAAGCTGTTGCTGGTCTGCCTGGTCTGGAAGAAGCACTGGATTGCTTCAAGCAAGTGGTTTTGCTGCCATTTATCACTGATGAAGAGCACTGGAACGAAGAGCTTCTGCTCCAGTTCTATGCCACTTTGCATATCAAAGGCTATAACAGAGATCCGAAGACATGGATTCTGGAGTGGATGACAGGCAATATCCATCATGAAGCCAATGCTTTCGACCTAATTGAGCTTACCGGCCTTCCCACTCCTGGCGAATTCTTTGAAGAAGGGTGCCAACTCCATGCTGAAGAAATTGAGAACATATTTCAGCGTCCTGAGCCAGATATGAGTCAGATGCTCTCAATAATGAAGCCACTGCCTCCTAATGCACCCTATCCAACTAGGTTCTTCGTTGAAGACTTAGAGTACCTGCCCAGAACAATATATCACATCATAAGGCGGACTCTATGGCCTGTAAAGGGACACTCTTGATATGCAACAATTGATGGTGCAATGAAGACTCTCATCTTCTGCATTCTTCATGGCAAATGCTTCAATGCACAGGATCTCTTCATCCGTCACTTTGCAGCATCTGCCTCAGAACTGTTTGGATTAAAGTTCTATGCTCCTTGGGTTATGAGGCTGATCAAGCTTCACTCTGCAATCTCCTATCAACCCTCAGCCCGCAACCATAGGATATTTTTGCTAGATGTGGACACATCTACTGAAGCAATATATCCAGAGCCTGGCAAGCAACCATTAAGTCTTCAAAATGCAGAACACCAGAGCTTCACTCAAAATATTGAAGGTGTTGAAGCTCTCTCCCGAGTGTATCCAATGACTGGCACCACACGTGCCCCTGCATCAACTGAAGCCACTGACAGCACAGCTGCCAAGAGACCCAAGAAGCACGCTCGAGCACTCAATGACCGAGAGCTTCTTGTGGCTCTTCACCAAAAGCAAGATAGGCATCACGACTGGCTCAAACGGTAGATGAGAAGCATCATGCAAGACGTCAATCGCATCAGAAATCTGGCAACCAAGAATGCGTTTGTCGCACATGAGACCTGTCGCCGCACTTGGAAAGGCCTCACCATGATGAGCAATGAAGCTGAACTGCAAGAGGATGTCTTCAGAGAGAGATTCCAATTTGACTCCACGCCTCCAAGAAGAGCTGTGATGCGAAGCACACCATCCCTTGAAGAGTCAGAATTCTCTTTTTCTGCTGCCACCGTGTCTGCCCGGATTATTGAAGAAGACGACGACGCGACATCATCTCCACCTACTTCAACACACGTCGAATCTGTACCAAGCTCATCTGCACCGCCACCAAACAACTCCACCGATCCTGCTGCGCCTGGGAACGCGTAGAAAACTCTATGTCTTCAAACCTTTTTGGTCATCACTGACAAAAGGGGGAGAAGCATGATGTTTATAGTCTTCAAGCGGGTCACTTGGGCGGGTGCCTTTATATTTTGCTACATTTTGCTTTGTGCTTACAACTCCCGTTTTTGCTACATTTGCTTCTTTGAGTTGTAACACTTAGCCTTGATGGCCGTCTGCTACCTGTTTGTCACTCCGTTATGCGAAGATAAATTCCGCATGTGCGACGATAAATTCCGCACTCATCTCTTACTGCAGACGTCCATTTTCCATTATGCATGTCATTATCTTCATATACTTTCACATGCATAGTGGATTGTCATCATAAGTTGAAGTGGATCTCCACAAGTACAACCTGCCATGTGCATTTGCATTCAAAAGGCAAATTACTTATATGCACATCTTCAGGGGGAGCCCTTGCAACTTATGAAGACAAATTCCTTTACTATCTCACAAATTATGTTCCCCGTTGAAAACTTCAACTAGTTTGTCATCAATCACCAAAAAGGGGGAGATTGTAAGTGCATCTAGTGCCACCCCTAGTTGATTTTGGAGTATTGACGACAAACCTAGTTGAGGGACTAACGTGTTTGTGAGAATTGCAGGAAAACACAGGTAGAAGTCCCTCATTGATTCGGTTTTATTACCAGAGATGACCCCTAAAAATGTACGAAGACATTGAAGACAATGGTGGTTTATGAAGATATTCATATTGAAGACAATGACATGAGAAGACTCCCTATGAAGCTTATGGAACTCGAAGACTTAGATCCTTCGTAGTTTTATTTCATTTATGTTGTGTCATAGGAATCACCGTACTGTTAAGTGGGGTCCAAGAGAATCAGTCAGAATGACTAAAGTGATGCCTAATTCAAATCCTATGTCTTCAAGCGAAGACTTTGAGAGAAAATCTTGTCCAGAGTCAGACAAGTCAGCTTTACTTGTAGCCCAAGTAAAGTTGCCGTGTGAGTTCAAAATTCGACCATTGGTACACGTGTCAGTTCCTTAGTGACCCAGGGTCATTTCGGACAGATCAGGTCGGGTTGCCAAGTGGCTATAAATAGTCCACCCCCCACAACCATAAACTGTTGGCTGCTCAGATTTCAGCGCACGACTTTTGTCGTTTGAGAGCAACCCACCTCGAAGCCTTTGAAAGAAAAATTCCTAGTGAGGAGAAAAGCCCTAACCACCCAGAGCCAGAGTAAATTGGGCATCACTTAAGTCTTCTTGTCTATGTGATCTGAAGACTTATTACACTTGAGGACTGTGCATCCTCCAGACGGTTAGGCGTCGCGTTCTGAGCATCCAAGAGAAATTGTGGATTGCCAGTGGACGAAGTCTGTGAAGGTTTGGGAGTCTACCTTGAAGACTTACCTGAGTGATTGCGCGAGGTCTGTGTGACCTTAGCTCAAGGAGAAAACGGTGAGGACTGGGTGTCTTGGACTAAGTGTCCTTGACTGGGTGTTCGGGACTGTGTGTCCTTTGGTTTAAATACCTAGCCGCTCCAACCAGACGTACAGTTGTCACAGCAACTGGAACTGGTCCAACAAATCATTGTCTTCAACGTGTCACTGGTTTCATCTTCACTTCCTTTTACTTACAGTTATTCATTGTGAAGCCATTGCATGCTTGCTTTATCTTTTGTCTTCACAACATGAATGTATGATCTGTTTGGCTTCATAACTTCTTCCTACCTGATCCTTATTACACTGAAGCTGTTTGTCATTGCGCTTTCACTCTATTGAATACATGACCATAGCTGGCCTAGTGTAATCTAACTTCCGCTGCACAGTAATAGGCCTAATCTTCATTGTTTGTCTTCATAACTCTCACGTTTTGAAGATTTTCATAAAAATCGCCTATTCATCCCCCCTCTAGTCGATATAACGCACTTTCACCATGCAACACTTTATTTTGAAAATTAAAAAAATGTAACCGCCCAAGCAATAAACAAAGATTCCATAGTGTGCATATTAGAATGCAATATACATTGGAAAAAAGGCACACACAATGACCTAAGATAAACATTTGTTGCACTAGCCGCAGTTGTATATCATCATGTTATGTTTTTCTATCAAATTCAGAAACATAACCATTTTCCTGTCAATTTTTTCAATAAATAGGTATATTTCGGCATCCTCTCCCGAAATCACTTTTTTCATTTAAGTGTTTTTTCTAGTAGCTTCAATAAAGTGATAGCTCACTAGACCTATGGAGACATTATACATTTATTTTTAAATTTTCAAAGAAAATTCTTTAAATCTTAGTCATATTTAGAGCCATTTAATGAAAAATTAACTGTGCTAGCTTAAATTTCTAGGTATAGATAAGTCAAGATACACAACCAATGTCTTAGGAAACATGTCTCTATAACATTAGGCGGGTTGTTTTGGACGTTTATAATACATTTGGCTGGCCAATATTTTGGTCAAGCTTTTTCTTGCCATGAGTTGATTAAAATTGGCTAAAATTTAAACTAGAGTTGCTAACTTGTCATGGGCAAATCAATATATTGGCAGCCATGCAAACAAGCACCAAACCTTTGGTTACTACTAAATTAGGAGTGCGGAATGGTTTATCCTCAGAAGATTTATTTTATACAGTAGGTATTGGTAACCATCCAAACTCATTGGACTCTTTTCTGGGACGCGCCACATGAGGCCGTAAGAGCATGTAGAATCGGACTCCCATCCCCCCTAAATGCTAGGACGGACTACCAAGACACCTCCCAGACCGAATATACACGCACTCGGACCCCAAAATCGCCCATACTTTAGGGTTGTCCAAAATGCTCACGCCTAAACACATGTGGAGATCGGGCGGAAGATGCAACCTATCAAAGAACTTCGCACCACTGAGTCACGCCGCGTCACTTACCTTGCGCAGAGGAGGAGTACGAGGAGGTGCCGGAGGATGCGGCGCCAGAGGAGGAGGAGGTAGAGGTAGGCATGGAGCTTGAGCCCAATGGATTTGGGATGGAGGAAGCGTGGGAGCAGTCCACCTCACCCAAATTGTTGGAAATATGCCCTAGAAGGAATTAATAAAGTTATTAGTATTTCTATTTCCATGTTTATAATTTATTTTATATTTTCATGCCACAATCGCAATCGTTTTTGAATGTGATATTCGTAGAAAAACCTATTTGCATGTGTCCAAAATAAAAACCAATCAGATCCCTAATCAAGCCTCTAGACTAGATCACGCATTGTTGATGGTTCTATTTTCCTAACCATGAGCATCCTTAATGTAACGAGAATGTTAAAAATAATTAAAACACATTGTTAGAGTAACTATGATGTTGGATAGACCCAACTTACGAAATAGTATGAGATCACGTCGACAATATGTTGTCCTTGTTTTCGTATGAAGTGTCAACATTTTTATTCTTTTAACGTTTACTTAAGTCCTTAGACTATGAGAATATCATAAACCGGGATGACACATGATTACATTGGGTTACAAGATGTCACCCCATAACTAGATGGTTATAAAGGTGACTTCCAAGTATACCTAAAAGTATGTTGTGGTGTTTGATACGTCAACAATGTGATTTGCTCCTATGGCGATGGAGATATATACTCTGGGCCCACTCGGTATTACAATGTCCATCATCGCTGGGCCAAGCATAGTGATTAAGGTGTTAGCAAGGGCACATAGAAATACGGAAACAAGAAAGGTGTACAAACCGGTAATGAGGATAACAAGGTGTAGTGATCAAAGTGTTGATCACGAGGATACAGTACAAGTCTTGCTTCGGGTTTTGTAATGTGTCACAAAGAGAAGGCAATTTTTTCCGCGTTGAAAAATATTCGCTTGATAAAATCTTCGTTGGTAATGCGGGAATCATTATGGGTGTCCAGATCCCGATAATAATTATTGAACGGAAGGTGTTCTGCACTTGTCGGCATATTATCACACATGTAGGATCATACGCCTAATGACTCGTGGTAATGTTTCAGAACTAGGAGATGATGGAGAATGAGCTCTGGAAGTGTTCCGGATGATACCGGAATTGTTTTGGGAGGTCCTGGGAATGTCCTAATGATACCATGAAGGTCCCAGAATGTATTAGAATGCCACGAGAGCTTTTGAAATGTTCCAGAACCTTCCAGAATATTTGGGAGGGTCCTTAGAGGGCCGCTCCATGCTGGAGTTGTAGGCAAGGCACCCCAAGGGCCCAAGTCGGCCAACACTAGGGAAATCTGGGGGCAAGCCACCCAGGAGAGAGTCCTAGGAGGACTCCACTACCCAGGTCGACCGACCCAAAGAGGGCCTCCTCCCAAAGTGGGTTGCCCCCTTCCCCCTATCTGTGTGTTGGGTTGGGTTTGGGGGGGGGGGGGGGCAGGTTAGAGGCACACCAAAGTATCGGAGGCCGACCCGTCGCTACCACTCTCTCTCTCTCTCTCTCTCTCTCTCTCCCTCCCTCTCTCTCTCTCTCTCTTTCCATGAAGTGTTGCAGTATCTCTAGATCGGGAGGCATGAATACCTCTAGATGTAGGAATCAGTGAGCTTCACCAACTCTTCTTCCTCTACTTCCGGTGCATAGATCGTTGGTGAGATAATCATTACTTGTACCTCCATAGTGTTTCTGAGATCTATGTGCGCGACTTTTTTTTTCTTATGTAGCACGTTCCCCTACTAAAGCCGCGGAGGTGGAGCACCATGTGGCTGAGGACGCGCACGTAGGCGATGCCACTTTCACCGGGCTCGTCGTGGATCCCGGCCTCATGGCCAAGAACCATGCCATCATGGAGTTGATCCAGTCCCGGTGGGAGGTGGTGGCAAATCGTCGCCTTATCCACCTCGCCAACATGAGGAAGGAGCAGCTATTCGCGGACGCCGACAAGGAGGAGGAGGAGGCGCTGGAGTTCCACCCTGCCGCAAATGACCATGAGGCCGGAGGCTCCAGAAAGGAGGTCATCAACATTTCCTCGGACGAGGAGTAGCATTAGTGTAGTCTATATTGAATGTAGCTCGTATTAACCTATGTATGCAGTATATACGATGAAACCTACGCGTTCGCAGACGTTTAGGGGTCATATTTGTCCAGCCCAATTGGAGATGCTCTAACTTGCTTTCTGTTAGACTTAATCTTGATTCGTGTATCTGCATAGTTTGTTTTTCGTTATGCATGTAGCTTAGTTTGTCTAGGGAGTAGTTGTCCAACGAAACTTCAGCGGAGGCGTGCGGAGAAGGCGAGATGCCAAGGCGTCGTGCGATACGACGATGATGTCGAGATGCCAATGGCGGCGTGAGGCTGCAGTGCTGCGTGAGGCAGCGTGGCCGTGTGATGCGACAAGTGCGACGAAGGCTGGAGTGTGGGGCTCTATGAGCATGTTTAGCCGGCTGGGTTGATCCGGTTGTAAGCTGCATGCAAGTCCTAGTCCTGGGACGTTGGAGTGAATCAAGAAAACAAACTGGCTGCATGCAAGTAGTTGGTTAGCTAGCTTTGTGTGTGTGCATGGGTTAGTGGGTTTAGTGGCCCGAGTGGAGGCTGGGTCAGGGCGTGCGTGAGCCAGCCCGCCGTATATATATGTGTTGATCAGATGAATGAAAAGTAGGCCGTGAGGGCTGAGAGCAAAATGTAGCGAATACGTTCACCAAAGAGAAGAGCCCGTGGGCAAAGCTTTGTGCTCCTTCTTGGTGCGTGTGTGTGTGGGTGTTCTTTTGTGTTTGAGAGAAACAACCAGAGAAAGAGAGAGGGAGCTGTGAGAGGCAGCACCAATGTAGAAGAAGAAGAGCGGCGCTGCAAGGAGGCGGCGCCAACAATTGGCATCAGAGCCTGGTTGATCCGGTGGCGGCGTCGGCGGCGTGGTGGACTCCATGTGAGATGGAGGCCGGTGGCGCAAGCAGGAGGCTTGTGGCAGCGCGAGGCCGCTGGTGGCTTTGACGGCGCGAGGCCGTTATGAGGAGAAGTTGGTGTGGCGATCGGCGCCGCGAAGGCGTCGTCCACGTGAAGAGATGGCCGCCACATGCGGCAAGAGGCCATGGTACTCGGCGCTGCGATGGCGTCGTCTACGGCAAGACGGTGTGGTGATTGGCGTTGCGAGGACGTCATCCACGACAAGATGGTTCATGGTGACCGCTGCTGCGACGGCGTCGGTGGCGGCGCGTGGCTAGTTACGGCGCTGCGATGGCGTCATCAAGTGATGGCGGGTGATCCGCATCAAAGATTGTGATGATTGGAGAATCAAGATTAGGGAGAAAAATGTTAGACTTAATCTTGATTCGTGTATCTGCATAGTTTGTTTTTCGTTATGCATGTAGCTTAGTTTGTCTAGGGAGTAGTTGTCCAACGAAACTTCAGCGGAGGCGTGCGGAGAAGGCGAGATGCCAAGGCGTCGTGCGATACGACGATGATGGCGAGATGCCAATGGCGGCGTGAGGCTGCAGTGCTGCGTGAGGCAGCATGGCCGTGTGATGCGGCAAGTGCGACGAAGGCTGGAGTGTGGGGCTCTATGAGCATGTTTAGCCGGCTGGGTTGATCCGGTTGTGAGCTGCATGCAAGTCCTAGTCTTGGGACGTTGGAGTGAATCAAGGAAACAAACTGGCTGCATGCAAGTAGTTGGTTAGCTAGCTCTGTGTGTGTGCATAGGTTAGTGGGTTTAGTGACCCGAGTGAAGGCTGGGTCAGGGCGTGCGTGAGCCAGCCCGTTGTATATATATGTGTTGATCAGATGAATGAAAAGTAGGCTGTGAGGGCTGAGAGCAAAATGTAGCGAATACGTTCACCAAGAAGAAGAGCCCGTGGGCAAAGCTTTGTGCTCCTTCTTGGTGCGTGTGTGTGGGTGTTCTTTTGTGTTTGAGAGAAACAATCAGTGAAAAAGAGAGGGAGCTGTGAGAGGCAGCACCAATATAGAAGAGGAAGAGCGGCGCTGCAAGGAGGCGGCGCCAACACTTTCGTTGCCTATTCACAAAAAGAAAGGAAAAAAAAAGGAAGAAACACAAAACTTGCTTTGGTTGCCACGATGACCAAGGGCTATGGTAGACTAGTACAGTCGATTCAATCGGGTGTGAACCACTACCACTCTCAGTCCAGGTTAATAACACCCGTGCCACAAGCCCACAAGGCACTCACAGACAATTAGCTTAGCTGGGGTTTTAGTGGCAACTGGCAAGGAAGCAACAAAGGACGCACTGTGGATGCCATCATCAGCCCTTAAGACGGGCCAGGTCAGCGGTCAGCGCGGTGAGGAAATTCCACGAGCCAGACAAGCTCTATGTGTCGCCAAGTTCTCTCCCAGCGATGGAATGCGACCTGCAGCGGCACGTCGACGACCTCATCGCTCACGGACGGATCGAGTCAATCACCGCAACGCGCGTAAGATAAAATATGGCCGGACTGGATGGTGACAACCGTTCAACCGGTTTCCACAGACCAACGAACAAGTTGCGCCGGCGGCCGGTCTCCTCTCATGCCAGCACTACACATGCTGTAGGTGCCATGGAAAATGGAAACCGAGAAGAAACTAGTAATGGTGTATTATTGGGCCAAACTGCCGGGTAGTTCTGAGAATTATTATTGGGCCAAACTGCCTGGTAGTTCTGAGAATTTTTTGTGTATATAAGAGGCGAGTGTGCTTGGTACATTGCATCCAAATAAGGGGGAAGACACCTCAAAGATACACAGACATAAGCGAGGAGGATGGCGAAGCAAGGTGTAGACGTCGCAGTGGCGCTGGTCCTTGTTGCCTTCGCAGCATTTCCAGCAGGTATATTTAGCACACGATATCGTAGTATTTGGGCGGTGATTACATGCTGTACCTAACGCAACAAATCAAACTCATTAGCTCTTGCATGCCGCATTTTTTTTCTCCAGTGCACTCCATTGGCGTCTGCAACGGCGTGCTCGGCAACGACCTGCCGGCGCCGAGCGACGTCGTGAAGCTCTACCAATCCAAGGGCATCAACGCCATGCGGATCTACGAGCCGGAGGGCAACGTCCTAAATGCTCTCAGCGGCACGGGCATCGCCGTCCTCATGGACGTCGGCAAGGCGCTACCCAGCCTCGCCTCCAGCAGCTCCGCTGCGGCCGCCTGGGTAAAGGCCAACGTCTCCTCCTTCCCGGGCGTCTCCTTCCGCTACATCGCCGTCGGCAACGAGGTCATCGACAGCGCCGGCCAGAAGACCATCCTCCCGGCCATGAGGAACGTACAAGCGGCGCTCGTGGCCGCCGGCCTCGGCGGCAGCGTCAAGGTGTCGACTTCCGTGCGGTTCGACGTGGTCAAGGACACATCTCCGCCCTCCAACGGTGTGTTCGCGGACACATCATTCATGGGGCCCATCCTTGAGTTCCTGGCGAGCACCGGCGCACCGCTGCTGGTCAACGTCTACCCCTACTTCGCCTACGAGAAAGACCCGAAGAACATCCAGCTCAACTTCGCTACCTTCGTGCCAGGCAGCACCACCGTGAACGACAACGGGCTGACATACACGAACCTCTTCGACGCCATGGTCGACTCCATCTACACCGCGCTGGAGAAAGCCGGCAGACCCGGGGTTAAGGTGGTCATATCCGAGAGCGGGTGGCCGTCGGACGAAGGTTTCGGGGCGACGGCGCAGAACGCGCGTGCGTATAACCAGGGGTTGATCAACCATGTCGGCAACGGCACGCCCAAACGGCCCGGGCCGTTGGAGACGTACATTTTCGCCATGTTCAACGAGAACAAGAAGGACGGGGAGAAGAGCGAGAAGCACTTTGGGCTGTTCAATCCGGACATGTCGCCGGCCTACTCCATTACTTTCTGAATGGAATGCGACAAGCGCTGGATATTTTGCGTTCGAATAAGCTGCCTGGCAATGCAATTGCAAACTGCATGCATCTAAGTCAACCACTCGTGTGTGTTATGTCTTCTTTTTTCTTAAAAATGTCCCAAAAAACACGTCAAAAATGAAAAGAAAAGGACTGAAATCCACTTTTTTACATGCCATATTTAACTCTCAATTTTCTGTGTCAATTTTGCCCCGTGTGTTCATTTCTTCTGAGTCGCGACAGCGCACTTCATTTTATCGACGGAAGTGTTGGGATACAAAGGTTGCTAGGAGGATATGAGAGCCACACATGGCGTTCCAAACCCAAGCTAGTAGCCATTTTTGCAATATTGTGAGCTTCAAATTATGCTCGCGCTTCTCATGGCATATTTCACGTGCAGAAAACTAGTCTTGCCAGGGTTAAGCTCTCACAATCATACAATAACCACCTAGATGACGTGTCGTCCGAAGGTCGTTTGCGACTCTCAGACAATCAATGGTGAAATAGATCTTGCGCATTGCCAAATCTTCTACTAAAGCTTGAGCTTCTCTGCACCCATAGGTCGAGAGTTTCTGGGTCGAGTACTCCCTCAAAAACAACTACGGACGCCCCCCCCCCCCCCCCCCCGCCCCCGCGCGCGGAAAACCCCCTGGTGTAATTCACCCCAATCGCACCTCGGTTCTGACTTCCGAGTCTTCGCTACTGCCGCATCGGCATTCAGTTTTGCAAACCCTTCAGGTGGGGGCTTCCACACACGAGTTGGTTTGGGAGCCGAAGGGTTGCATGGCATGTGCCGACCGCACCTCGTCAAGGTATCTGGCGATAAAAATGTTTGGAACTCCCCTTCATGTATTGCTTTCCACCGCGCCCACCAAATAGCCCAGAGAGTAACAAGAACCTCGACCAGCTGATCCTATTGACGTGTGTTTACTAGATTGAAGAGCCACAACTTTGCATTTGGGGTCTCACCTCCAACCAATGGTACAATAACATCATCCTCCCACATTGCCCACACTGCTCTTGCTATGTTACAGTCCATTAATGCATGTGAGCATGTCAGCATGAATCAACGTGGAAACAGCCTCGCATATTCATTTGCCCCATTCTCCCAGTACAGGCCTACCCGGCCCAACGTGGAAACATGTTCCTTTTTCCTGTTTTCTTCTCTCCCGATGAATCCAACCCGCTCTACACCTGAACGGCACCAGCACCTCCAATTTTCTTTGGCGAAAAGGCCTAAGGCCATATTAAGTATCACAGGTGCTTACAAACATACCCGTACAAAAAAGTAGAAAAACAATTTAAATCTTGGGGATGTTGAAATCTTCTTCCTCCTGCATCCACGGATAGCGCGTCATGGCCATAGCTCAATTCCGTCTGTAGTCATCCTCCTAGGGGTCAATGATGAAGAGGACCACATACAATAGCTTGAACCCCACTTTGATTATGTTCATGGCCACGGCCGGTATGTTTGTCTTGTCAGCGTGCACCGGGATACAATAGATCACCCATGTCGCAACATTGAACATAACCGATATGCATGACTATAGCTCATTTGGCTCGACCTGCTTATTTCTCGTGATTCCGCAAAATGTTGGCCTACATTCATAAGTTCGGGCGGAGTTACACATGGAGAAAAAGCAACACGTCGAAGTTCGAATGGTTGTGTGCGTGCGTGCAGTGCGTTGCGTGTATCTCAATGAGGTACGTGACAGGATTAATGTCCACGAGTTGGTTCGCCGGATAGATTGAATCCTCCAAGTAGAACATTGAGATCTTCTCGAATCGAGAAAGAATCATAGTTTAAATGGTTGTTGAAATCATAGTTGTAATCCATGTTTAATTCTAGAATGAATTTTTTTCATTGTTGAGGCGGGGAAGGAAGAGGTCTTTAGCCAACGACAAACGGATCCCGCATGGTGATTCTGAGTTTGCGCATCGCCTTGGCAGCCTCCATATTATTATGAAGCGTGTTCCATATGATAGATGGCAATCGATAAAATGGGGACTCTGCTAGAGTTGCTCTTACAAATCTATCGTAGACTACTACAGTCGATTAGGGTGTGAAAACAACGCCACCCTCTGACCCTCAGACCTTGTTGATAGTACCCGTGCCACAAGCGTACACAGGCAGATAGCTTATTTGAGGAAGCAGCGTACTCTTTTTTTTTGCGGGGTAAAAGGGAGTTTTATTATAAAGTCACAGTGTTACAATCGAGAGGCCAAAGGTCCTCAATACATGGTGGAACCGAATGAACCCACACAGCCGTGGTTCTCTCGGTGCGGCTATAGTTTGCCAACCGATCTGCAACACTATTCTGACTCCGATGTAATTTCTGAGGTAAAAACTCCCTTTTCATCATCAAGTCTTTATAATCTCCAGTATCAAATGCCCATATGCTGATTTGGTGAGATCATCATTCGCCAATACTGAAAGAGCAGTCGCCGAGTCCGACTGCACCACCACCGGAAGAACTGTGTGTTGAATAGCCAAGGCCATACCCTGCATGATAGCATGGATCTCCGCCTCCAATGCATCATTACAATTAAACATGTAATGATAAGCCGCTAGTAACACCGTACCTGATCCATCTCTCAACACGATTCCGGTTGCTGCTGACCCATCTTCCTGTCGGAAGGACCCATCAACAGAGAGCGCGGCGGCCGCCGTCTTAGGCGCCGGCCATGGTGGCGCTGGTTGTTTGATCTGAGTGTCGGTCTTCTGCTCCGAGACCGGCATTTTACCTTTTATTATTTCTTCCGTGGTAAAGCGACTAGCGAGCCGAATGGATTTGTAGTAACTATCCAGATACTCCACCGTTGCCGCCGCTGCTAGCACCTCCTTGCCATGTGCGCAGTCATTCCGCAGCTGCCATATCCTCCACAGCAGCATGATCACCATGTCAGGAACCTGATCCGAACATGGCATGAGCAAATTCAGGAGCCATTCCTTGCCAGTATTGATCAGAATATTATCCGAAGGGAGAGGCCACCTTTCCCGCATGTGTGTCCACAAGGTACGTGCATGATCTCATGTGATTAAGGCATGGAACTCATTCTCCTCCTCCACACCACATAGCAGGCAAGTAGACCGCTTAGAAACATGTCTGTACTTCTTGCATGCTGCCGTCGGCAAAGCCCCGACCACCACTTTCCAAACCGCTATCTTCATCTTCTGTGGCACCGATAATTTCCAAACACAGTTCCATATTGATCTCGTGCCGTTTGGTACGTCTGAAGATGACCCCCCCCCCCTGCGTAGGCAGCATCATGAGCACTTGTAGCCAATTTACACTAGTAGAAAAAGGGTCAAATGTGAAGCACATTAGTGCCGGTTTGAATTTGAGCCGGCACTAATGTGACCATTAGTGCCGGTTCCAACGACTAGGCGGGCGGGCATCATTGGTACCGGTTCGTGGGCAACTTTTAGTACCGGTTCATGCCATGAACCGGTACTAATGAGGCTGTGTCAGGCTATGGTCAGGCTGGGGCCCCACGAAGACCTTTAGTACCGGTTCATGCCATGAACCGGTACTAGAGTTTCTTTGTAAGCTGATTTTTAGTCCCACCTCGCCAAGAGAGGGGCAATATGAGCGGTTTATAAGCCGTGAGTGCACAGACAATGACGAAGAGTTGCAATGCTCACCTGCATGTTGATTAGCTTCAAGCCTTGCGGAATAGCATAGATTGCACTCAGCTATGTGCAGTGCAGTCTACACTATTCCGAATGACTTGAAGCAAATTAACCAGCATTGCACCTCTTTTTTATTTTTAATAACTTATTTGAACTCCGGACTTCTTTTGTGTTCAGTATGCAGCATTCAAAGCGACGTCATTGTAGGATCGAAAGTATGTCTAGAGGGGGGGTGATTAGACTACTTGACCAAATAAAAACTTAACTTTTTCCCAATTTTAGTTCTTGGCAGATTTTAGCTATCTTAGACAAGTCAAGCAATCATCACACAATTCAAGCAAGCATGCAAAGAGTATATTAGCAGCGGAAAGTAAAGCATGCAACTTGCAAGAATGTAAAGGGGAGGGTTTGGAGAATTCAAACGCAATTGGAGACACGGATGTTTTTCCCGTGGTTCGGATAGGTGGTGCTATTCTACATCCACGTTGATGGAGACTTCAACCCACGAAGGGTAACGGTTGCGCGAGTCCACGGAGGGCTCCACCCACGAAGGGTCCACGAAGTAGCAACCTTGTCTATCCCACCATGGCCATCGCCCACGAAGGACTTGCCTCACTAGCGGTAGATCTTCACAAAGTAGGCGATCTCCTTGCCCTTACAAACTCCTTGGTTCAACTCCACAATCTTGTCGGAGGCTCCCAAGTGACACCTAGCCAATCTAGGAGACACCACTCTCCAAGAAGTAACAAATGGTGTGTTGATGATGAACTCCTTGCTCTTGTGCTTAAAATGATAGTCTCCCCAACACTCAACTCTCTCTCATAGGATTTGGATCTGGTGGAAAGAAGGTTTGAGTGGAAAGCAACTTGGGGAAGGCTAGAGATCAAGATTCATATGGTAGGAATGGAATATCTTGGTCTCAACACATGAGTAGGTGGTTCTCTCTCAGAACGTATGAGTTGGAATGGTATATGTGTTCTGATGGCTCTCTCTTCGAATGAAGAGGAGGTGGAGGGGTATATATAGCCTCCACACAAAATCCAACCATTACACACAATTTACCAATCTCGGTGGGACCGAATCAACAAACTCGGTCGGACCGAAAAGGTAAACATAATGACCGTTAGAGATTTTCGGTGGGACTGACATGCAACTCGGTAGGACCGATATGGTTAGGGTTAGGGCATAACGTAATCTCGGTGAGACCGATTACACAAACTCGGTGAGACCGATTTTGGTAATAGGCTAACCAGAGAGTTGGTCAGGTAAACTCGGTGGGACCGATTTGCTCTTTCGGTGAGACCGGAAATTTACAAAAAGGAAACAGAGAGTTTATATTGCAATCTCGGTGGGATCGATTCGCTCTTTCGGTGAGACCGAAAAGTTACGGAAGGGAAACAGAGAGTTTGCAATCCCATCTCGGTGAGACCGAGATCCCTATCGGTAGAACCGAATTGCTAGGGTTTGGAAGTGGCTCATGACAAGTGAAACTCGGTGGCGCCGGATAGAAAGAATCGGTATGACCGAGTTTGGCTTAGGGTTTAGGTCATATGTGGATATGGGAAAGTAGTTAAGGGTTTTGGAGCATATCACTAAGCACATGAAGCAAGAGGCTCATTAAGCAACACCT